>NC_057710.1:62668781-62682683 GCF_004010195.1 Chiloscyllium plagiosum | reverse complement strand
GGAAAGTGTGGTCTCTAAAGAAGGAGGCCATCTGGTGTGTTCTGTGGTGGAACTGGTCCTCCTGGGAGCAGATACAGTGGAGGCGGAGGAACTGGGAATATGGGATGGCATTTTTGCAAGAGGTAGGGTGGGAAGAGGTGTAATCCAGATAGCTGTGGGAGTCGGTGGGTTTGTAAAAAAAAGCATGAGGAAAGTCTAGTTACAGATGAGCTGAAGTTGAAGGATTGTGTGTGAATGGAGATTTGCTGGCAAAAAGTAGCAGATTGGCCTGTGGACTAGTGACCACATATCAATGAGAATGGCCTCCTGCCTACCAATAACGTTGTGATTGGTTCCCAGTTAGTGGAACAGCTTGGAGGTGTGAATGTTTGGGAAAATCCTTTTTTGGATCACTGAGAGGGAAGAAACTGTGTTTCTGCTCTGAAGCAAAGCAAAATCACAAGCCTGACAATAGCCAGTTTATGTCACCTCATCAGTTACTATAAGTTGTTACTTCGAATGAGTAAGTCAGAGGCATTTATAGGTGTGAACCAATCACCCTGTGCCTTCTGCAAACAAGTAAAAGTTTATGGAAAGATTGAGGAGCAGTGTTCTGATCAGCAAAAGGATCATCTCAGCAAACATTGTGACCAGGGCTGATGGGTTCCTAATCTTTCCCTCCACCTATCAGATCCATTTTATTTGTGTCTGTATAAGGGGTGTTTTATAAGTGGGTTAGAGGCTTAACTAGTAGAGTTATATGACGATAGTTCATAATTGTTTATCTGTAGTTAGAATCTATAAATTTATAATAATAATTGTTGTTAAGTGCAGAACCTGGTCCACGTTTTGGTCAACCTAGATCTAAATGACAGGTAAATTGAGGAATGCTATATATCTTTAAAAATCTTTAACTTTTGTGATGACTCTGGAAATAGCAGGGGTTTATTTCCAGTATGCTACTCACGTGAGGCATAATAGAGGTCAATCATATCAGGTGAAGAACATTGCTAGAGGTGTTCCAGGTAGAAATGTCCTTAGCTCAACCATCTTCTGCTGCTTCATCAATAAACATTCTTCCAGCCAAAGGTCAGAAGTGGAATGTTCACTGATGATTGCATAATGTTTACTCGAAATTGCAATTGCTCCAATAGGGAAGGAGTCTGAGTGCACATGCAGTAAAATCTGGACAACATTTAGGCTTGGGCTGGATATGAGAAGTAACATTTATGCCATTCAAACAGCAAAGACTATTTCCAACATTCTAGTGACTTCTCCTTGAGATTCAACAACATTACCATTGCTGATTTCCCTCACCCTAAATAAATTACAGTATTTACTGTTGACCAGAACATTAATTGGAACAGTCACACTAGATCAGATCCGAGATTGAAATCTGGCTTGATAGATCATACTTGGTCTTTTTGCTTCTAACAAGATGGGGTAACACTAAATCCTAAGCATGTAACTTTGCAGATTTTGTTTTAACAATTAATCAGAAGCTTACTACAAAAAAGAAATGAAGATAAAATAGAATAAACCAAACGATTTTAATGTAACATACATCTAAAGATTTTGAAAAATGCAATTAAAGTGTAATCACATTAATCCCAAAACCACCCTTTTATAGCACTTTCTCCAAGGCTTCAACACCCAGTTCCAAAACCTAATAGCTCCTCCCTTATATAATTGAGTCTAGACTTTCATGTATTCGCATAACCCCTTCAGGATTGTCGAAACGCACTTCTGATCTGAATTAAACTGAATGGGTTTTATTGAAAACTCTTTTTTAAAAATTTTTTTCTATGCCTCAAAAAATGAGTGAAATAACTCCAAAGAGGCCAGAATCCAGTCACCAAATCACCCTTTATTTTTACATGCATAGTATTTGATTGTGGTCCACCTTCCTCAGAACCAGCTCTCAGAGTGAACGGAATCTCTGACACTCGTGTTTATTTTTTTTGAGCTACTTGGTGGTATTGGTGGCCACGCAATGCACAGACAAAGCAGCCAGCACAGAAACAGATATCCTGTCACCCTGTATTTACATAAACACAGTGTAAAGGCTGTGACCAACCAGCTCAGAGTCAGTCCCTTCACTTAGCAGATTTTGAATCCTATCTTTTATTTCCCCAGCATCCACGATGTGTGTGTGCAGGTATGAGACACAAGGTGTACGAATCTTTATTCAGTTTCCACCACCAGGATGAAAAGAAACGCCCAAGTGGCCAGTGACAAGCAGTGCCCTTCACATCAAAGGGATACGATTGTTCTTTTCTGTCAGCCAGGGCTCCCTGATTGGACCAGCTTAACAGCCCCAATCAGGGAACTCATATTCTATGAGGTCCACCTGGCTGACCTCATTACAAGCATACAATGAACATTGTAAACATCCCAAAAATTCTAGATTCTTCTATCTAAAAGTTTACATATTTACTGGATTTGCACATAGACTGTCCCAATGTAAACAAATTTCCATTTTCCTCCAAGACTACTTTTGCAAACTGATTTTTAAAAAAGAAATCACCACGGTTACAGAAACACAAATTAATCAGTAAATCCCTTCAGTTTCAGAAAACTCATCTCGCATTCGTTCAAACTCAAAAATCCAAACTCAAAAATAAATTCTATTGAAATATTAATCAATGTTATAGATGCCAGATCACACCCCAAAAACAGAACAAAGGCTGAAATCCCCTGCTATCAACATCCTCAGGCTTACCATTGACCCACAAATAAACTGAGCTCGCCATATAAATACTTTGGATACAAAAGCAAGTCAGACGCTAAGAATTTTGAAGCAAATAATCCATCTTCTAACTCTCCAATTTCTTTCCATTATCTACAAGGCGCAAGTCAGGAGTGTGATTTCTAATAGCCTGAATGATTGCACTTCAGCAACACTAAAGAATGATGTACTTCAGCAATCTTTCTTTGATAACATCTTCCAAACTTTCCATGTTTACCACCTAAACTGACAAGAGGAAAAACACATGCAAATGCCACTGCCTTGCAAGTTTCCCTCTAAGTCACACAGTGTGCTCACTTGGATTGATATTGCAATTGCTTCACTGTCACTGGGTCAAAATCCTGGAACTTTTCTTAACAGAATACACTGCAAAGATGATACCTTATCACCAGCTTCTCAACGGCAATTAAGGATGGGTAACAAATGATGTACCCCACCACTTACCATAGAAAGAATTTTATAAAATTATGTAGTCTGTCTTATATAGTACAATAGTCATACAAGCATTATCAAACAAGTGGAATATGTCAGTTGTGATCATGCTATTCCAGGCAGACAAATTCTATCTTTTACAAATAACGAGGACAATGGAGAGGTGACAGGGACAGAAATTACACTCAGAGTCCTTCACCATTCTCCTTTATTGTACCTGTTCAACTGAAATACTTTGATGAGTTTTTGTTAGACTGCTGCTCTGTGCCATGTGACAGTAAATACAGGATCAGTAACATCAGGTTTATTGATCATGATCTTGGATTCAGCTAATGGCCATAGACCATGGGGGCTGCAAGCTCCAATCCAGGAGGGAGCGAGATCTCAAGTGGCCTCATGCTTCAGCTCCTGGCTCTGTGTTTTGGCTGGTTGAGGAAGTCAGACCTTAGCAAGCACCATGTAGTCTGGGTCTGCCATCAGCACATTGGCAGCCATCAGATATTACTGATCTTCAGGGAAGGTTTGATTCAGTCTGTCCTTTAGTCTGACACCCCAGACTCAAATATGGACATCTGCATTTCTATCATGGTGTTTGAAACCCTGACTTCTCACTCTATCCTCTGCTGGCAGACCTGCTACTGCATTCAAAACACACGGAGGAAAGCAGGAGTCTGTCAAGTAAGACAGTCTGGCTATTGAGGGAGTGCAGCGTAGGTTCACAAGGTCAATTCCTGGAATGGCAGGATTACCTTACACTGAAAGACTGAAGCGACTGGGCTTGTATACCTTTGAGATTAGAAGACTGAGAGGGGATCTGATTGAGACATATAAGATTATGAAAGGATTGGACACTCTGGCAGTAGGAAACATATTTCCACTGAACCAGAGGACACAGCTTAAAAATAAGGGGTAGACCATTTAGGACAGAGCTCAGGAGAAACTTCTCCACCCAGAGAGTGGTGGCTGTGTGGAATGCCCTGCCCCAGAGGGCAGTGGAGGCCCACTCACTGGATTCATTTAAGAAGGAGTTGGATAGAGCTCTCAAAGATAGTGGAATCAAGGGTTATGGAGATAAGGCAGGAACAGGATACTGATTAAGGATGAAAAGCCATGATCATATTGAATGGCGGTGCAGGCTCGAAGGGCAGAATGGCCTACTCCTGCACCTATTGTCTATTGTCTATTGTCTAAGTAAAGTTGGTGGAGTGAGAATCCTCTGGGTGAGGCTTGGAGGAGCAAGAGGCTGCCAGCTGAGACTGCACGGAAAGACAATCTAATGGGGGAGGCTGGGGGGAGTGAGAGTCTGCTGGGTAAGAGGAGAAGTGAGTGCCTGGATAGTTGGAGGAAGAGTGGACACAATTAGGCAAGGTGGGAGTGGTGGGACAGAAACAAGGGGAGGTTGTCAAGGGCAGCAAATAGTTTTAAACATGCCAACAAATGGCTGGTAGCCAAGGAAACTTAAAGTCACTGAAGTAATTAATTCCTTGCAAATTAATGTGTTTTTTACCATGTGCTGGTTATTTTGAAAAAAAAGTTGTTGTCAAATGATGTTTGCTATCTTATGCAAATTGAAATGGCATAAAATTTGACCCCTACCATGACATTGGTTCCCACAGCTCAAAGATTACCATGGAGATGTTGGTGTTGAACATTAAACCAGACTGCAGCGGTAAAGGTGCTGGAAGCTGACTCTCAGAAATCTCATAGTCCTCTGATAATTTCTGGCCAACACCCCCAGACCAGCTATACCCAATTTATAGACCACTGAATGAGCAATCCAAGGTGACTCAGCAATCTAGTGGTTTCGCAGTCTAGGGTGGTAAGGTAATCTGTGGTCACTTTCTGATCCATGATACTCAGTTTTTTTCAACGCAGTGATTATCTTTCTGCTTCATGAATGAACAGTGAGTTTTCACTGCGAGGTAGTTGATCAACAAGTTCCAGCTGAACCATTTGGGTGGCATGGTAGCTCAGTGGATAGCACTGCTGCCTCACAGCACCAGGGACCCAGGTTTGATTCCAGTCTCTGGCGACTGTCTGTGTGGAGTTTGTGCACTCTCCCCATATCTGTGTGAGTTTCCTTTGCATGTTCTGGTTTCCTCCCACAGTCTAAAGATGAGCAGGTTAGGTGAATTGGTCATGCTGAATTGCCCATAGTGTTCAGATTGTGTAGGCGATTGTGCACTTGTCAGGGGAAATAAGCTGGGGGAATGGTTCTAGGTGGGATACTCTTTGGAGGGTCGTTGCACACTGTAGGGACTCTATGGTGATGATTTGAGCACGTGCCCACAGCAAGCAAGAGAGATAGCACAGTGAATGTCTCATTTTTCCTATTCAAGAATGGAATCACATACAATTCTGCTCCACTGTCTTGGCAACTCTGGACATGTGGTGAACAATACCTTTGTCACCTGCTTTCACACACATAGCCTGGGATGTAGATCAGCTAAGAACCTAGTCTGATCTTGCCACTCTTTAGTTCAGGAGAGTTTATATCTTGTCTTTGGCAAAGGCAAGATCATAGAATCCCTAAAGTTTTGAAACAGGCCATTCAGCCCTTTGCATCCACATCGACTCTACGAAGAGCAACTCACACAGACCCACCTTATCCTATCCCAGTAACCCTGTCTTTTCCATGGCTAACCCACATTGCCCAAAGTGTCCAGGGATGTTCAGGTTGTTTAGCATGGCCAATCCACCTAACCTGCCCATCTTTGGACTGTGGGAGAAAACCACTGCATCTGGAGGAAACCTATGCAGACATGAGGAAAATGTGCAAACTCCATACTGACAGTCACTGAGCCTGGGAACCTGGTGCTGTGAGTCAGCAGCGCTAACCATTGAGCCTACTATAAATTTCTTGTTACTCAGAGAGCTGTGTGTGACTGATCTCTTATTCCCCAGTTTCAATTTGATAGGGGAAAAAAATCTCTATCTTGGATTGTCTTCCGCTCCGAACTGTTGAGGCCATGTTGGTTCTGTTCCAGCTACATTCAAACCACACCACCCAATTACAGTAATTTATACCTATTTTACTCTCATGTATTTGCTAATGGATTGGCAAGAAACCTGAGTGCAACTTGACATTGACAGAATGGTCATAAATTCTAGTTCAACTTCCAGGCCAATCTGTTATTCCCGATGATAAATGAGGAAGCAGTGTTTGCCAGGACATCTGGACAGTCCCTTGCTCTTTTGAAAATAGCGCCATGGGACTTTTATGGTGACGAGAGTCTCATTTGAAAGACATCACCTACTAGGGACTGAAATTATTGGTCTGGATAATGAACTTATATGATGGTTTTCTAATTCTGAGGGAAGTGCGCCACAAGCTGAGCCAAACTGGCACTGAGAGGAATCTGAAGTCCAAATATTACAGGCTTTCTCCTTCAATAGGAAAAGACTGTATTAAACTTGATTATCTGCAATCAAAGGCTCTCTTCTGTGGCTGACAAATGAACCAAAATGTTCAAACCAATTAAAATTTCACAGAACAACGAATCACAAAGCAAAAACTGAATACGTTAAAACTCTTGTAATCTGATTAATTCAATCATTGGCTTGACTGTAAACTAATATGGAAATTTACAATTTTATACTTGCATTTATCTTATGCTTTCAATGTAATAGAATGCCCAAGGTAATTGACAAGAGCATTCTAAGGCAGAATCTTACATTGAACCGCATAAAATTGTATCGACGTAGAAGACCAAAGCTTACCAAAGAGATAGGTTTTTAAGAACATCTTGAAGAAGGAAAGACAGGGATAGAGAGATTTGGAGAGGGCATTGAAGAGTTTAGGGCCCAACAACTGAAGGCATGTCTGGTCTAGTTATATAATGGAACAATTGAAATCTGAAACATTGAAGAAACCTGGGTTTGATGAGCTTGAATGTCACAGAGAGCTACTGTGCTGGAATTGATCACAAAGTCCTAAAGGAAGACACAATGGAATAATTTGGGAACAAGGATGAGAACTTCAAAATCCAGCGATGGAATCTGAGAAGCTATGGCAAGATTTGTGGCAGATTAAGGTGGAAAGCTGGCATAGCCAACTCAACATTGGGAGCAACTCAGTGTACTTTTTATGCATTTTCCTGCAGTGACTGTAATAAGATCAGCTAGACTTCATAGAATATGGGTTCTCTGATTGGGGCTGTTAACCCGGTTCAATCAGGGAACCATGGCTTACATATGAAAAAAGGGAATGTCAGAGACACTGCCACCCTGGTACCTGACTCTGAATGATGCAGCACTAAAGTCAAGGACTGCTCACATGTAAATAAACAGAGACTTGGTGACGAGCTATGGCCTCTGTGGAGTCACTTCATTGCTGACTAACTCTGTCTTCACAAAAGAGGACAGAAATAGCCTCCCAGAAGAGTGAGGGAACTAGTGAGATGGTCTAGTGAGAGGGTGGAACTGAAGGAAATCGATATTATAAAGAAAGTGGTACTGGAGAAATGAATGAGTTGAAAGGGTGAGAAATCTCTGGGTCTTCCCAGATAATCTCTAACCCAGAGAATTAAAGGAAGTGGGCCTGGAAATATTGGATATACTGGTGGTCATCTTCCAAAATTCTATTGACAAGAGAAGATCCTACAGATTGGAGGGTGGCAAATATAACCTCATTATTTAAAAAAAAGGAAAAAAGACAGAATCACTGACTAATTAGCCTAATATCAGTAGTCGGGAAAATGCTAGTGTTTATTATAAAATTTGCAATAACAGATCACTTGGAGAACATGAACGGAATTGGCCAAAGCCAGCAGGTTTTAGGAAAGGCCAATCATTCTCAAAGAATCTGAAGGGTTTTTTCTGTGAATGTAACTAATAGAATAAATAAGAAAAACCAGTGGCTGTGGCTTTTTGTAAGACTCCACGTAATAGGTTAGTTGGTATAACTATAGCATATTGTAGAAGAGATAATATATTGGTATGGATTGAGAATTGATTGACAAACAGAAGCTAAGGCTAGGCTTAGGTCACTTGGAGAAGTGAGGATTGTATTGGGGAGACAGGAAACCTCATCGACTGTGACCGTTGCTCCCGATGTGGTCTCCCCCAATCGGGGAGACAGGATGTCAACTTTCGGAATGTTTCAAAGAACATCTCTGGGGGACACACACCCAATAACCCCACCGCCCTGTGGCTGACCACTTCAACTCCCCCTTCCACTCTGCCAAGGATATGCAAGTCCTGGGCCACTGTCAAATCCAAGCCACCCAATGCCTGGAGGAGGAATGCCTCATCTTCTGCCTTGGGACCTTCCAACACATGGAATCAATGTCGATTTCACCAGTTTCCTCTTCCTCCCATATTCTTGATGAAGGGCTTATGGCCGAAACGTCAATTCACCTGCTCCTCAGATGCTGCCGGACCTGCTGTGCTTTTCCAGCACCACATTCTTTGAATCAGTTCACTTGGCAGACAGTCCTATGAAGACAGATTGGTTTGGTTAGCCCTTTAAACACTAGAGTTTAGGAAAATGAGAGGGAATCTTATTGAAAAGTATAACATTCTATCAGGGCTGGACAGACTGGGAGTTAAAAAAGCAATATACTGTGGATGCTAGAAATCTGATACAAACATAGAGAATGCTGAATAAATTGAACTGAACAAAAGTCATTCTGGATGAAATAATTAACTCGGTTTCTCTCTCCACAGATGCTGACAGACTTGCTGAGTTTCTCCAACAGTCTCTGTGTTTGTTCTAGGTGCAGCGACAACATTTCCCTGTTTGAGGAGACTAGAACAAGGGGTGATATTCTTAGGATATAGGTTAGACCATCTAGGACTGAGATGAGGAAAAAAATTCTTCTCTATGGAATTCTCTACGACAGAAGGCTGCAGAGGCCATGTTATGACAGTATTCATGAAAATGACAGATACAGTTTGAGGTATGGGGAGAAAGCAAGAATACAGCATCACGACAGAGGATTGGCTATGATCATATCAAGTAGTGGAATAGTGTTGAGGGGGTGAATGTCCTATTCCCAGTCATTGTGTGTTAAACACATTATTAATGACACAAAGTACCTCAGCTTCATTTTTTTTGCATTCATTCATGGGATGAGGGTATCACTGGCTAGGCTGGCATTTATTGTCCATCCCTAATTACCAGGACAGCAGTTAAGAATCAACCATATTGTTGTATGTATGGAGTTGCATATAGCTCAGACCAAGTAAGGCTGGCTGTTTCTTTCCCCAAAGGATGTTAGTGAATTAGTTGGGTTGAGTCATTGTTAGAATCTTAATTCCAGACTTTTACTGAATTTGAACTTCGCAACCTGCCATGGTAGGATTTGAACCCATGTCCCCATAACATTACATGAATCTCTGGATTAATTGTCGAGCAATAATACGACTAGGCCAATGCCTCCCTGTGGACACTTACAAAATGCTTTGAATAAGCTTAGGTGTGGAGAAATCTCAGCATGGACGTCAGAGCGGATCCCTGGTAACTTCAGCTCACTGCTAGCTGTGAACAGACTCCATGTTGCTCAGTGTCAAACAGAATCTCAGGTCATGATCAATGAGCACCAGCCATACACATTTCTCACCCACTGACATCGATACCCAATATTTGCCAATCCCTCATGACCATCATGGCACCTCTCCAATCCACTTGGAAGACGCTTATCAAGCAGATTTGTCTTGCAGTGTGGACCAGCAAGTGGCACTGAAATATTGATGAATGGACACTTTCAGTACAGGAACAGGCACCTAACTTATGGATTGGATCAAGCTGCATTTCAAGGCTGCTCTCTTGCTTTCTTAGCACTTGCTCATCCATGCTCCATGTGAAGCAAGCTGGCAGCTATATCTTGAAGTTTTAGGGCAGTCATCTTCACCGAAGCCTGTGCAGACACCTATCATTCAGGGGATCCCTGGTTTCTGCAACATGTCCTATAAGTTTCCCTTCAAGCCACTTAGCATCCTGCCATGAAAATACATCACCATTCCTTTGTTGTCACTGGGTCAATATTGTTGAATTCCTTCCCTAACAACATTGTGAGCGTGCACTCATCATCGACTTTGCAACCATTCAAGAAGGTAGCTTACCACTGACCGCTCCAGGGCAAGTAAGGCTGTGGAACAAATGCTGGTGCAGCGAGAGATGGTCACATCCTGTGAAATTAAATGGAAGTAATCAAGTCTGGAGATAGCAAGGGCAGAGGTTAAAGTTTTGGTAAATGAGCTAAAGTGGAACAGAAACAGAAATTGCTGGAAAAGCTCAGCAGGTCTGGCAGCATCTGTGGAGAGAAATCAGAGTTAATGTTTTGGGTTCAGTGACTCTTCCTCAGAACTGAAGTGCGACAGAGTGAAGCAATGTTACAGAGATGAGAAATGTAATCATTTTTATGGCATACATACGTGCTTGCCAGCTGACCTTGGGTCAAATTTGATAATCAGGTATACTATAGCTTGCCATAGAATCCAGTTCCAGGTAGATGCATGTGCAGCAGAGAGACTGCAATAATATCTTAGTCAGCAGTCAGTAAGACAACTCTTGTTTTATTCACTCATGGGATGTTAGCGTTGCTGGCTAGGCCAGCATTTATCACCCATACTTAGTTACCCTTGAGAAGACGGCGGTGAGCTGCCTTCATGCACCGCTGCAGTTTATGTGCTGTAGGTTTACCCACAATGCCTTTAGGGAGGGAATTCCAGATATGAAATTAAAGATTCTAAACATAAGATTAAACCTCCACTCCCTTTGTACACGAATCTAGCTTGCGTGCTATGTAGTTAAAAATAGATACCAATGAGCAGTTTCAAGGCAGGAATATAATTCTTGTCTTCAAAATGTTACACAGACCCCTCAAGTCAGATTACTGTCTTTCAACCATGTCCAGCTATTTGTTTTAACGCAACCAGTATTCAAAGGTACCCCATGATTTTGCATTGGTTAAATGATCAGAAGGGGACCCAGGATCAATCACTGCATTGATTCTCAATGGGGCAGTATTACTGGCACTAGCTTGACCTCCTTGATGTTAAGTTAGAGAGAGGAAGAGAATGCTGATTGGTGTTGTCAGGCTTTCCAGTTATCTCTATTGCTACCCCAGCTAGGCAGCAGAAATGGGGGACAAGGTGATCTGACAAAAGTCTGCTCAGATCTCAGTTCTAACAAATGGCCTGCCAAAAATCACCACCAAGATTGATCAGTGAAAAACAGTCATGAGAGTGAGGTGCTCCTCGGTGCATTGTAGAAACATAAAATAGGAAAAAAAGACACTGCCTCATATCTAAAATAAAGATGATTTATTTTTATAAAGCAGCTTTAGTGTTAAGTATTCCACTCACCCTGGTAATAAAGTGTAACTTATGACTGTGTGGGCAGACTATGCTGTAAACTCCTGCACTCTTAATTTCACAGGAGACCCTCCACAGCCAAATGCAAAGCCTTGGACTGACTTGTCTGTATTGGACTGACGCCCAGAGGTCAGTCTTCAAACCTTACAAACACCGAACATTTCTCTGAAATGCTGCGTTTAATCTTACTTTCAAGGAAAATGCATTTTAAACGAATGATATTCATAAATATCATTAATAGAGTTTTAACAGTTACTAATGTCGAATTTTTTCTCAAAGAACCCAATGCAAAGACTCCTGTTGGTTTCTTATCCAGCAGCACACTGACTATAATCTGTAAAATTGCAAATCCAACTTCTTTTATTTAGCAATGTAAGAATGTAGATATGTTGTAAGCAACCAGAACTTGAACAACATGTAGCACCTTTACATCTACTGGTCTTTAAGAAACCAAACATTTTACAGCCAGAATGATCTAGAATTCTAAGTATGGAAACCTTCACATAAATATTTGTGAATATCACATTTTTTTGGTTGGAACTCTCCCCCCCCTTTTGTTTATGGAATGGATTTGTTACACAATGGCCTGCACTGTAAACTATTCTGTGATTTGACCGCAGAACAAACTGAACAACACAACACACCAGTTAAAATTAGCAGCCATTTTACTGCATAATGGGCCTTAAAACCCAAAATTGAAAATGGGACTTAAGGGAACTCATTACAATGATTAATATGCCAAAATGATTATGTGACATTAAACAACTTAAGTGGCATTCATAAAGAAAATATCATTGCTATAGATTAATTCCAGTTGGGCAATGTGAATTGGTCTAGTAAGAAACTAGACTAACGGGTTGTTATAAAAATATCATAAACAGCCTTTCAATAAAATTTTGGAGGTGGTCCCGACATATAGATATTGGTTGTGTAAACATATTGCCCCATGGTAATTTTAGAAGTTCCTCAAATCTTTAATAAAATTTTTTTCACATTTTACACTAATCTCATTTTTGTCTATTTTTGTCTCTCCCATTTACACCATATGGCTTTATAACCTATTGGTCATTTTCTGTTGTGACGATGCATCTCACAACACATTTTAGATTGGCAATCAATTGAAAACTATTTTATCAGTAGGTATGCAATAATAATTTCTGGCGCAAAGCGTTTTAATGCAATATTATTTTGCTGACTGACATTTCTATGAAAAGAAATGACTTTTGAAGCATGTGGTTTTTTGAACACATTTTGGCCTACTGACAATATTTATTCAGTTTCTGGTATTGAGGTTTTTATTATATTAAAGAATAGATCTTCTTTGATCTCCATGAAAAAGGGATTTTAGAGCAAGGGGTGCATTGTGTGGTCCACATCATATGGTGTTTCAAGTTAAGAGGCTACCGCAAACATGCTTGTTATTTGACATGGTAAAGTGGCGAACAGAACCGCCAGATAAAAATGCACTTGCCCACACCTCATCGTGAATCTACTTAAAACACATTATGAACAACTATTCTCCCTGATAAAAAAAAAGCAAGTTTAATTTCCAATAGTGTAATTCTGTAGTGTCAACACTGCACAATTCAGTACAATCCCCACCCGAAAGTATAAAAGTACATAAAAATAACAAAGGAGGCAATCAATTCAAACACAAGTATACACCATCTTTCGCTTTCAAAATTTACTGCTTCAGCAGTGTAAATGATAAATTTGGTTACTTTGAGTCACTATATTTTGATTAATGTTGCTTACTTAAAAAAAATTGCTTTAAAACTGCAAAGCATTCTGTTGGATTTAGCTGGTTTCAGCTGATTCTCTGAGCTTCGCATGGAGGGCATCACAAGTTTTCTTTGCATCACCCAGTAACATGGCAGTGTTAGGTTTGTAAAAAATTGGATTGTCAACAGCAGCATAGCTGACTCCCAGAGAACTCTTCATCACAACCACCTGGAGAATCAACATCAGTCACAAAATGGTAACTGTCCGTCAACAAATAAGTACATCTGTACTGTTCAAGTTTGATCCCTAGCTGCTGCTGAATTTTCTCGTTTCAGGCATAGTAATAATTGACCAGAATTACCGCTGACCAGAATCAGAACTGATTCAAAATACAAAATCAGATCACAGGCAATGAATTCTACAGTAAGTAGCTCACCGCCTAGCTCCGTAACGCTTGTCCACTATCTACAAGGCACAACTTACGAGTATGATAGAATACTCTCCACTGAGCTTGATGACTGCAGTTATGACAGCACTCAAGAAGCTTAACATTAGCCAGGATGATATAGAAAGATAAGACCCCTGTGGTATTGTCACTGTACTCGCAATCTAGAGACTTAGGTAATGTTCTGGGAACTCTACTTCGAATCCAGTCATGGTAGATGGTGGAATTGAATTCAACAAAAAATTCAGGAGTCAAG
>NC_057710.1:62638459-62668281 GCF_004010195.1 Chiloscyllium plagiosum | reverse complement strand
AAATGCAATTTCAGCTAAAACAGGAATGCAATCAGCTCTGCAAGCTTTGCAACTGAGACTGAAACTGGGAATTATAGTCTACATTAAGAAGGAAGTTTATTTCAAACCAGGGGAGAATCTTGAGGAGGACTGGACTTCCGCGTCAGCACCACATGGTCAGACGGCTCGCATGCTTTCTGGTGAAGAGCTTTGTGAAAGATACAATGATGTTGTCAGTGATTTTAGAGTTAAAGAATTACATTTACTGTATTATTTCATTAAAATATGTGCTTTAAAGATTTAATTAGACTGTGATATCACTTGGTGTTAGACTACTATTTTTGTTTCGATCTTTACTGATATTTTGGGTGGTTCGCCCCCTAACCCTGTTTTTCCCATAGGCTCCAATATTTATATTGTGTGATCTTCTATGACATGATGTCACACTGGAATGCAACTATCGCATTATTGGAGAACTATCTGTGGTAGACAGTGAAGAAGGCTTTCTAAGACTACAAGGGGACCTTGATTAAATGGGTCAATTGGCAGAAAAAAATGGCAAATGCAGCTTAATCTGGATAAATGTGAGGTATTGCATTTTGGTACAAGAAACAAGGATAGGTGTACAGTGGTGCCCTGAATAGTCTGGAAGCATAGAGGGATCTCGAGGTGCAGGTATATAATTCTTTGAAGTTTGCATAACATTTAGACCATTTAAGACAGAGCTCAGGAGAAACTTCTTCACCCAGAGAGTGGTGGCTGTGTGGAATGCTCTGCCGCAGAGGGCAGTGGAGGCCCACTCTCTGGATTCATTTAAGAAAGAGTTGGATAGAGCTCTCAAAGATAGTGGAATCAAGGGTTATGGAGATAAGGCAGGAACAGGATACTGATTAGGAATGATCAGCCATGATTATATTGAATGGCGGTGCAGGCTCGAAGGGCTGAATGGCCTACTCCTGCACCTATTGTCTATTGTCTATTGTCTATTGTCTATTGTCTAACATATAGACAAGGTGGTTAAAAAGGATTTTGGCATGCTTGCCTTCATTGCTCAGTCCTTTGAGTATAGGAATTGGGAAGTCATGTTGAGGTTGTAGAGGACATTGGTGAGGCCTCTGCTGGAATACTGTGTCCAGTTCTGGTTGCCCAATTATAGAAAGGTTATTATCAAGATGGAGAGGGTTATGAGAGATTTACCAAGATGTTGCCAGGTAAGGAAGGTTTGAGTTATAAAGAAAGGCTGGATAGGCTGGGGAGTTTTTCACTGCAGTGTAGGAGGTTGAGAGGCAATCTGATAGAAGCTTGTGAAATAATGAAAGGTATAGGTAGAGTTAATGGTA
This sequence comes from Chiloscyllium plagiosum, assembly GCF_004010195.1. Lineage (NCBI taxonomy): Eukaryota > Metazoa > Chordata > Chondrichthyes > Orectolobiformes > Hemiscylliidae > Chiloscyllium > Chiloscyllium plagiosum. Next base: position 62,666,962 of record NC_057710.1, on the reverse strand, counting down.
GTTGTCTTTTCCCTCCAATGGGGGATTTCAAGACAAGGGGGCACATTTTTAAGGTGAGAGGATAGAGATTTTATAAAGACATGGAGGCAAATGTTTTACACAGAGGATGGTTTGCATGTGGAATGAACTTCCTGAGAAAGTGGTGAATTTGGGTACAATTACAATGTTTAAAAGATAGATGCATGAAGAAGGAAGGTTTGGAGGGATATGGGCCAGGAGCAGGCATGTGGGACTAGCTTAGTTTGGGATTATGTTTGGCATGGGCTGATTGGACTGAAGGGTCTGTTTCCATGCTGTGTAATTCTATGGCTCTATAACATAATAATTCCAGTGATTAGTGAAGAGGGGTATAGAAAGTGCAGGGGCGAACCAAGAGAGAAATTAGGTAAATGGGCTTGATTTTATTGTCATTATGGAGATGTGATACAAGGACCTCAGAACTAAGAACTTAACATTCAGGAATATTTGACCTTTCAGAAAGATTAGAGGGATGGAAAAGGTGGTGGAGTAGCACTGTTAATAACAGATGAAATAAGGAGAGTTATGAGAGATGATCGAGGCTCAGAGGATAGAATCCATCTGGATGGAGATAAATAATAGCAAGGGAAGGAAGACATTTGTAGGAATAGTTTATAAACTACAAAGCAGTAGCTACACTGTAGGAAAAGCTAGAAATCAACAAATAAAGGAGCACATAAAAAGAAAAAAAAAGCAATAAAAATGGGTGACTTTAACCTTCATGTTGATTGGATTAATCACATTGGAAAGGGTAGCTTTGACAACAAATTCATACAGTGCATCAGGGACAGCTTCCTAGAGCAAGAATGTCATGGAACTAACCAGGGAACAGGCTACCTTGGATCTGATAACAGATAATTAGGCAGATTTAATAAATGGCCTCTCAGTATAAGATCCCTGGGAAGAAGGGATCTTAATATGAAAGAACATAATGTTTAGTTTCAGAGTTTGAAACTTAGGTCAGTAACAATGATGTTTAACTTAAGGATATTACAATGAATTGACAACAGTGTTAACTAACAGATAGACTAGAAGGAAAGTAAACATCCAAAATTTAAAAAGGTACTTCTTGACTTGCAGTAAAAATATATCTCAGTCAGGAGGCAAGATTCTAAGAGAGGGATAAACCAAATAAGGAAGTTAAGGAGTGTATAAATGTGAAATATTAAGGAGACAAAAGTTAGTAATAGTCCCGAAGACTGGGGTAAAGTCAGATTCCAGCAAAGCAGGAGTAAAGAGATAATAAAGGGAGAGAAAATAAACAACAATGACTCAATAACATGGAATATAAAAACTGACAATAAGGGGGGTGTGGAACCCAGGAAGATAGTGAGGAAAGAGATCAATCTGAGACTGATACAGTTGAGAAAAGAAGCAAGTCAAACAGTCAGGGCAGGCAGGGACAAAGCAGAGAACAAGGTAGGACTGATAAGTTAAACTGCATTTATTTCAATGCAAGAGGCCTAACAGGGCATGGTTAGGAATATGGGACTGGGTTATCACAGCAATTACAGAAACATGACTCAGGAATGGACATAATTGGCAGCTTCATGTTCCAGGATACAAATGCTATAGGAAGGGTAGAAAGGGATGTAAGAGAGGAGGGGGAGTGGCAGTTTTTGTAAGGGATAGCATTACACCTGTGTTTAGGGAGGATATTCCAGAAATACATCCAGGGAAGTTATTTGGGTGGAACTGAGAAATAAGAAAGGGATGATCACCTTATTGGGATTATATTACAGACTCCCTAATAGTCAGTAGGAAATTGAGAAACAAAGTTGTAAGGAGATTTCAGTTATCTGTAAGGATAATAGGGTAGTTATAGTAGGGGATTTTAACTTTCTGGACATAGACAGGGACTGCCATAGTGTTAAAGGTTTGGATGGAGAGGGATTTTCTGATTTAGTATGTGGATGTACCTGTTAGGGAAGGTGCAAAACTTGACATACTCTTGGAAAATAAGGCAGGGCAGGTGACTGAGGTGTCAGTGGGGGAAACCTTGGGGCTAGTGACCATAATTCCATTAGATTTAAAATAGTGATGGAAAAGGATAGACCAGATCTAAAAGTTGAAGTTCTAAATTTGAGTAAGGCTAATTTTGACAGTATTAGGCAACAACTTTCAAAAGCTGATTGGGGGACAGATGTCTGCAAGTAAAGGGACAGCTGAAAAATGAGAAGCCTTCAGACATGAGATAATGAGAGTCCAGAGACAGGATATTCCTGTTAGGGTGAAAGGAAAGGCTGGTAGGTGTAGGGAATGCTGGATGACTAAAGAAACTGAGGGTTTGGTTAAGGAAAAAAAGGAAGGATATGTCATATATAGACAGGATAGATCGAGTGAATCTTTAGAAGAGTATAAAGGCAGTAGGAGTATAGTTAAGAGGGAAATCAGGAGGGCAAAAGGGGAACATGAGATAGCTTTGGCAAATAGAGTTAAGGAGAATCCAAAGGGTTTTTACAAATACATTTAGGACAAAGGGTAACGGGGGAGAGAATAGGGCCCCTCAAAGATCAGCAAGGCAGCCTTTGCGTGGAGCCGCAGGAGATGGGGGAGATACTAAATGAGTATTTTGCATCAGTGTTTACTGTGGAAAAGGATATGGAAGATATAGAATGTGGGAAAATAGATGGTGACATCTCAAAAAATGCCCATATTACAGAGGAGGAAGTGCTGTATGTCTTGAAACACATAAATGTGGATAAATCCCCAGGACCTGATCAGGTGTATCCAAGAACTCTGTGGGAAGCTCGGGAATTGATTGCTGTGCCCCTTGCTCAGATATTTGTATCATCGAAAGTCACAGTGAGGTGCTTGGCTAATGTGGTACCATTATTTAAGAAAGGTTGTAAGGCTAAGCCAGGGAACTATAGACCGGTGAGCCTGACTTCGGTGGTGGGCAAGTTGTTGGAGGGAATCTTGAGGGATAGGATTTACACATATTTGGAAAGGCAAGGACTGATTAAGGATAGTCAACATGGCTTTGTGCATGGGAAATCATGTCTCATGAATTTGATTGAATTTTTTGAAAAAGAAAAAGTAACAAAGAGGATTGATGAAGGCAGAGCATTGGACGTGATCTATATAGACTTCAATAATGCGCTTGACAAGGTTCCTCATGGGAGACTGGTTAGCAAGGTTAGAACTCATGGAATACAGGGAGAGCTAGCAATTTGAATACAGGACTGGCTTGAAGGTAAAAGACAGAGTGTGGTAGTGGAGAGTTGTTTTTCAGACTGGAGGTCTGTGACCAGTGGAGTGCCACAAGGATCGGTGCTCCACTTTTTGTTATTTATATAAATGATTTGGATATGAGCATAAGAGGTACAGTTAGTAAGTTTGCAGATGACACCAAAATTGGAGGTATAGTGGACAGCAAAGAAGGTTACCTCAGATTACAATGGGATCTTGATCAAATGGGCCAATGGGCTGAGGAGTGGCAGATGGAATTTAATTGAGATAAATGCAAGGTGCTATATTTTGGGAAAACAAATTTTAGCAGGTCTCATACACTTAACAATAAGATCCTAGGGAGTGTTGCTGAACAAAGAGATCTTGGAGTGCAGGTTCATAGCTCCTTGAAAGTAGAGTTGCAGGTAGATAGGATAGTGAAGAAGGCGTTTGGTATGCGTTTCTTAATTGATCAGATCGGAGTTGGGAGGTCATATTGTGGCTGTACAGGATATTGGTTAGGCCACTTTTGGAATATTGCGTGTAATTCTGGTATCCTTCCTCTCAGAAGGATGTTGTAAAACTTGAAAGGGTTCAGAAAAGATTTACAAGGAGGTTGCCAGCGTTGGAGGATTTGAGCTATAGGGAGAGGCTGAACAGACTGGGGCTGTATTCCCTGAAGCATCGAAGGCTGATGGATGACCTTATAGAGGTTTATAAAATCATGAAGGACATGGAAAGGATAAATAGACAAAGTCTTTCCCCTGGGGTGGGGGAGTCAAGAATCCGAGGGCATAGATTTAGGGAGAGGGGAAAGATATAAAAGAGAGCTAAGCGGCAATTTATTCATGCAGAAGGTGGTGCATGTATGGAATGAGCTGCCAGAGGAAATGGTGGAGGCTGGTACAATTGCAACATTTGAAAGGCATCTGGATGGGTATATGAACAGGAAGGGTTTAGAGGGATATGGCCCAACTGCTGGCAAATGGGACTAGATTAGGTTGGGATATCTGGTCGGCGTGGACAAGTTAGACTGAAGGGTATGTTTCCATGCTGTACATCTCTATGACTCTATGATTTTATGAAATGGCAGAAGATTTAAATAGATATTTTGCAGCAGTCTTTCAGTTGGAAGATACTCTGAACATCCCATTAACACTAACGGGGCTAAAGGTAGATAAGCCCTGATGGTTTGCTACATCGGATCTGAAAAGAGGTGGCTACTGAGAGAGTGGATGCATTGACTGAAATATTCTAAAATCCTTCGACTCTGGATAAGTACCAGAGCAGTGGAAAACTGCTAATGTGACATTCCTATTCAAAAAGGGATTGAGGCATAGAAAGCAGGTAACAATACGTTAATCTGCTTAAAATCTATTGTTGGAAAAGTTTTGGAAAGTCCTAATCTAATCAAGCAGGGGCAGCATAACTTCATGAAAGGGAAATCGTGTCTGACTAAATTATTCAAGTTTGTTTGAGTAAGTCTCAATCAGAGTGGATAGAGGGGAGCCAGTAGATGTGTTGCATTTGGACTTCCAGAAGGCACTCAACAGGTTCTTCATAAAATGTTAAGTCAAAATATAAGATCCCACAGTATTAGAGGTAGTACACTAGCATAGATAGAGAATTGACTAATGGGCAGGAAACAGCGAGTGGGAATAAGAGATTCTTTTTTCAGATTGGTGACCTGTGACCTGTGACCTGTGGGGTTCAATTGGGATCAGTAATGGAAGCACAACTATTTCCAATATAGATTACTGATTTGGAAGAAGAAAATGAATGTAAGTTGCAAGAGGGATACAAAGAGTTTACAGTGATATTGACAGGTTAGGTAAGCAGGTAAGAAATTGACAAATGGAGTATTATGTAGGAAAATGAAAAGTTGTTCATTTTGGAAGGGAGAACAAGTGAATATTATTTAAATGAGAAAACCTGCAGAAAGTTGCAATGCAAAGGACTTAGACATACTTGCACATGAAACAGAGAAAGCAGACACACAGTACAGCAACTAATCAGGAAGTCAAATAGAATGTTGACCCTTATTTAAAGGGAGTTTGAGTGTAAGAGTAGGGAAGTCTTACTGAAACTGTATAAGGTGCTGGTGAGAACACATGTGGAGTACTGTGAGTGGTTTTGGTCACCCTATTTAGACAATAGAACATAGAAAAGTACAGCACAGAACAGGCCCTTCAGTCCACTATGTTGTACGAAGGATTATTCCTAATTTAAACTAAACTAACCTAACCTATGCACCCCTCAATTAACTGCTGGCCACGTGCAGGTCCAGAGGTCACTTGTATGACCCAAATGACTCTGTTTTCACCACCACCGCTGGCAATGCATTCCATGCATTCACAATTCTATGTGTAAAGAACCTACCGCTCACCTCTCCTCTATACCTTCCCCCTACCATCTTATATCTATGACCCCTCATGCCAGTCAGTCCTGCCCTTGGGAAAAGTCTCTGGCTATTGGCTCTATCCATGCCTCTCATTACCTGTATACCTCGATCACGTCACCTCTCTTCCTCCTTCTCTCCAGAGAAAAAAGTCTGAGCTTAGTTAACCTCTCTTCGTAAGACAAGCGCTCCAGTCCAGCAGCATCTTGGTAAACCTTCTTTGTACCCTCTCCAAAATCTTTCCTGTAATAGGGCAACCGGAACTGGACATAATATTCCAAGTGTAGTCTCACTAGGGTTTTGTAGAGCTGCAGTAAAACCTTGCGATATTAGTGAGAGAGGGTAATATCTTTTTGTGGCTAGTTGGTGTTCATGTATCCTGGTGGCTAGTTTTCTGCCTGTTTGTCCAATGTAGTGTTTGTTACAGTCCATGCACGGTATTTTGGAAATGACATTAGTTTTCCTTGTTGTCTGTATAAGGTCTTTCAATTTCATTAGCTGCTGTTTTAGTGTGTTGGTGGGTTTGTGGGCTACCATGATGCCAAGGGGTCTGAGTAGTTTGGCAGTCATTTCCGAGATGTCTTTGATGAACTCTCTCACTAGTATCCTCACATACGGATGAGGAAGGACACCACTTCGATTGGGACAACACATCCATCCTTGAACAAGCCAAGCAAAGGCATGCACAAAAATTCCTAGAAGCATGGCATTCCAACCGGAACTCTATCAACAAACACATTGAGTTAGACCCCATCTACCACCCCCTGAGAAAAGGAACAGGAAGTGACTTCACCACAGGAAATGATATCACCAACCCAAAGAAACCCAAAGATAAAATAGAAAGCAGAAATTTTCAGCATTGCTTCACCTAAGACCCACTGAAGATGTTGACGGGGAATGTCCTGAAGAAGGGCTTATGCCCGAAACGTCGATTCTCCTGTTCCCTGGATGCTGCCTGACCTGCTGCGCTTTTCCAGCAACACATTTTCACCACTGAAGATGTTACCTAGTAGGGTAACGAAATGTCTGTAAATGAATCTTCCAGCTCAGCAAGCAAACCTACATCCAAAAGCAAAGAAAATGCTGAAAAAATGCTGGCTGGCAAGATTTGGGAGAATCCCAAGTTATTCTACTAGTTTCTCCATAAAACCACAGACTATTAGATATAGGAGCTTAAGATATAGATGATTCAGCCCATTGATTCTGTTCCACAATTCAATCCTGGCTAATATGTTTCTCAACCCTACTGTCCTGCCTTCCCCTCATAACTCTTGATCTCTTTACTAATCAAGCTATCTCCTATATATCGCTGAATTAAATACACTCAATGACTTGGCCTCCATGGCCTTCTGCAGCAATGAGTTTCACAGATTCACCACCCTCTGGCTGAAGAAATTCCTCCTCATCTCAGTTCTAAAAAGTCAGCCTTTCACTCTGAGGCTGTGCCCTTGGGTCTGAGTCTCTCCTACTCCTAAAAACATCTTCTCCAAGTCCTTCTCTATCCAGGTCTCTAAGTGTCCATGAAATTGCTCTTTATCCTTCTAAACTCCATCGAGTACAGAACCAGAATCCTTAATCGGCCCTTGTATGACAAGCCCTTTGTTCCCAGGATCATATTCATGAATCTTCTCTGGAGCCCTACCGAGACCAGCACATCCTTCCTTAGAAATGGGACCCAAATCTGCTCACAATATTCTAAATGTGGTCTGACCAGAACTTTAAACAGCCTCAGCAGTACAATCTTACTTTTATCTTCTACCTGACTTGAAATGAATGCTAAGATGTGGAGGTGCCAATGTTGGACTGGTTTGAACAAAATCAGAAGTCACATGACACTGGGTTATAGTCCAATAGGTTTATTTGAAATCACAATCCTGATGAAGGAGCAATGCTCCAAAAGCTTGTCATTTCAAATAAAGCTATTGGACTACAACTGGTGTCATGTGACTTCTGAAATGCATGCTAACATTGCATTTATCACCCTAACTGCCAACTGTTAACCTTCGGAGAATCTTTAACTGGGACTCCTAATGTCCTTGGTATTGCAGATTTCCAAAGCATTTACCAATGTGAAAATAGTCCTTGCCTCTACTCTTCGTGCCTAAATGCATTACCTCACGCTTTCCCACATTGTGTTCCATCGGCCACTTCTTTGTCCACTCTCCCAGCCTGCCCAAGTCCTTCTGCAGCCTTCCTTTTTTTTAGCACGACCTGCCCATCCACCCATCTTTTGTCATAACCAAAGAGAATACCAGGGAAGGAGTTGGTTCATTCAGGATCAATGTGAAAATCTGTGCAAGAAGCTGGAGGACAATGGTAGAACGTTAAATGAGAGCCTCACATCTTTTTTTGAGAAAGAGGATGCAAGTACAGAATTCAAGAAGGTGGACTGTGAAGTTTTTGAGTAGACTGAAATAAGAAATGAGGAAGTACTGGAGACTTTGGTGAGTTTTAAAAATTTATTAATCTCCAGGTCCAGATGAGACAAGGAAGGAAATAATAGCAGCCCTGACCCAAATTTGTTAATCTTCTCTGGCCATAAGTGATGAATCAAGAGGGCGGGAGGACAGCTAATGTAGTTCCACTTTTCAAGAAGAGTGGTAGAGATAAACCAGTGAGTCTCACATTAGTGGTAGGAAAACTATTGGGGAAAATTCTAAAGAAGAGAATTAATCTCTACTTGGAGAGCCAAAGTTGGATCAGAGACAGTCAGCGAAATCATGCCTCCAACAAATTTCATCAAATTTTTCAAGGAAGTGACCAAGTGTGCAGATGAGGGGAGGGCAGTTAATATAATTTGTATGGATTTCAGCAAGGCCCTTGACAAGGTCCCACATGGGAAGCTGATAAAGAAGGCAAAAGCACATGGAATTCAGGGTAATTTGGCAAGTTGGATCCAAAATTGACTTAGTGACAGGAGACAGAGAGTGGTGGTTGAAGGCTGTGCATGTGACTGGAGCCAGGGATCAGTGCTGGGTAAATAAAAACCAAAAGATCTACAGACGCTGTAAATCAGAAACAAAACCAGAAATTGTTGGACTAGCTCAGCAGTCTGGCAACATCTGTGTAGAAAAATCAGAGTTAACGTTTTGGATTGAGTGACCTGTCCTCAGAACCTTCTTCAGACCCTTTCTAAGTTCTGAGGACAGGTCACTCAATCCAAAACGTTAACTCTGATTTCTCTCCATAGATGCTGCCAGATCTGCTGAGCTTTTCTAACAATTTCTGTTTTTGTTGGTGATCAATGCTGGTTCCCTATTGTTTGTGATATTTATCAATGATGTAGATAAGAATAATGGGGTAAATGATAAATAAGTTTGCAGACTACACAAAGAATGGCTGAATGACAGTGAGGAGGAAGGCCTCAGGTTACAGGAGAATAGAAACCATTTGGTCAGATGGCAGATCAATGGCAGATGGAGGTTAACTCTGATAATTATGAAGTGGGGCACTTTGGAAGAAGGAACATGAAAAGGGTGTACTCAATGAATGGTAGAATAGTTGGAAGCTCAGAGGGATCGTGAGATGCTTGTCCACAGATCCTTGATGGTGGCAGGACAGGTTAATAGGGTCATTAAAAAGGCATGCGGGATGTTTGCCTTTATCAGTTGAGGCATAGATTATAAGAGCATGGAAGTTATTTTGGAGCTGTACAGGACTTTGGTTAGGCCACAGCTGGAATACTGTGCACAGTTCTGGTCACCATACTCTAGGAAGTGATTACACTGGAGGTGGTGCAGAGGAGATTCACCAGAATGTTGCCTGGGATGGAGCATTTCAGCAATGAAGACAGGTTTGGATAAACGTGAAAGTTGTTTACATTAGTTCAGAGCAGAATTAGGACAAACCTGATTGAGATGTTTAAGATCATGAGAGGCATGAACAAGGTGAACAGAAAGCAACTGTTCCCCTTAGCTGAAGGCGACTTCAAGAACTTTTAATGTGAAAAGGAGGAAGTTCAGACAGGATTTGAGGAAAAGATTTTTCACCTAGAAGTTTGTGGGATTCTGGCACTGCCTGAGAGAGTAGTTGAGGCTGGTAACCTCACAATCTTGAAAAAGTACTTGGATAAACATTTGAAATGTCATAACACTCAAGGCTGTAGGTCGAATGTGGGACAACAGGACTCGTCTTGATATGAGTGCAATACAGACTAGCTTCTTCATACAGTATAATTGTGTGATTCTAGCTGTGTAACCACCCCCTTGCAGTAAGGTTTGTACCCTTCTGAATGTTAACCACTTGCTGGAATCAAACATTTTTAATAAAGTTATTGGATAACATCCCTGTCACCTTTTCAAAACAGGGTGATATGGAAACAAGATTACTGGCCTTTCTTGTCCAAAGCTCTACCAATGATCCCACAAAAAGCACATCTGACAAAAGTTGCAAAAAGACCAATTTCTGCTGGTTTTGTCTTCTAATCTCTCAGCTTGTTCCAAATGGATTTGTGGACAATGGGTGGTGGTGAATGAGGTAGCTAGAAACTCACAGCACAACGTGACTTCAATCCCAGAAATACTTAAATTAATAGTTTTGCAAAATTATCAGTTAAAAATTTGTCAACTATTTAAAACGCAATATTTTCTTAGATTTCCTATAAAATAAAATCTAATATTTGCATGCAAATACCAGGCAGACACTTTTGGGCTGTGGGATTGAGATGACAGAAGGAAGAATGCAGAACAGCTTTTCCCTTTTGAATACATCTGCATCCATACACGTGTTGATAGCATACTTCATTTGGACCACAGTAAGCGTGAAATAAATCAGATCACTCATCGAGTTTTATATGTAACTGCCACATTAAAAGCACACATTACTCCAGCCAACATTTCCACTCCCTTGCCATTAACTTTATTCCTCTTCCAGCTACATTGTTTGAAATGATTTACAATCTTTCCAAAAACCTCAAGCGCTCCATTCCATGCAGTTGAATTTAAAATCACAATTCCTGGTCATTACCAAGGACTGCATAATTCGACTATTGGATACATTTGCTCACATATCACCATCATTGTCACTGAAGCTCTCAACCATGCTTTAGGGACCTCTCCAATTACTTACTCAATGGCTGCCCAAAGTGTGCAAGTTCCAATGTGTCCAAGTGTTATCGCCCACACACTGTCCTGCACAAAACCCCAGTTATTCATCATTCCTGTGCTCACAGTCCTCTAATAAGTCAGTCTTAAATTCTTTGTTGTAATGTACAAATATCTCCATCTTTCATTGTATTCTCTCACTTACATCTTCTTATGCCCTAGATCTCTTTCATGGAATTTGTCTTAAATCTATCACTCCTCAATATGTAGCTATGCCCCCTCATACAAGCTGACTTCATCACTGTCTACCCTATCCACTCCTCTGATCATCTTGTATCTCTCTATCAAATCCCCTCTTAGCCTTCTTTCCGATGAGAACAGACCCAAATCTCTCAGCCTTTCCTCATAAGACCTTCCCTCCAGACCAGGCAACATCCTGGTAAATCTCCTCTGCACCTTTTCCAACGCTTCCACATCCTTCCCGAAATATGGCGACCAGAACTGTACACAACATTCCAAGTGTGGCCGCACTAGCGTTTTGTATAGTTGCAGCATGACATTGTAGCTCCGGAACTCAATCCCTCTACCAATGAAACCTAACACACCGTATGCCTTCTTAACAGCACTATCAACCTGGGTGGCAACTTTCAGGGATCTATGTACATGGATTCTTAGATCCCTCTGCACATCCACACTACCAAGAATCTTTCCATTGACCCAGTACTCTGCCTTCCTGTTATTCTTCCCAAAGTGCATCACCTCACATTTAGCTGCATTGAACTCCATGTGCCACCTATCAGCCCAATTCTGCAGTTTATCCATGTAAGCATTGAGATGGACTTGGATATCCTTGTAAATTAATCACACAAAATCAACATGCAGCTACAACAAGCAATAATGTCAAATGAGATGTCAGCTTATATTACAAAGGGATAGGAATGTAAGAATAAATAAGCTATTGTGGTTGTATAGGGCCTGACTGAGATCATACCTGCAGTATAATGTATAGTTTTGGTAAACACTTCCATAGGGAACACATATTTGCCTCAGAGTGCAATGAAGGTTGATTTGACTGATTCCTGGGATGACAGTACTCTTCAGTCGATTAAGAACAGTGGGAAATCAGAAGATTGGGAGGGATACAAAAGCAAACAGAGGATAACAAAGAGTGTAATAAGAAAGGAGAGGATCAAATGGTTGATTTGACTGATTCCTGGGATGACAGTACTCTTCAGTTGATTACGGTTATGTTCTCTGGATTTCAAAAAATGAAGGTTGATCCCACTGTGACATATTAAATTATTAAGGGGCTTTACAGAGTAGATGCTGGGAGAATGTTTCTTTTATTTTGAAGTAGGGGGTCGTAACTATCAGAATATGAGGTCAACTAAAAGTTGTGGATCTTTAAGAGGGATGTGGATGTTCAAACGATGAGACTATTTCAGCTCTTGAGGAAGTAACAAGTAATACGGGGAAAGGAGAACTTGTATCTATAATGTACATGGATCTCGAAAAGGCTTTTGACGAGGTGCCACATCATATACAAAATCAAAGTCCACAGGATGGAGCTAAGGTGTTATGAAGGATAGAGGATTTGTTAGTTAAAATCATGAAATAGAAGGGACAAATTTGAGTGGCAAGTTCAAACCAGGAGAATGCCACAGGATTATTGCTAGGGTGTCAATTTACAATGAAATCAATGACTTAGGTATGAGGTTCCTAAATTAATAGATTACATAAAGATAGGTAGAAAAGTAACTTATGAGAAGGACATTAAGGTTTATGAAGAGATTTAAACAGATTAATTGAGTAGACAAAAAAAATTGGCAGAGGTACCATAATGTAGGAAGTGCAATTTGAAGACTACTTGAAGAGATTTCAGAATTCTGAGGTTGCGGGATCTCTTGATGCTGGTACACCAATCAGAAAAGTTAGTTTGCAGGTACAGTAAATGAATAGGAAGGCAAATAGAATGTTGTTGTTTATTGCAAAGAAAATTGAACATAAATGTTGGGATATTTTACTGTTGTTGTGTTGGTGATTTGTAAGGCCACATCTGGTATACTATGAACAGTTTTGGTTTCCTTACTTAAAGGTTTTAAGAACATAGCAAACTTTTCAGAGAAAATTCACAAGACTGATTCCTGGGATGAAGGGATGAGAGAAGATTGTACAAGTTGGGTCTATATTCATTTTAGAAAAATGAGAAACGGTCTTGTTCAAACATACAGATGTGATTTAAATGGAATTGATTGGGCAGACTTGATTGGGTGGAAGCTGACAGGATGTTTCTCTTTGTGGGAGAGGTCAGAAATAGGTAAAGCAGTTTAAAACTGTTTAAGAATGAAATAAGTATTTTTCTCTCAGAGGGGCACTGGTCTATAGAATTCTCTTGCCTAGAGAGGAATGGAGGCCAGGTCATTAAATAATTTTCAGCCTGAGTTGGGGAGGTTCTTGATTGACAAAAGAGTCTAGGGTTACAGTGGGTAAATGGGAAAGTGGGATTGAGGCCATATTCAGATCAGCCATGATCCTATCAAATGGTAGAGCAGGCTCAACGGGACAAATGGCCAACTCTTGCTATCAATTTGAATGTTCTTAAGTCAGGGATCAATAGATTTACAGACACTAAATCAGTCAAGAGATATGGGGCACTGTCTTGTGTGTTGGATGCCAGGACCCCTCCCCACCCCACCCCCCGAGTAAACTTAAGGAGGAGATAGAAAGATTTTCAATCAGTACTGGGTTGAAGGGTTGTGGAGAGCAGATGGGGAAGTGGAGTCGAGGCTGAGATTAATCAGCTATGATCCTTAAAATGGCAGAATAGGCTTGAGTGGCTGAATTGACTACTCCTGCTCCTGGTTCCTATGTTCTTGTATTCAGATGTAGACCATACAGGTCCAACCTTCTCCAGAAACAATCCCAGTGATCCAGGAATTCAGAACCTCCATCCTGCACCAACTGTGTCTAGTTCACCTGTCTATATCCCTCTGCAGCTGCTTTGTGTCATCTTCATCACTTGCCTTCTCGCCTATTTTCTTGTCACCCACAAACATGACAATAGTACATTCACTTTCCTGAACCAAGTCACTAACATATATTATAAATAATTGTAGCCCCAGCACTGATCACTGTGGAACTCCATGACTTAGAGGTTATCATCCCTAATTTTCCTTGAGAAAGTGATATTCTTTTGCCATTGCAATCTATGCAGTGTAGGTATACCCACAGCCTTGTCAAGGGAGTTGAAACGTGGAGAGTTGACCCCGATTCTCATTGACACCAGAATTGTTTGGGCTCTTGAAGGCTATACTGATGTGCTGCAGCCTCAGTCATTGAACATGGAAATTGTTGTAGAGCCTCCTCTCCTGTTAGTTGTTTAAATGACCAACACAATTCACAGTTGGATGTGGCAGTACTACAGAGCTTGGATGTGATCCAAGTTATGGGATTACTTAGTTCTGTCTATTGTCTACTGTTTCCATTGCTTGGCATGCAAATCCTGTTTTGGCACCTCATTTCTTGGTATGCCTGGTGCAGCTCCTGGCATGCCCTCCTACACTCTTCATTGAACTAGGTTGATCTTCTGGCTTGATGGTAGAATGGAATGGGAAACATGCTGTGCCATGAGTTTAGAAATTGTGCTTCAATAAAATTCTGCTGCAGTTGATGGCCCTCAGCCCTTTTTGAACATCTGATTTTAAGTTGCAAAATCTGTTTAAAATCTATCCCAATTAGAATGGTGGTAGTGCCACATACATGACGGAAGGGTGGAAGGCTACTTTTATTTTTCTGGTAAGGGCTTTAAAACAGTTCAAGAATTTTTAGATGATAGTATTTCATAAATTGGAACAGACAACTGAGTGTCAAAGGTGAAGGCAGATTTTTGATACTTATCATCCAACCAAGGTTAATGGATTTATTTTGGAACTTTTAGATGTAATAAGGATTGCTTAGCTCTCTTCAAACATGATTAGACTATTGTCATGGCTGCTAACTGCTCCTCAAGTTTCCCACTTCCTATTGTATGTGAAGGCATCGACTCTTTTCTGAAGTAAGGTTATCCTCTTAACCTTACCATTTGCTCATTATCCATGTCAGCCATAGCACCACACAGATAGTATAATGGCATTTTTATCAAACCATATCACTGAAGATGCTTTAACATTCATTTCTTGCTTTTTGTACTCACTTGTTTGGATTTACAGACTTCCAGCACAAACATTCCAGCAATGATTGAATTGGGATCTTCCTGAGCTACTGAGTTGACAGTGTCATTTGCTCCAATAACCAATACCAAATCAGTTTCTAAAAAATAAGGTAATTATTTAGAAGTAAGTAATAAAAAACAACACCTGCATTATCCTTTTCAAGTTTGTTACATCTCCCTGGGATAGTATGCTGGAAATCAAACACTACTATTTCCAGAGTCATCGCAAAAATTAAAGATTTTTAAAAGTACAAGTAAGGAAATACAAAATTCCCAGACTTACCTGTCTTTCAGACCGTGGTTGACAGAAAGAACAGGCCAGGTTTCTGTACTTAGCAGGTTTCTGTACTATTTATTACAAATTAATAGATTCTAGTTACAAATAAACAATTATGACCCAATGACATGGGGAGGCAATGGCCTAGTGGTATTATCACTGGATTGTTAATCCAGAGACACGGGCAACATTCTGGGGACCTCGGTTCAAATCCCACCATGGCGGGTGATGGAATTTGAATTTAATAAATATCTGGAATTAACGGTCAAATGATTGCCACAAATCCATTGCCAACTGTAGGAAAAACCCATCTGGTTCACTAATGCCCTTTAGGGAAGGAAGCTGTCATCCTTACCTGGTGAGGCCTACATTGTGACTCTAGACCCACAGCAATATGGTTGGCTCTTAACTGCTGTAGGGGCAATTAATTCCTAACCTAGCCAGCAATGCCCTCATCTCGTGAATGAATTTTTTAAAAATTACCAAATAAATCTCTAGATTTATAAATCTTATAAAATTCTCCTCACACATAAATACTAACACAAAAACACATGGGTGATATGGGCAGAGGGAAAGATTGGGGAGGCAGTTCAATGTTGCCTGTTCATGGGATTTGCTGAGATTATCCTTTAACCTTATCAGGACTTGCTGCTTCTTGATCTTCCTCTTCAGGCACTTTCACTTGCTTGCAGGAGGGACACACCAACTGGTTCACAGTAATAGAGTTTTTACCTTATTAATTAAAATTCACAGCTTGCAGCAGCTGATGAGGGGAAATGAGCTGGCTTTCGTCAGACTTCAGTTGCTTTTTCACAGCAGATGGATACACATTCCTTTCTTTTCTAAGATCTAAAAGCTTCTAACCAAACATTCACAACCACAAGTTGTTCAGCTACCTGAGGACCAATCACATATTATTGGCAGGCAGAAGACTTTGTTATTGACAGCTGGTCACCACTCCACAGACCCACAAGCAATCTGTTGCTGGCTAAAACTTTCTTCATACACACCCTTCGGCTCCAGTTCATTTGTAACTAAATCTCTCCCACTGCTTGAACAAACAGCAGTGTAAACAGCACTTACAATGAGTTTTGGCAACCTGCATTTAACAAATTCAGTTAACTGTCCCACAATACTTACTTTTAAAAGTCATTTAATTCCACAATCAAAAATATGGAAAAATAAAAAGATACTGTTTTTACATACATGAGAAACTAAACATGGATTTGGAAATTGTTATCAGAGCTTTATTCAGATGCTAAGTCACTGTGCTCTCATATTAACAGCACATTATAAAGAGATGTTGGTGGGGGGTTGGGGGAAGAGATTCACAAACCTGTTCGCAATGATAAGAAAACCTGGCTGATGTAGAGAGAGAAGGAATCAACAGACTACAAAAAGAAATACATTCAGTCAGCATTTAAACACAATTCCAGGACTACTTAAAACACTATGCAGCCAATAAAGTAGTCAGCTCAGAGACTGATGTTGACAGTTTCCTATGGGCAAATCAGCTGTATTTTCACACAGGAGTCTTGCGAACACCAAATCGAATGTTTATCCAATTAATTAACTTTTTGAGATATTTCTGGGAAAGAATGTTGGCCATGAAACACACACAATGTCTTGAATTTCTTTCTGTGGTGCAATAAGAGTTATTACACCCACCTGAACAGGCAAATAGGACTTGAGTTGAATATTTCATTTGGATGTTGTATTGGAGTTAATAGAAAACTATCTCAGTGCTGGAATGAAATGGCAGAAAGGAAAGAACTGCTCTAGTGCATTGACTGGTGACAAAATCCAATGTTTGTCAGCTACTTCTTCAACAATCTATGCAATTCTTCTTTGTTTTATTTACTATACTATCTGCTTCCATTAAATGAACAAGGTAAAGTACGGTTTAGTAAGGAACAATCTTCTAATAGAGTTCAGAATATGACCAAATTAGACACATTGTCACACATATAATCAGTCAATCAAGATCACAAAGAGAAAGACAAGTTAACATTGCTGATTTAATTCTTCATCTATTTCAGGGTTGTGCTTCAATGATGTTTACTTTCAAATGCTGATTCACCTGGGTTTCAAATATAATTTTTACCACATTAGCAGATTATCTTCCCTTGCTCTACTTCCATCCTTCATTAATGAATAAATTTGTATAGCAAACAAAGTCCTCATTTGGCAGTAACCAGTTCTACAAAATCTAGAATATCAGCTTCAGCATTTACCTATAGTTGGACTTATCTTTCCATTCAGAGATAATCACGTATTAAGCAAATAAATCAGACAGGCAGAAAAGTTAACATGTCTCCAAGGTTTAAACTTTATGATCATACATGCCAGTCTAAAAAAAACTGGTTGTACTACACACGCATAATTCAGAATCAAAATGAAAAGCACAGCCAAGTAGTCGCTCAATGCAATTTAATCATGGTATGTTGGCCTTTCTTTGCCTTGCTGTAGTCTAATAAAGTTTTTACAAAGTTAATAAAATCTGACCTATCCATTACTCAGAAAAATAAATAAAATACTTCTTTCTTAAGAAGTTCAGTTCAAGAAGTACACAAATAAAAATGCCTGGGTAACCACAAGATTTAATTCACTCTGCTCCAATGCTCCCCCAAAAAGTACTAAAGTTTTAGTGCAGTATGAAGAACACTGCAGGCCCGAAATCCACAAGCTGCAGCTGTCACTGGTGTTAAAATTAACTGTGTACAAACCAGGAAGCACACTATAGCCTTTTGACTTTCAGGACAGTCAAATAATTCAGCACAAAGAGTGGAATAAGTTAAGTAGGTTTGTATAATTTTTCTTCACTGCCACCTGACTTTCCAAGAGAAAATGCTTGTGAGTGAATAGATATGAGAAACAAATAGATTAAAATTACAGGAGGCCTGTGTGAGGAGATAACTTCCCTAAATATTGCTTGAGGTCAGGATCCCAATATATTGCCATACATTGTCTGTTTAACATGGGTTTATTTGAACATGCAAAGGGAAACCTATGTAGCTGTAAGTTGAAGCATTCAATTTGTCATTAAGTCCTGTTCTCATTAAAGATTTTGGCTTCAATAGCAAATTTGCCAGAAGCAGCTATATAGTGAGAAATAGATCTTCTATGAAACAGACTGGTTTGGAAAGTTTTGATCAGTGAAACTGAGGAGCTCCAAGCCTGGTTAGCTACATCACTCACCAGGCTAACTGAGTTTGGGAAACACCACTGTAATGAAAGCAATCACATTGACACACTCAGAACGTATCCTGAACAGTGGAACTATAGATCAGTCCACAGCAAAACTCCAAAACAAAATTAAGCTTCGGCCAAATGGATAAAATTTTCTTCAGGATCTGGGAAACATGGGGTAGACCTTGTACCATGTTCTCCATTATCCACTGAAAAATTGCACAGGCTGTCGATACCCTAAATGGCAGTCTCGTATGTTAGGATAATGCAAACCATTGTTGTTGCTGCCGGTTTTCAAACTTGAGATGAGTTCTGCTCGACCTAAATTGAGTAATAGAATTCTGGTATCCAGGACAATGCACACCTTGGAAAGTCCACCTACATCAGGTTTAGAACAGTTAAACTGTTTAGCAAGATCCAATTGAAATAAACGTCTGGTTAAATGGTCACCCAGTTCAAATAGAGATCGATACTGGAACGGCTGTTTCACTGATTGCAGAATCAGTCTTTAACATAATTACCTCTGGACTCCAACCCTACGTTTGCCCAAGACCATGGCTGGACTGCGAACTTACGCCAGGAACTTCGCAGATTAAGGGTACAACTTAGGTTCCAGTGTCTTAGGAGAAGCAGCTGGTTCAGACACCACTAATTGTAGTAAAAGGCCCAGGCCCAGGCCTGATGAGGTGAAGTTGGTCGAGAAATATTCACCTAGGTTAGCTCAACATTTTTTATTAGAAAATGACTGCCTGAGTGAAGTATTAATTAAATATCTGGAAATTATTCGGTGGGGTCTAGGAACTATCAAAGGAGTCAAGGCCACTTTGCATGTTAGCCATGATGTGGAGATGCCGGTGTTAGATGTGGTGGAAAAGGTCACCGAACACCAGGTTAATAGTCCAACACGTTTCACTTCACCTGACCAAGGTGCAACGCTCCAAAAGCTTGAGATTTCAAATAACCTGTTGGATTATAACCTGGTATCATCTGACTTCTGACCTTGTGTGTTGACCAGGAAGCAATTCTATGATTCTGCAAGGCCCGTTCAGTGTCATTTGCCCAGGCAAAAGTAGAGGCAGAAATCAGGATGCTGGAAAGTGAAGAAATCATCAAACCTACCCAGTTTGCAAATGAGCAGCACTGGTCGTACCAATTGGGAAACTGACAGGTCGGTTCGCCTTTGTGGGGATTTTAAACAAATGCTAAACCGCTTTTCATAGCTTGATACAACTATGAAACCCTCACACCAACGATTTATGCACAAAGCTGGCAGGGGGGTACACGGACTGCCCTTCATAAAGCTGGACATGAGCCATGCGTATTTGCAATTGCGATTAGGTGAGGGTTCCCAGAAGCATGCTACAATTAATACCCATAAGGGTTTGTCAATGTATGAAACTGACATTTAGGGTATCATCAGCCTGTGCAATTTTTCAGCGGACGATGGAGAACACTTTAGAAGGCCGATTCCCTGTCACCATTTATCTGGATGACTTGCTAATAACAGGGAAGACCTATAAAGAACACCAAGAGAACCTGGATATCGTACTTAGACATTTCTCCTCAGTGGGTACATGCCTCAGAAGGGAAAAATGTGTGTTCCAGGCACCCCATGTCATCTGATGGGTTCCAGAGTTGACAAGACTATGTTACATCTATTGGAAAATAAAGTGAGGATGATCAAAGGTGCCCCAGCTCCCACATCTGAGCTGAGGTCTTTCCTTGGGCTGATGAACTATTGCGGAAAGTTCATATATAAACTGGCCTCCATCCTGGCACTTTTGCATCAACTCTTAGAAAGGGGTCAGCCTTGGAAATGGTCACAGAGCCAAGCCATAGCTTTCAGGGAAATAAAGAAACAGCTCTCATCCTCTCAGGTGATGGCACACTATGATCCCAAGTGAGATCTAGTATTGGCACATAATGCCCTTTTGGCATGGCATTGGGGTAGAATTAGCTCATAGGTGGTCCAATGGAGAGGGATGCACAGTAGCATAAGTACACCCAGATAGAGGCAGACATGTGATTCGTATGTGGAATGAACTGGCGGAGGAAGTGGTAGATGTAGGTACAGTTACAACATTTGGACAGATACATGATTAAGAACGGTTCAGAGGAATATGGGCCAAGCGCACACAGATGGGACTAGTTTAGTTTGGGAAACCTGGTCAGCATAGATGAGCTGGACCGAAGAGTCTGTTTGCATGCTGTACACAACCTTTTAACCTGCCCGGCTTTTTCTACAAAGGTCCATTACTGCTTGCTACTCAAAAGATTCCACTTTGGCTTCAATCTGCCCATCTCTTCTTTCAAAACATTAATTTTAACTGAAAATAGGAATGGTCCCAGATGTGATTGCTAGTGTAACCATTACCACATTCCTAAATATATGTAGACCTATAGATTATTGCTCTGCTAATGATTATATTTTGAATTCCCTCACACATTGGGCTGCGGTTTCATCTTGCAGGTAGGAAATAGCAGTCAGGGCTGTCTCTATTCCCAAATCTGCCCTTAGTGGGGAGAAATCATTACTGACCTGGGATTTCTACACAGCCAAACCCTTCATGGTTCCCTGTTCAATGAAGGGTATCAGGTGGGCTTTCAAATTAGGATGACCAATCAGAGGCCTTCCAGCTTTAGAGGAGCAGCAGCCTACATGGGAGGATAGGTAACTGAGAGGGTGCTTCACTATGGGGGTGCCCTATTGACCAACAATTCTTTTAAAAAATTAAACAAATAATAGTAAAAGCAGACTGACTACCACTTCTTTATAACTGACTCGTGGGATGTGGACGTTGCTGGCTTGCCAGCATTTATTGCCTGTTCTAAGTTGCTCTTGAGAAGATGGTGATGAGCTGCCTTCTTGAACTGTGCAGTCCACCTGTTGTGGGTAGATCGACAATGCCCTTAGTGAGGGAATTCCAGGAGTTTTACCCAGTGACAATGAAGGAATGGCGATACACTTCTAAGTCAGGATGGTGAGTGGCTTGGTGGAAAACATGCAGGTGGTAGTGGTGGTGTTCCCATGTATCTGCGGCCCTTGTCCTTCTAGGTGGAAGTGGTCACGGGTTTGGAAGGTTCTGTCTAAGGATATTTGGTGAAATCCTGCAATGTATCTTGTAGATAGTACAGACTGCTCTTATCAACCATCAGTGGTGGAGGGAGTGAACATGGTGCTAATCAAATGGGCCACTTTGTCCTGGATGGTGTCAAGTTTCTTGAGTGTTGTTGAGCTACCCATCCAGGCAAGTGGGGAATATCCCATCACAGTCCTGAATTGTGCCTTGTAGATGGTGCCTTGTCGATAGTGGACAGGCTTTGGGGAATCAGGAGATGAGTTACTCATTGCAGTATTTCTAGCCTCTGACCTGCTCTAGTAGCCACTGTTTGAGTGGTGAGTCCAGTTGAGTTTCGGGTCAATGGTAACCCTGAAAATGTTGATAGTGGAGGATTCAGTGATGGCAATGCCATTGAATACCAAGGGACAGTAATCAGATGTCTTATTGGAGTTAGTCATTGCCTACCATTTGGTGTGACATAAATGTTACCAACCACTTGTCAACAAAGCTGGGATATTGTCCAGATCTTGTTGAATTTGAACACAGACTGCATCACAGTGCTGAACATTGTGCAATCATTCATCAACATCCCCAAATGTGACTATATGGAGGGAAGGTCATTGATAAAGCAGCTGCAGATGGTTGGGCCAAGGACACTACCCTGAGGAACTCCTACAGAGATGCCCTGAAGTTCAGATGAGTGGCCTTCAACAACCACAGTCATCTTCCTACATGCAGGTACGACTCGAACCAGTGGAGAGCTTGCTTTCTGATTTCTATTGATTCCAGATTTGCCAGAGCTCCTTGATACCACACTTGGTCAAATATAGCCTGATATCAAGGGTTGTCACCCTCACCTCACCTCTGGAATTCATCTGTTTTGTCCATGTTTGAACCAAGGGGGTAGTGAAGTCAGGAGCTAAGTGGACCTGGCAGAACCCAAACTGGGCATCACTGAGCAGATTATTGCTGAATAGGTGCTAGTTCAAACACTGTTGATGCCACCTTGCATCAGTTTACTGATGATCAAAAGGAGACTGATAGGCTAGTAATTGGTCAGGTTGAATTTGTCCTGTTTTGATGTCCTGACTAGCTCGGTCAGTAATGCTGCTGCTGAGCTACTCTTGGTGGTGGACACTGAAATCCCCCACACAGAGTAATTTTGTGCCCCAGCCATCCTCTGTGCTTCCTCCAAGCTTTGTTCAACATTGAGGAGTACTAACCCATTAGCTGACAATGGGTGGCATTAGATAATCAGCAGGAGATTTCCTTGCCCATGTTTAACCTGAAGCCACTGGACTTCATGGGGTCCCAGAGTCAACATTGAAGACTCCCAGGGCAACCTCCTTTCAACTGTCTAGCACTGAGCCTCCAGCTCTGCGCGTTTGTCCTGGTGGGCCCAGACATATCCAGGGATGGTGATGGTGCTGTCTGCAACATTGCCTGGCTGGTTCTGGACTAATCTTGAGACAGCTCTCCCAATTTTGGCATTAGCTCCAGATGTTAGTAAGGATGATTGTGAAGGGTCGAAAGGGTAGTTTCTGCTGTTGTCTTTTCTGGTGTCTAGGTTGATGCTAGGTGGTCCATCTGAATGAATTTCATTTGTTTGTTGAGACTTCGTAGCGACTGATACAGCTGGGTAACTTGCTAAGCTATTTCAGAGGGCAGTTAAGAGTTGTAGAGTCATACAGCACAGAAACAGATCCTTTGGTCCAACCAGTCCATGCCGAACATAATCCCAAATCAAACTAGTCCCATCTGCCTGCTCCTGACCTATACCCCTCCCATCCTTCAATTCATGTAAATAACCAAATGTCTTTTAAACTTTGTAACTGTACCCACATCCACCACTTCCTCAGGAAGTTCATGCCACATGTGAACCACCCTCTGTATAAAACGTTTGCCCCTCATGTCTTTTTTAAATCTCTCGCACCTCTCATCATAAAAATGTGCCCCCTCATCGTGAAAACCCCATCTGAGGGAAAAGATAACTACCATTAACTCTATCTATACCTCTCATTATTTTATAAACTTCGATCAACCACATTGCTGTGGGTCTGGAGTCATATGTAGGTGACCAGAGCAGGTGAAGAAAGCAGATTTCCTTCCCTGAAGGGCATTAGTGAGCCACATCTATTTCCTGACAATCAACAATGATTTCATGGTCATCACTATATTCGTAATCCTGGATATCTTTACCGGATTTATTTTCCCCCATCTGTCTTGATGAGATTCAAGATCCACAGAATATGAGCTGAGTTTCTAGATTAATAGTCTCGATTAGAGTGGTGCTGGAAAAGCACAGCAGGTCAGGCAGCAACCGAGGAGCAGTAAAATCGATGTTTCGGATTCCTGATGAAGGGCTTTTGCCCGAAACATCGAAATTCCTGCTCCTCGGATGCTGCCTGACCTGCTGTGCTTTTCTAGCACCACTCTAATCTATACTCTGATTTCCAGCATCTGCAATCCTCACTTTTGCCTTTCTAGATTAATAGCCTGGCAATAATACGATTAGGCCATTGTCTCCATCCTGTAGAGCATGGGATTCCTCCCTTCTCCTAGTGTGGGAGGATTCCTGCTCCAGGTGTGACCTGTGGCCGCAATTGGCCTCATTCAGGAAAGGAGGGTCAGAAAGCTATCCTGGAGCACTGACTTCCAACCTGTCCATGTCCTGCTGGAAAACTGAACGCCAAATCCCTGACGGCCTCCTCTCTGTGCCCTTAGCTGGGTTCTTCATCACTAAAATTAGCTGCTTGCTTCATTGGCACAGATTGGCAGGGACTGAGCCCTCCTGTGTCAAAATGGATGGTGCCTGCTGCAGAGTCAAGAAACCCCAGCATGCCAAGGGGCAACACTATTTCTACCTCTCCCCCTGTTTCCATTCCCAACCTGGGTGCACCCAGAAAATTCTGCCCAAACATTATGCATTTGTTATCTAAAAATGCAAGATTTTATTTCCATGAGGAGCATGGGTACTATGGAAAGTCTCTTACCTGGAAAGTCTGCATTGATTTCATCCATTTCCAGAACAATATCATATGGAACTCCAGCTTCAGCAAGCAGCACATTGAGTTGCCCAGGCATGTGCCCCACAACAGGGTGAATTCCAAACCATCCACAGAGGCAACATAAACAAATTTAAACATTCCAGCAAGTCTTTCTTATATACCCCACCTTGTAAATACAAAGTATCTTTCAAATGTTTAAACAGAGGAGTTCTCCCTGTGTCATCTGCTAATCTCTAACCTGACCATGGTTTTCCAAAAGTCTGTCTGCTTAAACTGCTGAAACTATCCCATAATGGGAAGATAACTAAATAGCAGTAACAATAAATGTACCAATTTAGGGATTTTGTTTATTCTTCTCAATAACTCCAATTGAAGAGATTTTTGATATTGCAAAAATGTGGATGCACCTTGGTCTATGCCTACAGAAAATGCTGGCCAAATTTATTTATCAATCCGTGTTCTTTTATTGAAACACCAAATGTTTAATAATCATGTTTAGGAATACAGCCTGGTTAACAGAAAGAAGGCAGTGTTGCTATGCGAGTTCGTTGGAGAGCTCCTTGATCCATAAGGATCTTAAAGCTCGATGTACCACAGATAATCTGATCCCTGCTCTGTGTTGCATGAGCTGATTTCAGCTGGCGTACTAACAGAGGGATTACTAAGTCTGCCTCAATACCTGTAATAATGTTCATTATCATCCCTCTAATTTATCGCAGCGTGACTACGGGGAGGAGTGCTCGAACATCCAGCTTACGATTCTCTCACAATTAATTGCTACCTCATCATGTCCTTAGGGATCTCTCAAATGCTTCATGAACCAGAGAACTGGTTTTTGAAGTGTAATCATAGTTAACACGTTGGAAATCTGTTTTTGGTGCTGGGGATGATGGAAGGAATATAGTCCAAGAAAATTCTGTATCATCTGCATGGAACTATGGGCTATGTCTATGCTTTACCTTAAACAGACAGGAAATTCACCTCAAAAAGTTGCATTCCATTGATAAAGGCCTTCCTTGGTAACTCAGCAGAGAGCCACCTAAGATCGATGCAAAATTCAGGGAAAGACAGCAGGGTAACAGTAATGTCACTACGTTAATAATCCAGAGGCAATTTAAAAATAATTATGATTGAAGATATGAAACTGTTCAGACAAATTTTGATTGAAAGGGGTTTTGATCATGTGGTTTCTTGGAAATGAAGCCACAGCTGCCATATACCTACAGTTTACAGAAATAACTTTGGAAGAAAGACAAGCAATATTTTTAAGGGGATAAGGGATAGGGCTCATTTGCTCAAAAACTTGATTTTGATAAGACTGTGCAGGCCTCTGTGCTGCTGGTTGCCTAGCAATGCTTTCTGGACTTCAGTTCTGTTTTCACACATATAATTAGTCCTAAAGAACAAAAGGCCAGGAGTTATCGGTATTGCTCCCTCTCTCTCTGTGGAAACCTGACAAAATTATCAATTATCAGTGACTACCTTATAAACCTTGAAAAGCTGATACGTAGCTATTTTCCAAAGACTCAATCCAGCTTGACTTCAATCTGAAAATCTTCCATTAGTCTCCAGCTGTCAACAATTTGATTTTGTCAATAAGAAACCCGGTGGTCTGTGAGAAGTCATCAACTTCTATTCTTTGTTTCCAGATCCTTGACCAACAGGGGGCTTTACATTTGTCCTTGCTTAAAAAGAATCATATCTCCAAAGACCGTCACCTTGTGTGTTGTGTGAGTGCTGTGCATTTGGAATTAAGGAGATAAACCTATCCTCAGTCCTAAACCTATATCTCAGATGCTAATCAGTGTTTGCCACGTGTTTTAAGAATAGGTTTTGTGTTACAATGAATGGATTATTTTGAATTCATTAAAGAAGCCTGGTGGAACCCTCCTTTATTCTGGGTAGCAGTACAAAAAGGAATAATGGTTATTTTGGTGATTGAATTAAATGGTTAAACTAATGGCATGACTGGTGGAGTAGTGGGGCTTGAATCCGCATGCATTCCTCCCATCATAGTCATCAGAATTAATAAATCTGAATGTAACCTTGGTCTTAGTGATGGTGATCATTATAACTACCAGCAATTGTTGTAAAGAGTGATCTGGTTCACTGATACATGTTAAGGGAGGAAATCTGCCATTCCTAGCTGGTCAGACTCACAGATAACTAGACTGACATTATTATTGTTGACTCTCAATTGCCCAATTAAATGGTCTATCAGGCTACTCAGTTCAGGAGAAAGTGAGGTCTGCAGATGCTGGAGATCAGAGCTGAAAATGTGTTGCTGGAAAAGCGCAGCAGGTCAGGCAGCATCCAGGGAACAGGAGAATCGACGTTTCGGGCCGAAACGTCGATTCTCCTGTTCCCTGGATGCTGCCTGACCTGTTGCGCTTTTTCAGTAACACATTTTCTACTCAGTTCAGGAGCAATTAGAGATGAGTAACAAATATTGGCCTTGCCAGTGATGTTCATGTCCCAAGAAAATAATAGAGGCACAGAGATGTACAGCATGAAAACAGACTCTTCGGTCCAAATTGTCCATGCCGACCAGGTATCCTAACCTAAACTAGTCCCATTTGCCAGCACTTGGTTCATATCCCTCCAAGCCCTTCCTTTTCATATACCAGTCCAGACGCCATTTAAATGCTGTTATTGTACCAGCCTCCACCACTTCCTCTGGCAGCTCATTCCATACATGCACTACCCTCTGTGAGAAAGTTTAAAAAAGAATGCTATGTTCTTTAAATTCCTCACCTTCTCATTCACAGTTAAAAATCACACAACACCATTATAGTCCAACAGGTTTTTTTTTGGTTTCACTAGCTTTCAAAGCACCACTCCCTCATCAGGTGACAACAAAGCAGCACTTCGAAAACTAGTGAATCCAAATTAAACTGTTGGACTGTAACCTGATGTTGCCTGATTTTTAACTTTGTCCACCCCAGTCCAACACCAGCATCTCCAAATCATGACTTGTCATTTATAGAACTGTTTGTGCTACCAAATGTGACAAGCTGACAAATACTGCAACTACACTATCATGACCACAGTTATTTTAACTTCATTTTTCTGAGCACAGTAGCTATAATGGAGCTAATTTGATGTGGTAATAATGTAATGAGGCACTCCATTGGTTGAGGTAAATATATCATAGAATCATAGAAGAATCGAAGAATCATTTGTATTGTGCTCATTTTTCAATGAGTTTCAGTATACCACCTTTGCCTTCAGAATGAGATAACTCTGTGTTTTAGGCGGGAAACAGACTGAAAATAAACTCAAAAGTTTCAAACAAAAACATAATCATTTTTCACCCTGGCACACATTCTGCAGTTGTGTCGTTGCTGAATCGCATTTGGCTTGAGGCCTGCATCATTTTGAGTTCTGGCTGGGCCTCATTCAGATATAGCAACAAATGTTGGTTACGTCTTGACTCTTCTGTGGTGACCTTACTGAAGATTTATTATTTTGTTCAGTTAAAATTTAAGTTACATCTTCCCTAGATGGCCGGAATCTGTCAATGTCAGAAGCCGAATTGTCTCTGACGGAAGACTCTCACTGTAATTTGTACTGTCTGCTGACACATGACAATATTGCTGAAAGACCTTGTGCCCCAGTGTGGGGACACAGTACATTCAACAAAGCAGCTGGTTTCACAAAGCTACAGCTTTTCTTAAGATTGCAATTTGTGGTGGTGAAAGAGAAGTGGACTAATTGTTCATAATAACACAGCAGAGAAGTCATCAGTGGATAACTTTTGATACTGATGAGCTGGAGGTCTTTCAGTAGGAAGTGCACTAATGGAGGAGCTGATTGCCATGCAACAGCTAAAGCACAGCTCCATGCTTCATGACGAGAAATCACCAACTGAATCAATTCAAAAGCTAAAAATCACACAACACCAGGTTATACTTGCAGAGTTACATTGCACTTTGCTCAAAAACTGCATGCATTCATGTAGAACCCTGAGCTCAAAAACTTCATGAATTTATGTGAAACTCCGTTATCTCACTTTTTAGATTAGAATCAATCTAAACATCATGGCATAGACAGAGAACACAGGGGGCCAACACCTTCAACATATTGTCTAGCTATCACCATTGTTAACAGCTAACCCAAGAATGCAAC
>NC_057710.1:62631307-62638138 GCF_004010195.1 Chiloscyllium plagiosum | reverse complement strand
AATCAAGGTATTTTTCAATGTATAATTTCAGTTACATCATACTGTAAATTTTTGCTATAAATTCTGTGTGTTAGGATTGAGCCCTTCACTATCACCTGATGAAGGAGCGTCGCTCCGAAAGCTAGTGTGCTTCCAATTAAACCTGTTGGACTATAACCTGGTGTTGTGTGATTTTTAACTTTGTACACCCCAGTCCAACACTGGCATCTCCAAATCATGAATCAATTCAATTACTGAACCTCTTGGACCTGCATCCGAAAGAAGCATTCCCTGTGCTTCCCCATTTCTGGTGATCCTCCAGAAAATGTGAGGTGAATCACTTTGGCAAGACAAACAAGGCAAGGGTATGTGTGATGAACAGTATGACTTTGAAAAGTACCAACGATAAAAGGATCTTGGTGTGCGTGTACAACAGTCCTTTAAGGTGGATAAAGTGGTTAAGCCGACATATGGGATACTTCCTTTATTAGCTGAGGCAGAAACCCTCATAATATTTAAGAAGTGTTTAAATGTACATTTGTGATAGCTAGGCGTACAAGGCTATGAGGCAAGTGCTTGAAAATTAGTTTAGGATAATTAGGTGGTTGTTTTTTGTCTGGTGCAGACACAATGAACCTTTTTTCTGTGCTGTAGATTTCTATAACTCTAGAACCAAAATAATTTGGGAAATCTTATCTTCGCCGAAAAGTATTTATTTCAAAAACTGAGCATCATCATTGCCTTTATTTTCCAAACTCTACCAATATGTCAAAACTATGTGGCATGCTCTTGTTAAACATGGAAGTGGGAGTTAGGGAACAGAAAACAAGTACAATATATCTCACAGTTTTTTCAATGAACATGGAGAATTGTCATGTTTTCTAACAACCATCAAAATGGTATTTTTACTCCTCCAAATATTGTGTGCTTCTTAATAATGTGAAGCCTGAGGTCTCTGAGTCCCAACACCACCTATTCAGTCACTAATCAAGACTTGTGGGTTCAAATAAACTGTGAAGACATTCGAAGCACTTACACCCAAATCAATGTCCTTTTAACTCTTTGTATTCAAGGGCCTCCTGCCACCTACACTTTGGTTCCTCAGGTATTACTCTTTGCAAATATTGGAATTTGAATCTTGCTGTGTGTGAAACAGCCAAATATTTATGAATGTGATTTAGATGGATCCACTAGCAAAGTTTCAGTTCTGCAGGAAGACTTGTTGTCTGTAAGTGATACTGCACCAAGTGGTACAACCCAGACAGTGGCGAGAATGTAAAACAAGAGGTAGCTGAGGTAACCAGTTGAGGTACCAATCATTTAAAGGGAAGCTGGAAAAGCAGATGAGGTTTATACTGAGAGAGTTAGATGAAGAAGAATGGAGACTTGACAGGATCATAATGGATCAAATGGCCAGGTAATTTGTTCTCCCTAAACCCCCACCAACAGCAATCTGTTAATCCATGTTTTGTGATGCTAGTTGAGGAATAAATATCTATCAGGACATTGCAGATGACTCCCTTACTCTCCTGCTTTTACAGCCACTCAAATGGGCAGACGAAATCTCAGTTTAATGTCTCATCCAAAAGATGGAATGTCTGGCAGCATTACACTGGACTGGAATGTCAGCTTTGATAGTCATGATGAAGCCTAAAAGTGGGACTTCAACCTAGAACCTTATGACTCAGGAGGTGTGTGCTGCCATCTCAGCCTTGACTGACAGAAGGCAAAAAGTATCAAGTTTGTAGATCAAGAGAATGGGAGAAAGGCAGACAAAATGCTCAGGTAATATGCATTTGTTGCCCTCCTGAGATCTCCTCTTCAGTCTCAGTGGGTACTATATGGAACCTGTGACGGTATACACCTCTGAGTGATGACGTTTCAAATGGATGAAAATAATGAAGGAGATCATTGTCCAAGCAGGAACTGTGGACTACCTGGCAAAGCCAGCTTGTGCATACAGTAAATTATAATCAAAACATGGTTAAAGATTCAAAACAATTTGACCAGCTGAAAACTGTCATCTGACTTCTAGAAAGGCTCCAGGCTTGGTCCTCATTAAGTTTAATTGGGGCAAGCGGAACATGAACCATGGTTTAATATTATTGCCACATTCATAAGGCCTGCGCACATAGACTTTCGTGTGTAGAAAATTGCAAGCCTCAAAAAATGAGGGTTTTAATGCTCAGATAAGTAATTCTGAGACTAATATACTTAATGGGGACACTTGAAATACTTTAATCATTGTTTCCATCAATAAGAGACCATCTGCATCTCTTCGAGCTGCAGGACTTATTGCAATATGTTTAATATTTAGCAGATTAGAATATTTAATAAACAAAGTCAGCAGGAGTATAATGTCCTTACATTTCCTATTTGAATTCATCTAATGTGCTGGAATAGCCTGGTTCTGAAGAAAGGTCACTGGACCCGAAATATTAACTCTGCTTTCTCTCCACAGATGCTGCCAGACCTGCTGAGTTTCTCCAGCCACTTCCGTTTTTGTTTCTGATTTTCAGCATCTGCAGTTCTTTCAGTTTTAAGTAAAAGAGGGATGATCTTACGGTATGGTGGTAGTGTCCTGACCTCTCAGCCTAGAGGTGTGAGTTCAAGACTCACCTATTCCGAAGGTATGCAATAACATCTCTAAACAAATAGATGAGAAAATATTATTGCACTAAGAAAGAAAAGCAACCTAATGAGAATGAGCCAACTCACACAACCAATTAAATTGTTGACCTGTTTTTGAAAGTTATTTAGAATCAACAAATGCAGTGACTTGATAAATTAGCTTTCCTTGAGCTCAAAAGGACATGCCTTCTCTGGATATTTAATGCAGTTAAGGAACACAACCAGAGGAGCATTGATGTGGGGCAATCAGACCATGAGGGGCATAGATAAGGTGAATAGCAAGTGTCTTTTCCCGAGGAGTGGGGGGGGAGGGGGTCAAATCTAAGGGGCACATCTTTAAGGTGAGAGGAGAAAGGACAGGAGGAAATCTTTTTTTACACAGTGTGTCACCCGGGTGTGGAATGAACTTCCAGAGGAACTGATGGATGCAGGTTCAGTTATAACATTTAAAAGACACTTAAATAAGTACATGAATATGAAATGTTTGGAGGGATATAGGCCAAAAGCAGGTAGCTGGGACTAGTTTAATTTAAGGACATGGTCAGTGTGGATGAGTTAGGCCGAAGGGTCTGTTTCTATGCTGTATGACTCTATTATGAAGGAGGAGAAAGTGAGGACTGCCAATGCTGGAGATCAGAGTGGAGAGTGTGGTGCCTGAAAAGCACAGCAGGTCAGGCAGCATCCGAGGAACAGGAAAATCGGCATTTTTGGCAAAAGCCCATCATCAAAATGGGCCTATGTCCGAAATGTCAATTCTCCTGCTCCTCGGATGCTGCCTGACCTGCTGTGCTTTTCCAACACTTAACTCTTGACTCTATCAAAGAAGAAAGAACATTACAGTGCAATACAGGCCCTTCAGCCCTCGATGTTGCACCAACCTGCGAAAACAATCTGAAGCACATCTAACCTACACTATTCCATTCTCATCCATATGCCTATCAAATGACCATTTAAATGCCCTTAAAGTTGGTGTGACTGTTGCAGGCAGTGCGTTCCACACCCCTACTACTCTCTGAGTAAAGAAACTATCTCTGACATATGTCCTATATCTATCATCCCTCAATTTAAAGCTATGTCCCCTCATGCTAGCCATCGCCATCTGAGGAAAAATGCTCTCACTGTCCAACCTATCTAACCCTCTGATTACCTTATATGTCTCAATTAAGTCACCTCTCAACCTTCTCTCTAAAGAAAACAGCCTCAAGTCCCTCAGCCTTTCCTCGTAAGACTTTCCCTCCATACCAGGCAACATGCTAGTAAATCTCCTCTGAACCCTTTCCAAAGCTTCCACATCTTTCCTAGAGTGCGCAAAAAATGTAAGCAATACTCCAAATGTGGCTGTACCAGAATTTTGTACAGCTGCAGAATGATCTCATGGCTCCGTAACTCAATCCCCCTACCAATAAAAGCTAACATACCGTATGCCTTCTTAACAACCCTATCAACCTGGGTGGCAACTTTCAAGGATCTACGTACCTGAACACAGAGATCTCTCTGCTCATCTACACTACCAAGAATCTTACCACAAGCCCAGTATTCTTTTTGTTCTTGTTGCTCCTTCCAAAGTGAATCACCTCACACTTTTCCACATTAAACTCCATTTTCCATCTCGCAGCCCACCTCTGCAGCTTAACTATGTCTCTCTGTAACCTACAACATCCTTCATCACTATCCACAACTCTGCTGACCTTAGTGTCATCCACAAAGTTTCTAACCCATCCTTCAATGCCCTTGTCAAGGTTCATTTATAAACATGTCAAACAACAGAGGACCCCAAAAGAGATCCTTGCGGTACCCTGCTAGTAACTCAACTCCAGGATGAATATTTTGCACCAAACAACACCCTCTGCCTTCTTTTAGCTAGCCAATTTCTGATCCAAACTGCTAGAGCACCCACAATCCCATGCCTCCATATTTTGTGCAATAGCCTACCGTGGGGAACCTTATTAAGCGCCTTACTGAAATCCATATACACCACATCAACAGCTTTACCCTCATCCACCTGTTTGGTCACCTTCTCAAAGAACTCAATAAGGTTTGTGAGGCACGACCTACCCTTCTCAAAACCGTGTTGACTATCCCTAATCAATTTATTCTTCACTAGACGATTGTAAATCCTATCTCTTATAACCCTTTCCAAACTTTACTCACAACTGAAGTAAGGCTCACTGGTCTATAATTACCAGGGTTGTCTCTGGTCCTTGACCTTGAGAATTTTTTAAAACAGGTACCCTACTAGTAACTCAACTCCAGGATGAATATTTTGCATCAAACAACACCCTCTGCCTTCTTTTAGCTAGCCAATTTCTGATCCAAACTGCTAGAGCACCCACAATCCCATGCCTCCATATTTTGTGCAATAGCGTACCGTGGGGAATCTTATTAAGCGCTTTACTGAAATCCATATACACCACATCAACAGCTTTACCCTCATCCACCTGTTTGGTCACCTTCTCAAAGAACTCAATAAGGTTTGTGAGGCACGACCTACCCTTCTCAAAACCATGTTGACTATCCCTAATCAATTTATTCTTCGCTAGACGATTGTAAATCCTATCTCTTATAACCCTTTCCAAACTTTACTCACAACTGAAGTAAGGCTCACTGGTCTATAATTTCCAGGGTCGTCTCACCTCCCCTTCTTGAACAAGGGGATAACATTTGCTATTCTCTAGTCTTTGGGCACTAATCCTGTAGACAATGACGACATAAAGATCAAAGCCAAAAGCTCGGCAATCTCCTCCCTGGCTTCCCAGAGAATCCTCGGATAAATCCCATCCGGCCCAGGGGACTTATCTATTTTTACACTTTCCAGAATTGCTAACACCTCCTCCTTAAGCATCTCAATCCCATCTCAGCAAAAGTGAGGACTGCAGATGCTGGAAACCAGAGTTTCGATCAGAGTGGTGCTGGAAAAGCACAGCAGGTCAGGCAGCATCCTGTTTCGGATTCCTGATGAAGGGCTTTTGCCCGAAACATCAATTTTCCTGCTCCTCGGATGCTGCCTGACCTGCTTTGCTTTTCCAGCACCACTCTGATCTCAATCCCATCTAATCTAGTAGACTGTATCTCAGTAGTATCTTTCTCTAGTGTGAATACTGATGAAAAGTATTTATTTAGCGCTTCGCCTATCACCTCCGACTCCACGCACAACTTCCCACTACTATGCTTGATTGGCCCTAATCTTACTATAGTCATTCTTTAATTCCTGATATTGCTACAGAAAGTCTTAGGGTTTTCCTTGATCCTATCCACCAATAACTTCTCATATCCCATCCTGGCTCTTCTTAGCGGTCTCTTTATGTCTTGCCTGGCTAACTTGTAACTCTCAAGTGCCCTATCTGAGCCTTCATGTCTCATCCTAACATAAGCCTTCTTGAATTACACCTCTTCCCACCCTACCTCCTGCAAAAATGCCATTCCGTATTCCCAATTCCTCCGCCTCCGCCGTATCTGCTCCCAGTTCCACCACAGAACATACCAGATGGCTTCCTTCTTCAGAGACCACAATTTCCCTTCCCACGTGGTTAAAGATGCCCTCCAATGCATCTCATCCACATCCCTCACCTCCGCCCTCAGACCCCACCCCTCCAACCATAACAAGGACAGAATCCCCCCTGGTGCTCACCTTCCACCCTACCAACCTTCGCATAAACCAATTCATCTGATGACATTTTCACCACCTACAAACAGACCCCACCACCAGGGATATATTTCCCACCCCACCCCTTCCACAAAGTCCATTCCCTCCGTGACTACCTGGTCAGGTCCACGCCCAACAACCTACCTCCCGTCCTGGCACCTTCCCCTGCCACCGCAGGAATTGCAAAACCTGCGCCCACACCTCCTCCCCTCACCTCCATCCAAGGCCCCAAGGGAGCCTTCCACATCCATCAAAGTTTTACCTGCACATCAACCAATATCATTTATTGTATCCGTTGCTCCCGATGCGGTCTCCTCTACATTGGGGAGACTGGACGCCTCCTAGCAGAGCACTTTAAGGAACATCTCTGGGACATCCGCACCAATAAACCACACC
The DNA here is from genome assembly GCF_004010195.1 of Chiloscyllium plagiosum. NCBI lineage: Eukaryota > Metazoa > Chordata > Chondrichthyes > Orectolobiformes > Hemiscylliidae > Chiloscyllium > Chiloscyllium plagiosum. Next base: position 62,631,489 of record NC_057710.1, on the reverse strand, counting down.
GCCCTGTTGTCCAACTCCCCCTCCCACTCAGCCGAGGATATGGAGGTCCTGGGCCTCCTTTACCGCCACTCCCTCACCACCCGATGCCTGGAGGAAGATTGCCTCATCTTCTGCCTCGGAACACTTCAACCCCAGGGCATCAATGTGGACTTCACCAGTTTCCTCATTTCCCCTTCCCCCAC
>NC_057710.1:62529526-62630985 GCF_004010195.1 Chiloscyllium plagiosum | reverse complement strand
GGGGTGGGCTGGGGGGCCGTATTGGGCGGGGTGGGGGTGGGGGCGGGGTCTCGTGCGCTGTCATGCTGTCTTACCTCCTGAACGGTGAGCAGTCTTTAAAAACTCCGAATCCCAGAGGAAAGGCATTTAATTGATTAACCAAATAATTAATTATCTGAACGAAATGGTGCCCGCCCATCACTTTTGGATAATCGAGGTTCCACTGTACTTGTTGTTGAGAGGAGCAGCCATACACTGCCCGCCGGTTACCTTTCCATCCCCTGACCTTCATTTTTTACCTGAGGTCTGACTTCCTTCCTGTAACTCTTCTCAATAATCCCCTCCGCCTCCTGAATGACCCGAAATTCATCCAGTTCCAGGTCCAGTTCCCTAATGCGATTTTCGAGGAACTGGAGTTGGGTGCACTTCCCACAGATGCAATCAGCAGGAACACTAGTGGTGACCCTTACCTCCCACATTCTGCAGGAGGAACATTCAACTGCCTAACCTCCATTCCCCACTATTCTCAATTCCCGATCAGACTACTGGCAGTTAAAAAAAACACAGTCACCTTACCAATTGGTGCACAGAACCGTTTTTTTGGTTAGAGGAGGAGGTTGGGTGGGAGACATTACCCGAATAGTGTTTCAGGTAAATCAGCCACTGAACTATAAAGCTTACCTTATGAACGGCAAATATAGGACAGACACCAAGTAGTACTTGCCTACATACCTTAACAACTACTCAAGCAGCATGATTTGTCTCCGGAGAATGTGATGCATTAAGAATGAGATCAAAAATTAAAATTTTAAAAGGCAGTAGCTGGAGAAATTTGAACAATCCTGTGCTCCAAAGGCTTACCAGAGATGAGGGAACTTACTTCCAAGAAGAAATTGGAACAGTTGAGATGGCTTCCTTGACAGGGAAATCAGAGATGTCTTTAAACAGGCTTTTAAGATGATAAAAGGTGTGATTGAAAGAGGTTATGGATTTAAAATCTTTGCCAAAAGATCTGAATGGAAGTGAGGAGAATTTGGAAAGCTGTGCTTGAAAAGACAGTGCAAATTAATTCTATAAATAGTTTTAAAAGGGCAAAGGGTGAGATACGCTCAGAGTTATGGCCAAAAGCAGAGCCATAGGACTAGGTAGAAATGATCTTTCAAAAGGTCACTACTGGCACAAAGGGTTATGATCCCCTTTATGTTGTAGGTTTTTCTGATTAAACTTACACAAACCTATTTTGTTTTTGCAATTTTTTCCAATAAACATTTCCCCAAATGGTTATCTTCACTTAAGAGCTAGGGATTTTGCTTCTTTACTGATGCTTAGTAGATGATGCTGGGCTTTTCCAACTAATAACTTTTTGGACCACCTTTAGTTCAACTCCAACCCATAAATTTTTAACAAGCTGTCCTCAGTTATGATCATCACAAAGGTGTTGCACGCCATAATTTTATTTTTAAAATGCCTCTGAACATTCATTACAAGGGTTTATTTCACAAGGCTCTGCTCCTGATGTGAATCATACTCAAAGTAAACCTTTACTAAAAGAGTGCCACACACAACGTTGAAAATTTCACCATCTCAAGTCTCTGAAAGTAGATCAAAGTAATAATCTCACATCCTAAACTAAGTCTAATCCTAAACTCAGAAAGCAACCGAGTTAAACCAGTGGGAGTGACAGAAAGGGTCTGAACTTGGACAAAGGGTCAGTTAGACTCGAAACGTCAGCTCTTTTCTCTCCTTACAGATGCTGCCAGACCTGCTGAGATTTTCCAGCATTTTCTCTTTAGGGTCTGAACTTGCCTTATATGTCTTAATATGAATCTCCAGTTGACAAGTACTAGCACTCCAGTTTTACTGTATTTGCAATCTGAGGAATACACTCAGAATCTTAGAACTGCTCAAGAATACAGTCACCCAAGGCTGTAATCGAACCTGGACCCCTGGCGCTGTGAGACAGTAGTACTATCACTGAGCCACCATGCCAACCTCTTGCTGACTTTAACATAGATGATCACCATCAAATATTTGAACTAAACCTGCAATATCAAAAGTGGTTACATGTGAAGATTTGTCTGATCTGACTGATGAAAGTGAACAGCACTTGATTTATGGTTGACGTTTGGTTGAGGAGAGCCATGGGTGTCTCAGTAAAATATGTTTCTCCAGAATTTCTGAGGTCTTCTGCTAACATTGTGGGATATACAGGAGACTTCTGTGGAAACTCATACTCATGAAGAAGCAAAACAAAATTCTCTCGCACCAAGTTTTAATACTATCACAAAAGGCTATCCTTTCAAACCGCTCCAGACAATGAACACAAAGGACCGGTTTTGAGGATGAATTAGTCAGAAGTGCAAACAATAAATTATTTTGTCTTTGACAAAGGCAAGCAAAATCAGAGAGTTTGGAGACATGGTAGAGCACACCTGAATGAGTTGAGAGCTGGGGCCGAGTAGCTGAGCAATGTAAGGTTTGTAAATGTCAGGTCCAATTCAGCAGGCCTCAACGGGAGAGTCTTTATTCAAAAAGGAAGTCAGAAAGCATGAAACTATAGGCCACTTATCCAAAAATCTGTTATTGGATGTGTAACACAAGATTTCAACATGTGGATGTTCCAGAGATCACAAAGCAAGGATTGCTTATTCCACTGGCATCAAACTAATGAAGCAAAATTAAGGTTAAACAAGAAAGACACAATATTTACATGGAAATAAGCCTGCAGTTTTCATCTGGTTGTCTTAACATGAGACCTCTCTGCCCACAAAGACACCATTTTCTCCAGAGCAGCAGCAGCCCTGAATAACATCCTCCCTCACCATTGCCACCTGCTGCTGGAGGTTCCACAGCACACTTCCCTGACTGAGACTTGATGCCTGAGCAAAGAAACAAGTGCACAGTGTTGCTTGCAAAGCAACTGCATGGTTCCAGGCTTAATTGTGGTTTTATGGTGGGACTCTTTGGCTGCACGTTAGTGGCAACATTCTCCTCTGGCAATCACAAATGTGAGCTAACTAACAAGGATTTGGGTGATATCCAGCATTTGTTCGAGACAGCCTTCTCAGCCTCTTATTTGTACTGGTACTTTCTGAGCGATCCAGGTTAGATGCAGAATCATCCATCTTGGTCAGATCTGCTATGATAAGCAACAATTGTCACTTCAGTTTCCTTCTCTTGGCAGGTCACCCCTACACCATTTCCAAGGTGGGAGTAGGCCTTCCCACACTGGATTCATAATAGATAGGTCACTCCAGGAGTCCTCATCACTGTATGACTTCACTTTATTTGAGCAGTCACTCGTTGATACGGCTGGTTTTGCAATACTGCTGAGCAAGCCACTTATCTCCACATCATCCACCAGAACAAGCAACTCCCCCTGTCCCTGATGCTCCCAGATTGGAGTATGAAGCCGCCCTCCAGTTATTGGTTCAAATGCATGGGTACTGTCAACTGTGTCCAGTGATTGACGTCTCTGTTATATTCAGGCTCTCACACGTTCTAGATTTGACCCCAACCTCTGCTGTTCTGATATCAGAGGAAAAGGCCTGCACTGATTAAAAGATCAGTCCTGTCAACCATGCAATAGGTCAATGTTTTTCACTCAGTGTTTCCCTCGTTGCCCTCTTGGATACCATTTTGAAAGCCTGGCTTAGCCTTGTGTGATGCTCGTTTATCCATTCTTTGACTTGGCCATGCCTATCAGTAGATGGGGTGTGCCCAAGGAGATAGTCCACAGGCAGAACTGAGTCTCATCCAAAGAAGAGACAGTGTGGAGAACAGCATGTGGATAAGTGCAGTATACTTCGAAGAGCATAAAGCAGCTTCAAAACGTACTCCGAACATTTTAGTTTCCTCTCAGATGGCAGTGCGCACAGAAGGTCATGGGGGTATAGATCTGCACTGTCCATTACTCTCTGAAGGATAGGAGTGGTGACGATCTTTGCAATGTACAGATCTTGTAAAACTCAAGTAGCTTTCCAATGTACATGTAAATCACATTGGACCAAACATGGAACTCTGAAACAGTAAAACCAATCACACACCAGTAGGGTCATAGAGTAATACAGCATGGAAACAGGCTCTTCGGCCCACCTTGTCCATGCCCACCAGGTTTCCTAAACTGAACTAGTCCAATTTGCCTGTGTTTTACCCATAATCCCCTAAACATTTCCTTTCTATGTACAATACTTTGACGATAGTCGAGTCCCTTTGGTCATAGGTGGGAGGGGCCTGCATGAACTTGGTAAATGCATTGGTGAGTATGTCGATATGCTCAGTCTCATTATGACTGGGATCAAGGTTTGTGAAATCCATTGTAAGAGGTCTCTTGGCAACCAAGGATCCCACACTGGGGTCAAGTCACTTCCCTGCTATGGGCAAAGTACACCCCTCACAATTTCAACAGTAGTCATCAATACCAGCAGCTGTCCTAGGCCAGTAACACTGCTCTCTGGTCAGGGCAACCATCTTTTCCATCGCATAGTGTCCAGCTTGATCTGACACTTGAGGCTTTCAAGAAGAATGAATTGCTTTACCTCTCTCTCCTTGTCATTAGCCAGCCAATAGAGGATACCAACCCCCTTCCAGACCCTCTTCCGCACCTTAAAAGCTTCCATGCCTGTTTGTACTCACTGGCTCTGGGCTGGTAGATGTTGGACCTTACAGTAAAGGTGCAGTTTACAGATGCCTGCCTTAACCTGTTGAAGGTAAGGGCCAAGGTGAAATCTGCCTCAACCTATTTGGACCCGGTTTGTAGCATGTTCTTTGATGGCACTCTGCTGAATCTTTTTCTGAATGTTCCAAGGAATTGGGATTGGACATAGGGTATAGGCATGGAGTCAGCCATAGACTTCATCAGCACGGTAGGGGCAGGTTCCCTCCCGTGGTCAGTTTTCCAACTGAGAGGATCAGTGTTTGCATCAGCTTTTCCTGACCTGACCAGGATCTGAAGTCAAAACTGAGTAAGTTCAGCAGCTCATTGGGTCCCTGATGCTCACAGATTGGAGTACGATTGAAAATAGCTGAATGGGTTGTTGCCTGTAAACACTTCAAACTCCACACCGATCAGATGGCTCTGAACGTCTGGGCAGTAGTCCACCTCTGAGCTAGCTGGCTGATTCAGGGTGGAGTCTGAATTTAGAATCATAGAATGCCTACAGTGTGTAAACAAGTCCACACCGACCCTAGAAAGGATAACCCACCCAGACCCATTCCCCTAGCCTAATATTCTTTGTTCACCCCTGACTAGGGCACCTAACCTAAACCTCTCTGAACACTATGAGCAATTTAGCATGTCCAATTCACCTGACCTGCACACCTTTGGATTGTGGGAGGAAACAGGGCCCGGAGAACACCAACATAGATAAGAGGAGAAGGTACAAACTCCACAGACAGCGCTCAAGACGGGAATCAAACCTGGGTCTGTGGTGCTGTGAGGCAACAGTGCTAACCACTGAGCCACTATACTGCCCCTCCTCCATATTTCTTTCATTTAGCTTGAAACACCAGCTGACAGCATTACTCTTTCCAGCCCTTGAACCAGTGACAGCACCATCTCTGAGCCTAGGAAACTGGCACCAGTTTCTATTATGAAAGAGAGTTGGAAGTGTGGATGAACAAGACAAGCTTCTGCATGAGGGTGCAGAAGGAGTCTTCACATGCTGGGGCTGACCTCCATGTGATGCTCCGTGCAGTATCGCAACTTGTCCATCCTTTCCCAACCATTCCTTCAGCATTCTCTGATTTCCTCAGTGATTCATGGGGATACAAGCTGTGCATTGCCTTAAACTTCCTACAATAATCATCTACAGCACATCGTTCCTTCCCTATTTTAGGCTGGGGCCAATTCTCTACTGCTCAGATTTTCTCATCATCAGGGCACAGTGCCATGCTTGGTAACAAGGTGTCTCAGGCAGAAATGCGCCAGCTGCCCTGCTCAATGCCCTCTCTCTGCCACCTGCTGCTGAGACAGGGTGGCAAGTTTTAATAAATGGTATGTTACAAGGATCTGTCCTGGGGCATCAGCTACTTACAATTTAAATAAATGAATTTGATGCGCAGACCAAAGTTATGGTTGCTTACTTTACTAATGACACAAAGCTGGATAGTAATGCAACTGGTGAGGAGAACATAAGAAGACTATAAAGGGATATAGGTATGTTAAGTTAGTGGGCAAAGGTCTGGCAAATGGAGTATAATGTGGGAAATTACAACATTGTCCATTTTTTCAGGAAGCATATTGCCTAAATAGTGAGAGATTGCAGTGCTCTGAAATGCGGAGAGACCTTGGTGTCCTAGTGCATGAATTGCAAAGGCTTATATGTAGAAACATCACAGTATGAGGGGTAGCTCCTGGTTTACTGCATCAGAAGTATGGTACAGCTGACATTATATGGCACTAGTGATGTGAACACTGTAAAGCCTGGCAGCTGCAAGCACATCCACCTCTCTTGCCACCGTTCCACATGCAGGGCTCCAAACAGGCCAGCTGTGTACTTAATAAACTGAAGAACAGACGATTATGTGAGAAATGTTGACCTTGACCATGATGGACCAGTATCCATGACAAAAATGGAAAATTTCAGCCCAATAAGCAGTTAAACACACTGGCTTGTAGTTGCTGCACTTACCTTAACATCCTTCATTGAAAAGGGTGAAATATTTGTAATTTCCTGTCCTCTGGCATCAATCCTGTGTCTAAGAAAGTCTGAAGGATTGTGGCCTCTGCAATTTTCACTAGCACATCCCTCAGTATCCTTGGAAACATCACATCTGGTCCTGGTGCCTTATAAACTTTGAGTTGGTGGCATAGCGATGACATCACTGGACTAATAATCCAGAGGCCCAGAGGCTAATGCTCTCGCGATATTTGTTCAAACTCCACTATAGCAGCTGGTGGAACTTCAACTTAATTTGACTTGGCAGAGAAATATATCTAAATATCATGATGACACAAAGTTATGTGTTATTGTACACAGTTTAGGTCATAGAATTGTAGAATCCCTACAATGCAGAGAGTGGCCATTTGGCCCTTCGAATTACCACCGACCCATCCCATTCCCATTCCACATTTACCATGGGTAATCCACCGACTCAATCCCAGGACGCTATGGCCAATCCACCTAACCTGCACATCTTTGGACTGTGGGAGGAAACTGGAGTGCACAGTGGAAATCCACACAGACAAAGAGAGAATGTACACAGACCCAAGGCTCGAATCAAACCCTGGTTCCTAATGCTGTGAGGTAACAATGCTAACCACTGAGCCCACTAGGCTACTAGATGGCAGCATTAAATGACATAGGGATATTTATAGACTAAGTGAATTGGCAAAACGGGGGAAGATGGAGTTAAATGTAATCAAGCATGGATCCAAAAAATTATTGATGAGGGCACTTTCTAGATGGAGTGAAGTTAAATACAAAGACACTTGGAGGGTTCAGACGCATAAATCTTTAAAATGTCAGAAACAAATGCAGAAAATAATCAAGAGAGCTAGCTGCAATGCTGGCCTTTATATCTAGAGGACAGGAGTACAAGGATGCAGAAGTAATTCTCCAGTTGTACAAAACCCACTTGGGGTACTGTGTCACAGTCATACAATCATATAGCGCGAAAACAGACCCTTTAGTCCAACCTGTCCATGCCATTTCAACTCTGGGAAGAAGAATCTGACCATCAACCTACCTAAGCATTTCATAATTTTATAGGTTTTTATCAAGTCTCTCCTCTGCCTCCGCTGCTCTAGAGAAAACAACCCAAGTTTTTCTAGCCTCTCCTTAAAACTCATACCCTCTAATCAACAGAGAACAGATGTAGAAAGAACTTCAACACCAAGGATGGTCAATGTTTCTTCAGTGGTAGCAAGATCAGTTGTTAATTTTAAATCTGAGATAGCTACATTTTTATTAAGAGAAGGTATTAAGAGATATGTGCCAATGGCAAATATATGGAGGAAGAGATCAGCAATGATCTCACTGAATGGTGGAATAAGTTTGAGGGGCTGAAGGCCTATTCCTGTTCCTGTATTCCAATAAGAATAGACCGCCTATCCAATACCTCTTTGTTATAATTGTAAATCATTTTGACAGAATTGACTTCTCTCTCTCTCTCCATGGTCTGGGTAGCATTAGTAAAGACATATGCAAAGTATTCATTTATCGCCTCAAATATTTCTCCCTTGCCTCCATGTGTAAATCACCTTTTTGATTTCCTTAATCAGTGCTCCTCCTCTTTTTACCACCCTTTCACTATTTATTTGCCTGTAGAAGATTCTAGAATTTCCTTTTGTGTTGTCTGCCAATCTCTTTTCATAGTCCATCTTTGTTTCCCTTATTTGCTTTTCACAATCCCTCTAAATATTTACACACAGCGTAGTTCTCAATAGTATTTTTTTACCTGATATCTGTTATAAACACACTTCTTTTTTAGATTAATTTCCATCTCTGACAGTTCTATTGAAGGATCAGTGGACTCAAAACGTTGTTTTTCTTTCTACAGATGTTGCCAAACCTGCTGGGTTTCTCTAGTTACCTATTAAAACTGGCTTTCCCCAATTTTATTATTCCTACTCTACTCTATTTCGTATCTCTTTCCATAGTCACCCTAAACCTTCTGATACAGGGACAACCGGAAGCGGCAGGGACAGACCACTATAAACACCGGAGGAAACATCAAAGAAGCACTTCGCAGGAGGCTCCCAAGCACTGATGATGTCGCCTAGCCAGGGAACAAAACGTTTGCAACAAAAACTTCCAGCTCGGCAAACAGAACCACAACAACGAGCACCCGAGCTACAAATCGTCGCACAAACTTTGAACAGGGATTACTGTCCTCTAAAGAGTCGCCTTTGAACACTTACAAAGTCATAGAGTCATACAGCATGGAAAGAGACCCTTCAGTCCAACTAATCCATGCCAACCATGTTACCAAACTAAAGTAGTCTCACCTGCCTGGATTTGGCCCATATCCCTCCAAACCTTTCCTCTTCATGTACTTATCCAAATATTTTGTAAACTTTTCAACAATACCTGCATCCATCATTTCGTCTGGCAGTTCAAACCACTCTCTGTAAAAAGGTTGTCCCTCATGTCCGTTATAAAACTTTCTCCTCTCACCTTAAAAATATGTCCCCTAGTTTTGAACTCCTCCATCTTAGGGAAAAGACCCTTGCTATTCACATTATCTTTGTCCCTCATGAGTTTATAAACTTCCATAAATTCCTCGACCTCCTAAGTTTCAGTGAAAAAAGTCCCAGCCGATCCAGCCTATTTTAAAATTCAAACCTTCTCTCCTGGCATCATCCTGTTAAGCCTTTTCGCAACCCTCTCCAGTTTAACAGGGTGAGCATACAGTACTCCAGAAGAGGCCTCACCAATGTCCTCAACAACCTCAAAATGATGTCCCAATTCCTATATTTAAAAGTCTGAGCTATGAAAGCAACTGTGCTAAATGCCATCTCTACCTGTGACCCAAACTTCAAAGAACTAAATTCCTGAACCCCTAGGTCAGGGGTGGGGAACCTACGGCCTTCTAGGCCATTGTGTGTGGCCTTTTGAATGAATCCAAATTTTGCAGAACAAATCTTTTATTTTTTATTAATATGTTTTTTTCGTCCTTTATTATTTTATTTTAATCTTAAAATGAATGTATTTAAAATACCAGAGAGTAAAAGAAAATCCAACGAAATAATCCTCACAGACTGACCGTCACAATTAAAAAATTGGTAAGTCATAAGGGCTATTTCGATATCTGCTATGCTCATGATTCAGTTATAATGCGACTCTAGAATGTACGTTATCTTCCCCGCCTGACTGGTGCCACTACCGCCTGAGGCTGGTTGGCGAATGCCTGTGGGTATCCAGTACGCTAGTGTTTATCAACTTATGACAACAGTGCACGTGGCTTTCCATTTGAAATTAAATTTGAGAATAGTTACACAGTCTAACTGTATCAACATTTGTATTATTGAAGTTTCTTGGATGCGGCCTATTAGATTACAACTAACATAATGCGACCTTCCAACATGTAAAAGTTCCCCACCTCTGCCCTAGGTCTTTCCGTTCTACTACACGACTCAAGGCCCTACCATTAATTGCATTATTTCTGCCTTTGTTTGTTTTACCAAAATGTAATACCTTTGGCTCAGCTCACTCTGAGAACCAGGCTGAGCATTGTTTCCATTCCAAAAGGACTGCAAACATACTGCAGAAACTTCATAGTGAATACACTCTCGTGACTCTTGTCACTCGTTTTACATGAAAACTATCCTAGTCTAAACTCAGATAATTAAAGACCCCTTTAAAGTTTTTTGCACTTTCTGTAATTTCCTTGTAAATTGGTTCGACATCCTTCCTGCTCACTTCAACCTTAAAAGTTTTGTAAAGATGAAGAATGGATTCAATAGCTCAGGAGCAGAGTTTGTAATCGAAACAGCGGACAACAGCTTCAATCTTTACGAGAATTAATTACAGAAATTTCTCGTCATCAGGCCAGGATTTCAGATTAGCAGTAAGTAACTTAGTGATAGTTGGAGTTGATGGTGGTGATGATGAAGTTGAGTTGGGTGTTATCAGATTCCAAAGGGAAACTCATGGATGATGTTAACAATGGTGGGGGAATGGGAAAAGAAGCCATTACAGGTTATACTCTGGCTATGACAGTCCTAACCAGCTGGCAATGCACAAAGTCCAGGAAGTGATTAAGCATCTTAACCCACAAGCCAAATGTATTCTGGAGGGTACATACCGAACTTTCTTTCCTTGGTTTATGAGTATTTTGACAAGTTCAGCGATGGGGTACTGAGTTTTAGCAGCACAAAGACCATATCCTATAAAAGGTACAAGATGTTTTGTTTTCATAAAATATGCTAATACAAACCTTAAACTGGATATTATTACAACATTTCATTTTCTTTTTGGGCTTAACTTCAAAGATTACAACTAGAGAGATAACAATGATAAAACAATGTTAAAATATAAAACTTGGGCATGTTATTTAATAAGAATACATTCATAATAGAACGACTATATATCTCAATGAAGCTCCTGCATTATAAAGTAAGAATTTATTTGGTAGCTGTATTACATTTGTAGGTAGGTGATGGCATAGTGGTAATGTCAATAGAGCATATAATGCAGAATCACAGGCTAATGCTGTAAGGATATCAGTTCACATTCCATCACTGTGGATGGTGATATCTGAATTCAATAAAATAAGATTGCAAGCATATCATCTGCATTTGTGAGAATGAAAGGGGTAGGAGCTTAGTGATCCTCCATTAGGGATGTAACTGCCATGGTAACCAAAACACATAAGCAAGAGCTGGGCCAAAAGGGGATCCCATTGCCATGACATCTACATTGATTTACATGGTGTCATTTAAACAGAACTCAACTGAATGGGGTTTTAAGGCCAGATTAAGAAGAAGTGTGATGTTTAACAAGACTTTATGACCCACCGTGACCTTAACATCTGAGGGTGGATTACCAAGAAATCCATAGGAGCTGCTATGATTGCATCTGCAACTTGGTAAGCACTGTTAGACTTTTCATCATAGTATATCATCAATGATAACTGCATGTTAATTACATGTTAGAAATAATTTGAACATGTTGTGTAGATTGATTGTATTACTATTCTAAGCAACATACAAAAGGTATTACAAATCCAACCTATCCAATTACCATCCATCAACCATTAGCAAAGTGGTGGAAGAGGTCATCAACTATCAAGCAGCATTTACTTGACAATAACCTGCTCACTGACACTCAGTTTGGGCTCCACTCAGCTCCTGGCCTCATTACAGCCTTGGTCCAACCTGGACAAGAAAGGTTCCAGAGGTGAGGTGAGAGTGACTGCCTCAAGGTTACATTTGACCGAGTGTGACATCAAGGAGGCTGAGCAAAACTGCAGTCAATGCAAATCATGTTCAAAAATCTCTATTTGTATAAAGGAAGATCGTTGTGGTTGTTGCAGGTCAGTTATTTCAGCACCAGGGCATCTCCGCAGGAGTTCCTCAAGGTAATGTTACCCAATTATCATCAGCTGCTTTATCAATGACATTCCCTCTAAGGTCAAAAGTAGGAATGTTCACTATAGGGAACACAAAGAGAGTTCCTGTATTTTAACGGTGTGGTAGGAAAGGAGCAAAAATGTAGCTCCTAGTCAGGTTGAAGAAGAATGTGCCAGTGCTGTTGTCTCCTTGCATGTACTGCCCTTGTCTTTCCAGATGATATTTCTAAATGGTAGACAGAGTTTCCAGTGTGTGCAGATGATGAAAGGAGTAAACAATGAAAGTATTGGATGGGCTGCTTTGTCATAGATGGTGTCAAGCTTCTTGACTGATAGTGGAAAAGGTTTGGGGAGTCAGGAGGGTCCAGTCTCTGACCGATCTTGCAGCCACAGTATTTATGTAGCTAGACTAGTTCAGTTTCCTGTCAATGGTAATGTCTAGGAAATTGATAGAGGTGGAGGGAGAAGAGGCAATCAGTGATGCCAATGCCAATGAATGTCAAGCACAGATAATTAGATTCTCGCTTGCTGGAGATAGTCATTGCCTATAACTTCTGTGGCATAATTGTGGGCAGCACTGTGGCACAGTGGTTAGCACTGCTGCCTCATAGCGCCAGAGACCCGGGTTCAATTCCCGCCTCAGGCGACTGACTGTGTGGAGTTTGCACGTTCTCCCCGTGTCTGTGTGGGTTTCCTCCGGGTGCTCCGGTTTCCTCCCACAGTCCAAAGATGTGCAGCTCAGGTGAATTGGCCATGCTAAATTGCCCGTAGTGTTAGGTAAGGGGTAAATGTAGGGGTATGGGTGGGTTGCGCTTCGGCGGGTCGGTGTGGACTTGTTGGGCCGAAGGGTCTGTTTCCACACCGTAATGTAATCTAATCAATACGACTTGCTACATATCAGTCAAAGCATCTGGATATTATCTTGCTGCATATGGAAATAAACTGAGGAGTTGTGAATGGTACTGAACATTGTGCAGTTATCGGCAAAATGAACATTTATTCCCACTCATTGCTTTCTGTGTGCCAATCAGTTCTCTATCCAAGTCAGTACTCTGTTCCCCCAATCCTATGCAACTTAAACCCAAGCTTCACTACCTAAGAAGTCACAAATGGTGCTGAACATTTGTATTCCTGACCTTATGATGGCGGGAAGACCATTGATGAAGCAGCTGAAAATGGTCAGGTCTAAGGCAATATACCCTGAGGAACTCCTGCAGAGATGTCTTGGGACTGAGATGATTGACCTTCAACAAGCAAACCCGTCTTCCTTTGTTTAAGATATGACTCCAACCAATTGTATTGTATTCAGTGTGATTACTCACTTGTTCATTGTTAGTTCAGGAACTTGCTTAATAACTTCAACAAAAGGAGAAGATATTTAAACATTGATACTCTATGGTTTTCCAAGATTGGTATGATAAGATCTCATGAGGGCAAAACAAGGATTTCCAAATTTTGATTAAACTGTGATTACATGCAATCTTGTGCAACACAATTTTATTAGCATAATGTACAAAGAAAAACACAGCCTAAAAGTGCACTCTGGTGACAGAAGGTTTGGAGACCACAAATGATGACTAAATGAACAGTCATCTGTTGCTTGAGCTCTCATCTAGGGGAACAGATCAAATCTATGATATATGCAAATAAAATCACAATTCATAGGATGGAGGATAGAAAACAACATTAAACACATGCTGTTATACTTGAACTCAAACACTGGATTAAAAGTGCAATAATTGCTTTTAATATATTTAGTCATCCATTATTCTATTCTGAAAAAAAAGTGTCAGTTATCTAGAAGTATTTTTTTAAAAATCAAAGCAATTTCTTTGAAAAATGTTAACCAATAGTGCATGTGACAATAAAGCTTAAATCAAATTATAAAAGTTCAAAATCAAATCAAATAGCAGTTACCAATGTAGGCTAATAGAACTGCAATTCTCATGGAAAACTGGGTAATAAAAACCACACACACTTATTCCCTGGCTGCAGTGGCTACACTGAGCTCTTAACCTCTTCGTTCTCCCTGACTCCACATCTAATTCTGTGGTTAAAAACCACCACAATACACTGGAGTCTGTAATGAAACTTCCTACCTTTGAAGCATGCAAAGTTTGTTCCATGAAGGAGTTCAAGAATGTGATGCAGGACAATAAAAAAAACTCTTTTACTTAGTTTGTTACTTTACAGAAGGAAACAAGAAGTCAAAACTTTTCTCACACTCATCAGGAGTAGATTACAAGAAACAGACTTCAAGAAGGGTCACAAATTTAGACAGGATAAGTAGAAAGCACTAATTGTTTGGGCCATCACTGGCAGCAGGAACAGTTAGCAGTTAAAATTAATTCTCAGTCAGACAGGTAGATTCTCATTAGTCAGCAAGTTGCCTTTGGAAATGCAGTAGGCATTCGCAGTGTCCATGGCTCCTTTTTACATTACAAAAAGGGGCAATCGTACTATTTCTTTTTTCCCTACATAAAGCAGGGTTCTATGTATTAGTAGACGTAGATTCAAACACTTGTAAATGCATCACAATGGCAACCTGATTAATGATATTAAATTGGAACAGTCAGGATTACTTATGGAAGAGTATGCTGGCCTTGGAAGGTTTTTGAAGGGGGTTAACAAGAATGATCTCAGGGAGGAAGGAGTCTGTACTCAGCGTAGTTTAGAAGGATGGGGGAAGATCTGATTGAAAGTTACAGAAAACTGAGAGGCCTGAATACAGCGGATGTGGAGATATTTCCACTAGTAGGACCCGAGATACAGCTTCAGGGTAAAGGGATGACTGTATATAACTGAGATGAGGAGGAATTTCTTTAGCCAGATGGTGGTGAAGCTGTGGAACTCATGGCCTCCTGTGGCAAAGTCACTGAGGTAATTTAAGACAGAGATAGTTAGGTTCTTCATTAGTAAGGGGATTAAAGGTTACAGGGAGAAGACAGAATGCGGCTGGGTAACATATTAGCCATTATCAAATAGCGGAGCCGACTCAATGGGCTGAATGACCTAATTCTGCCCCTATACCTAATGGTCTTCTGGCCCATCACCTCCCACCCAACCCCCAGTGCCCCTCATAACCTTCATTCCATCTCCATGTCAATTCATGCACCAAGGCATACCCAACCCCCTTTCATATCATCCATGCTACCTCCATAGCCCTCAACCACGATCTGTCATCAGCAGACTTCAGGAATCATGTGGAGATAAAAACATTAAATTTCTAAAAATCTATTACAGTTCATGGACACTAGACATTGTTACAAACTGGCATTCAATGATCTAAAACATCTTTAATCTCAAGTGGCTCTAATCTCTTCTGAACACAATTTCTATTCAGATCCCATATCAACTACATTTAATTCTTTTACAGTCCTTTAAACTGTAAAGTCAGAGTCTTCTGCTGAGATGATTGTGGCTTTTTGAAACTCAGCCAAGCATTTACTTTGAAACAATAATGTCCTGTACAATATGTTAATAAAGACGCATTTTCTTTTCTAACATACGTCAGATGGTATGTCAATCAAGTATTAATTAGAATTAAAATTACTACAGTATAGAAACAGGCCCTTCGGCCCAACAAGTCCACACCGACTCTCCAAAGAGTATCCCACCCAGACCCATTACCCTGCCGTATTACTCTACATTTCCCCTGGCCGGTGCACCTAGTCTACGCATCCCTGAACGCTGTGGGCAATTTAGCTTAGCCAATTCACCCTACTTGCACATCTTTGGAGTGTGGGAGGAAAGGGGAGAATGTGCAAACTCCACACAGTCACTCGAGGCTGGAATCGAACCCGGGTCCCTGGTACTGTGAAGCAGCAGTGCTAATCACTGAGCCACTGTGACACCCTTCATCCCAAGGCTGCGCCTCGGGTCGTACTAATGGAAACATCTCCACATCAGCTGTATTCCGGCCTCTCAGTTTTCTGTAAGTTTCAATTAGATCTCCCCTCATCCTTCTAAACTCTGCTGAGTACAGACCCAAGCCCTTCCTCCCTGCGATCATTCTTGTTAAGTAGTGCAGTAGAGGGTTTTATTTAACTCTCAAGAAGGCTTAATCTGAGTTATTTTCATTTTGCAAGAGTGGTGGTTTAAAATACTTCAGATCATGAAACTTGAACAATATTTCCTATTATTTTTACTTTCTCAATTTGTGTTTCTGACATTGTGGGTTAGGACAAAATGAAGTCTGTTTGAACTCAGCATTATGTTCGAATCCTTCCGGAGTTTGGGTTCCAGCCTATGTGAATCATTCCCCACCGACTGCTAAAAAAAATGGGATCTGTTGGCCACGGAAGGTCCCACCCATTATTTTAATTATCCACGGAGTATTCCCAATTCCATGAAACTCTGACACTTTTGCTGCAGGGGGCAAGACACAACTAGTGCAGCCAAGCGTTAGTGAAAACTGGAACAAGCATCTCTAAGGAGAATCTGACTAATTATCAAAAGCTTGAAGTGAACCTCAAAGGTAGAGGTGGCAATCAACAAGAATGACCACTTTGGATGACTGTACAACTGGGTGGAACATATTTCAGAATCCTAACGCTCCAGTAACCAAGCAGCTGTTTCTTAGATTATTACTTTTATCTCTCTTTCTCAAAACGTTACAACTGTAATCATTGTTGTAGCCATTTTAATTTTCCTGCAACTATTTTGAACTTGTAATCACGGATACAAATAAACTAGCATGATTAAGCATATACAACCTTTGATTCAATATTAGACTAATCAGTGGACCCTCTAACTTCAAAAAATGTAGATCTTGTTACACTAATCTTGCCTCACACACCTCCAGTGCAGTGCAACCAGTACGCCTCATTCTGTCTAAGCACCCTATGATCTGTATTTCTCGCTTGCTATGATCTGCATGTACTGCTTGCAAACAAAGCTTTACACTGTACTTAGGTACACATGACTAAAATAAATCAAATCAAAATCAATCATCAATTTGTTCACTTTACAATTCATACGTCAAAGTGAATAATAAGTGTCAGTAAGGGTTTTCAAACTGTTCTAATGTTGTTCTAGCGTTCTTCAAAAGCAGCCCCTCCTGTCTCTGACCTCCATCAGTCATTGAAATCCCATTGTGCTATCCTGTAATTCTCTTTCTTTTATTCACTATTTACAATTGTTTATTCTGGTAGCTCCTGCACTTCCAATGTCCCTTGCTAGCACAATATGCAAGTGGGCGACACAGTGGCACAGTGGTTAGCACTGCTGCCTCACAACGCCAGAGACCTGGGTTCAATTCCCGCCTCAGACGACTCTCTGTGTGGAGTTTGCATGCTCTCCCCGTGTCTGCATGGGTTTCCTCCCACAATCCAAAAATGTGCAGGTTAGGTGAATTGGCCATGCTAAATTGCCCGTAGTGTTAGATGAAGGGGTAAATTTAGGGGAATGGGTCTGGGTGGGTTGCGCGTTGGTGTGGACTTGTTGGGCCGAAGGGCCTGTCTCCACACTGTAAGTAATCTAAAACAGCAATCTCCTGCTGAACTGAAGTTCCCAACAGTTGCTGCTACAGTCTTATGCCAAAAAACATCTCTGCCCTAAAACCTTTAGTAATGCTCAAAATTGTAGTTTTCATTCAACGGACTAAAACATGTCTGACCTGGTGTTCAAAATTCATCTTTCCATTTATATCTTCCTGTGTAACTTTGTACAAATCGCTCACAAGAAAATCCTTAACAAGAAAAATACTAAATTTTCATAACCGATTTTTGAGTGGAGTTGTCCCCAAAGTCTGTGGACAAATACATGGTTAATGGGTTCATATTGTTCTTTTTGCTTTTCTGCTGATAAAATTATCAAAGAAAATAAGGTCCCATATGTTGATGATTTGGTTGAATCGGATATGACCAGAATAAATGAGAGAAATCATGACTTAATTAACAATGCTTTTGTTTCCTCCCTATAGAAAGCTCTCTTTCTCATTTTCCTCACTATCAGGGCCAACTAGTACAGAACTGACCATGCCTCAATTTGGAATTTCTGTATTCCATGATACAGCACATTGACACACCTGCATATCCTCCATTATACAGTTGAATATCTTGAATTACATACCGCTAACTATATAAGTTAGCTCGCTGAGCTGGAAGGTTTGTTTATAGACGTTTTGTCACCATGACTGGATAACATCATCACTGAGAGTCTCTGGTGAAGCGCTGCTGATTTGTCCCACCTCTCTATTTGTAAGTCTTGGTTTCTTAAAGTGGGGATTGCTAACATACCGTTACATAATTGTTATAAAAATTAATTCGCATTAGTGAGGTTTTCATCTGAAAAGATTTACTCACAATTTGGGGTTTAAAAGTCTGAATGAACACATGATTTTTGCCTGATAGTTTCTTCTCATCCAAACTGGTTATCAATATAAGGGGTTAAAGAATCAATACAGCAAAAGCAACGTAACCAGAATGAAGACCAAACATAAGCCATCTGTAGGCACGTCTGATTCAGTCTACAAGTGGTCCTTCCGACATTTCATAGTCAACAACTCTGTGCCTAACCCGAAGTTGAACTTCAAATGATGTGCCAACACAAACAGTAGATACTTGGTTACATTTAAAGTACAACTGCTTATCATACTCTCCAATCATTTAAACTCCATAGGTGAGGGCATTTTCATCATTCGGTTAAGATTACTTTTTCACTTACAAGTCTTTATATTTATCAAAACAATATTTCAAATGTTTTAAAATTGCCTGCAAATAGTGCAATTGAAGATTGAGATGAAGGCACATTATTAAAATTTTTTAAACTCTGCTCACCCTGTTCATATTACCTTCCTGAGTTCGAGATGCCTGATTTCTGAAGAAGAACAGCTTTAGGATAAGTTATACAGCTGAAAATCTCAGATTTTTCTATGATTCTATCATTTGAATTAACCTGCTCCTTCATGTTGTCTTTTGCCCAAGTACAACAGAGTTTGAGTTTATATACATGTAAAGGTAAAGTGTAAATTTGCCATAGTTTTAGCAGACTATAGGCACTGCTCTCCTGTTAGAGACAGATAACTGATGGTGGTTTAACCTGACGGTCACCACACCTCACACAACGGAGAGGGTGAAAAGGAAAATCCTTTGTGGTAACTTCAGCCAGTGTGGGAATTGAACTCACATTGTTGGCATCACTCTACATTGAAAACCAGCTGTTGAGCAGCTGGGTTAACCAACCTCCATCTATATACATGCATGAATGTGTAAAATTCCAATTAGCGATGTGATGTTTAGATTTTCATATTAGGGAAAAACCCCTACTAACAACGGACTGTCTGCTAATGCTAACAGCACTGGTAACAACATTTTCAAATCACTTGGAGATTGCACCAACCTCCTTGCACAGCACCTGCAACAAACCCCATGCGCAGTGTGAGGCACGCTCCTGAAGGTTGTCCTATTAGATAGAAAAGTACAGCACAGAACAGGCCCTTTGGCCTACAATGTTGTGCCGAGATTCAATCCTAATGTAAAATATAGTAACTTCACCGAGGCAGCCCTCAACTCACTGCTATCCATGTGTATGTCCAGCAGTCGCTTAAATGTCCCCAATGACTCTGCTTCCACCATCACAGCTGGCAACGCATTCCATACATTCACAACTCTCTGTGTAAAGAATCTACCTCTGACATCTCCTTTATACCTTCCTCCTGATATCTTCAAACTATGACTTCTCGTACCAGTCAATCCTGCCTTGGGGAAAAGTCTCTGACTATTGACTCTATCTATTCCTCTCATTATTTTGTACACCTCGATCAGGTCTCCTCTCTTCCTCCTTCTCTCCAGAGAGAAAAGTCCGAGCTTATTCAACCTTTCTTTATAAGGCAAGCCCTCCAGTCCAGGCAGCAATCTGATAAACCTTCTTTCCACCCTCTCCAAAGCCTCTGTATCTTTTTTTATAGTAGGGCGACTAGAACTGGACACAATATTCCAAGTGTGGTCTCACCAGGGACTTGTAGAGCTGCAGCAAAACCTCGCGGCTCTTAAACTATTCTGGAGTCTGGGTCAGATGCCAACCATAGTGAAGCTTCAGCTGTTCAATACATGCCTAAAATTGGTTCTCATTCACTTGATTTAATGTTTGATTAGTCAGCCAGAAAAAAGTAGGAAAGTAGCATAATCACATTTTCCCAATATAAGACGGATGGATTGGTTTAAAATAAGAAAAATAACGCGCCAAGTAGAAACTGAAAAAGACATGTATTTGCTTTGCACCTTCCATGAACCTAAAATGTTACAGTGTTTCACAACAAAATGAGTACTTGTTGAAACGTATTCACTGTCGGAACATAAGAAACATGGCAGCCAGCTTATGCACAGCAAAGTTAACAAATAGCAGTGTCGTATTTACAAAACAATCTGACAAAGCGATATTATTTGAGTGATAAATATAGAGAAGGAGATATCTGAACACTGGCAACTGAAATGTGTACATCAGCTGAGACTGCTATTTCCAGTTGACTCTCCCAGTTGAGAATGCTATGCTTCAGTAGAGGCCTAAGTTATCCTTAAGCATGGATTATAAGAGATTTTATTTATGTTCTTTACAAATATTTCCAGCTTCTGCTGGACTTCCTATCTCCTATTCCTTGCATTATTATGCAGGGTCATTTCCCTTGAGGTCTTTCCAATGGTCCATCAAATCCTTGGTGGAGGACGCTGGAAACTCTGGAGGTAAGAAATGTTTTTTTCCCTGAGTTGTGGTGACCAATTGACACAGCTCCGAAGGAAATTGTCAATTGTATTCCAGGATTCATGGCTGGAATTCACTCCGGTCTAATGCTGGCAGAAATATGGTGGCTGGGGGCACTTAATTGCAGTAGAGGCTGTATGTCAATCTGATGACATCAGATAAACTTCCTTCAATAAAGTCACAGGAAAGAAGGGGCTGATGTGAAAATGTCACTTGCTCAGTTCGGCTTGCTTGCTGAAGAGGGAATTATTGACGATATAGAACAAGTGCTATAATACAGGCTGAGCGATAGATCCTGCCAATGTCAGGAATTAGGTGAACAGGGCTCATAAGTTACAAGGCCAACCTGTGTGCCGGTCTACTGACCTTCTTCCCAATGCAATTGTTTTGGCCGGTGCGGGTGCAGTGCCAGGGAAATAATTTAACTCCTTAAAAGCATTGCTAAAAATACGAAGACTGACTAGAATTTCATAGCTGGCCTCCAGCTTCCCAACATGACGAGGGCCAGATTGTGTCAGGACAACACCCAGAGGCTGGCTTGATAACCAACTGAACCTCCCGCAATTTACCCATGGTTCAGGGATTAATGGGAGGTGCACTGTTTTCCCAGGAATACATTGAAATGATCACCTACCAAACCTTACTAGATTTCCAAGTGGTTTATTGAGGGGGGTTTCTTGTTTCACATCCGATAGCCAATCAGCATGAGCGAGGGAGGGGAGCCTGGGTTGCAGACATTGGAATTCACACCACTCCCCCTTCATCTGACCTCCCTGCTTTCCCCTCACTCTCTGATACGCATCTATCTGAGACCTTCTCCTCCTCCCCCAGATCCGCTCCATTCTTCCTTCACTCACCTGCATCGAAGGATCCAGCTACAAGCCATGGCAAAGACTCTGCAGCAATACTTGCAGTACCATGGCTGACAGTGATGCTGCCATCAATGAAGATTGTTCGGAATCTCCAGGCGGGATGGAGGGGTCTACCTTCCTTTGGGGTCCGAAATCCCAGGGGCGCCCTCATTACCCTACTAAACCTGGTTAAGCCTTCCTGATGAATCGGTGTGCACCTCCCAACTATTTTCTAACTAGTTCTGAGACCCATGTCATCCTACATTAAATCCAGCCTCGTGACATTTTTACAGAAGATAAACATTCAATAAAAGTCAAAACTGAAAACTATTTTGTCTTTGAATGCTGTTGAATGAATTCCAAGTAAAACCAAAGGAAATGGGGCAAACCCAACGTGGTAAACATCATGTGCAACGTTATTTAAAATTTGAAAAGGTCTCTTGCACAGTTACACATGGTATTTCTACACAAAGCAGGAATGACAGATCTAAAAAGTCATCCAAAAGCATGGTCATTGACCACAGGAATTTCAAACCTCCCAAGCCAACTTTAAATCCCAAGTTTCTTCTTTAAGCATCCTCAGAAAAAAAAGTAAGTTTACTTTTCCTCTAAACACTGACCTGGAGTAATGATGATATCGTTGGCATTGCTGGTCATCCCAATTGTTTGGTCCACACTGATTTCAGTGTGAGTGCCTTTGATTTCCATGGGTTTACCAATGCCAGTAGATGAAGTGCCGTAACTACCAACAATCACATTAACCAGAGAGCGGTTCATGGCCTACAAATAAAAAACTTTATGTAATAAGTTTTGTCACATTTGATTCGCTTCCTCTTTTGCTGCTTCAGTTCAGCACAGGAATTTACTTGGTAGCTTTATAAGAATTTTGTGGAGACAACAGAATTGAAACAACAGAGACTTTAAAAAGAGGAAAAGCTGCTTATTAAATCAGTGCACTGGGATATTTACAGCAACAGCAGTCTGTCTCCCTGTGGTAATTTTTAATAACTGCAACATAATATACATTTCTTGCAATAATTTGCCTAAAATTGGTCTGGCAAATATATTTCCAGATTCTTTATGGGGGTGAGGAAATAAGATCTTTCTAAACCTCTGAAAAACAAAAGAAAGCAGAAGACAGAAAATATGTCAAATTTCAAGGTTTTGAGTCAGATCATCTTGTAGAAACACTCTCTGCACTTGTATTGCTTAAGATTCACATTTGCTAAAGTCACTTAAATGAGAAAAGAATGCAAGTTCCTAAGGAGGTGACATAAACATTTTGTCACAAAATGCAGATCTCAGATGCTCTGAAAGCCAGGACGTTATTTAAATCCTTGATTTTGTAAACAGAGGGAAGTTTTATGTGGGACTTTGGGTGCAAATGGCTCTCCTAAGCCAGCATTGTGTCAGGAATAGTCACCCAGCAGCATTTTCACAGAAGGTTTCACTGGACACTCATACCTCTACTAAGGACGGCAGGGGTGGGTGCATTGGAAGCTGAAGTCTGACAGGAGACTGCCAACTATGGAAGGAGCTGCAATCCCCCATTCCAGATACAAAAAAAAGATAGAGGGCACCTCCAAGCAAATTTAAATTCCAAATTTTGAATTTAGAAATGGACATAACTGCTAGGCCACCATTGTGGAGGGCAACAGTGGCAGTGTGCACTGCTGGCTCTCTGCTCTGGAACCCATAGTCTTTAGGTGTTGGTACCCTTAAATAATGCAATGTGTGAATTCCATAAATGGCTGAGGTGTCCTCACTTCTCTCCATTTTAAATAGGTTTTTGCCAGAAGCTTGACATTGTCTATGGTCCAAATGCCAAAGTCACATGACTAACATCAGACCACTTAAGTTTCTTGGTGTCCAATTTTTATAAGTATGGATTGACAATTCATAATATGACTCGTCTGTAGTGGGTAACTCTGAATGGAGTTTCCCTGTGAAGCAAAAGGAAATAAACTCATCCATTCTGCACATATTCTGACAGTCAAGCAGGAATCTAGTACTGTTAATTACCCTCTTTCTTTAAATCTCAAATTGTGTTTTTTTCTCGTGGAGGTTCATTGATATCTGTATGTAAGGTTTCAGAGACTGTATTACCAACAGACCGATGATTCACAAGGCTTTTAGTGGTTGAGGGGAGTTCAAATTCCACACTGATTCATATGGTGGGCTCAGATTTCACACGTTCAAGGTCTGCTCCCAAGTCAGTCCAATGTAAATGCCTCTGCCTGTTTTGATATGCTGCATGTAAAGCTCTTAACCCTTTCATGGATGCTTCCACTAACCATGGTTTCTGCACTCTGTCAATGGCTTTTGTTCCTCAGATGATTCTGTACCTTGTCCTCAGTGGACTCAGAAAGTGAAGCACTGTGTATGTCTTGAATCTGACCCTGTGATGGTTTAGTGGACAATTTCATTTTCTCGTAGCTTCTGAAAATGCAGCACACCTTTGGGTAAGCTGATGCTTCTTTTCCCTTCACCTTAGGGCTGTACTTGTCCTTAATGTGCCCCATGTTTCCTGAGAGACTCCTGCCAATAGGCGGCTTCTAATTTCCGCTGGACTCCCCTAAGGAACTTTAACTGGGCAAGGCATCACCTTTGTTGTCTAGTTTGGGAAGTTCCCCTATTCCTTGACAATTCCTGAGAGAAGCTATCTGCTAACCAGACCACTGGTTCAGACCCTTAATTCTTTTTCAATTTTATAGGCCAGGCCTTGGCTTCTGAACTTTTGGGGTTCTATCCTCTTAGACTGAGGGGCACCTGAAATTCAGTCGGTTCTTACCTAGCCTTCTCGATTCTTTATTGCCTTTCCTTCAGTTCCCTAATCCTTCCTGCCCTGCCACTCCTCTGAATTTATGGATTTCCTCAGCTCTTTTTGGCTAAGCAGTGTTTTGCTGTTTCCCTTCTGTTTCCCCATTCTTTGTGAAATGCTTTGTACCCTCTGGACACAGAACCTAGTAAGTCACTTCCAAGTAATAGGTCTACCCTCAGTCTGGGTAAGCTTGGTACAAGCTTACCCAGACTGAATAACTTCACAAAGCAAAGCTTATCTCTAAGCTCTGGTATTTTAGCACTCCCCCAAGACCTCACAACTAGCTAAAGTCAAGCTCTCCCATGTTGCTTCAGTCTATCTCAGGTCCCCATTTAATTGCACTTGGAATTCCTTCTCAAGCTTCTCCAGCTGGGAGGTTGCTTTCTCTCTCATTCCTTCTCTAGTTCCCACTTGCTGGAAACTCAAACTCCAGCCTCCACTTCTTGAGGTACATTTTTGCCTTTTTTTATTCCCAGAACCTCTAGCTGCTTTGATTCTGGCTGAGGCTAAGAAGTTTATCAAATATCTTTAGTACCTTGGGCTTCATGTCAGAATGCTATATATTAAATTCTATTGCTTAGTTACGCATTATAGCTGTTCTATCATTGTGTGCACTCTTTTCACCAAGGTTAAGTAATCCTGTTGCTCAAAGCTTTTATGTCAAAATGAGCCATTTTATGGTGCAATCTTGGTATTTACAAATATTGGTTTTTCTTTATTCACAGGCCATGGACATCACTGAATGGATCAGCATCCAATGCTCATCATTGGTTTCCCTTGAGAAGTGGTGGTGAGCTGCCTTCTCAAACCGCTACAGTCCATTGTTGTAGGTCAGTCCATTGCTGAAAGTAGACCCATTGTGCCATTAGGGAGGGAGTTCCAGGATTTAGATGCAGTAACACTGAAGTAACAGTGATATATTTCCAAGTCAGGGTGGTGAATGGCTTGGAGCGAATTCATAGGAAGTGCTGCTCCTACGTATCTGCAGTCCCTGTCATTCTGGAGTGTTCATAAGGGAGTTTGGAAAGTGCTCTCTAAGAAGCACTGAACAATTTCTGCAGATGGTACACATTGCTGTTCCTGAGTAATAGAAAGTGAGATCAGAGTCGAAGAGTGTGGAGCTGGAAAAGCACAGCCGGTCTGGCACCATCCAAGGAGCAGGAAAGTTGACGTTTCGGGCATAATCAGGAATGAGGCTTGTGGGCCAAGGGGGCTGAAAGATAAATGGGAGGGGAGTGGGCAGGGGAGAAGGTAGCTGAGGTTGCAATAAGTAGGTGAAGGTGGGGGTGAAAGTGATAGGTTGGAGAGAAGAGTGGAGCAGATAGGTGGGGAAGAAAATGGACTGGTAGGATCGTTGAAGAGGGTAGTGCCGAGTTGGAAAGTTAGATCTGAGATAAGGTGTGCGGAGGGGAAATTGGAAACCTGGTGAAATCCACATTGATCGTATGGGGTTGGAGGATCCCAGGCATGAGTGGTTAGGGTTTGGCGGTAGAGGAGGCCCAGGACCTACTTGGCCTTGGGAGAGTGGGAGGGGGAGTTTCAAGTATTCAGCCACAGGGCAGTGGGTTTGGTTGGTGGTGTCCCAGAGATGTTCTCTGAAACATTCCACAAGTTGGCGTACTGTCTCCCAAACTCCACCCTCTTCTCTGGCCTATTACATTCACCCCCACCTTCATCTACCTATCGCATTCCCAGCTACTTTCCCACTCCCCCCAGCATCTGCCCCCTCCAATTTATCTTCCAGCCCCCCCTTGACCCACAAGCCTCATTCCTGATGGAAGGACTTATGCCCGAAACGTCCACCCTCCTGCTCCTTGGATGCTGCCTGACCGGCTGTGCTTCTGAGTGGTGGAGGGAATGGATGTTTGAGAAGTATAATACCTATCAGGCGGGTTGCTTTGTCCTGAAAGGTGTCAAGATTCTTAATTGTTATTGGAGCTGCACTCATTTAGGCAAGTGTAAATTATTCCACAGCACTCCAGATTTGTCTCTTGTAGTTTATAGACAGAAATTAAGAAGTCAGAACATTAGTCACTCGCTGTGGGATTACTAGCCTCTGATCTACTCTTGCAGCTGCAGTACTTATATGGTTAGTTGAGTTCCGTTTCTGGACAATGGTAACCTCCAGGATATTGATATGGGAATGCCAGTGACATCATGGGCTGATAGAAAGATTCTCTCTCATTGGAGATGGTCGTTGCTAGGAACATATGTGACACGAATGCTATTTGCTACTTGTCAGCCCAACTTGGATATTGTACAGGTACTGCTGTGTTTAAACATGGCCTCCTTCAGTATCTGAGGAATCAGGAATGGTGCTTATCATTTTGTAATCATCAGCAAACATCTCCAATTCTGACCTTATGATGGGGGGGGGGAAGGTCACTGATGAAACAGCTGAAGGTGGTCAGGTCTAAAACTGCTGCAGTTCCTTTCATATTTATCTCAACAATTTGTGCTATGTTATTTTTCTCAACAACAACCATTTTTTTTTGGTTCATTTGCTCCAAAGGATTTAAATTCTGAGGACTGACCCCAATTCCATCACAAGCAGAATATGTGTACTCTCTTATCACCCACAATCAGTTACTTTGTGATGAAAGAGGTATTAATTTTCCTTACCTTTGCAGTGAGTATGCCGATTAAAATGTTCAGCAGTAAACCTTTGAGGTTTTAAAACAAAGGAAGTGACTTACTCTCACCCACCTGATTTAGCACAATTTCGGCAAGTCAGTCTCACATACACAATGATGACTGAACAGAGTGAAAGATTTTGTATTTTACAGATTACAGTTAATTCAGTCTTTGATTTACAATTTCCAGTCGGCCACATGACTGACCTGTTGTTTCTTGAATGGGTTTGATGATTTTAAGTTGAAATGAAGATCATATAAAGTGAAGCTTTCACAGCAGGTTGTGAAGTTTCTTATTATTGAATATCTAAGAGTTTGGGTGTCAGGTGAACTTTGAAACTAGAACAGGTAAAGTACCTTGGCTGCTGGATGACCTGCAACTAGTCTCAGAGTCTCGTTCACATACTGGCATGTGATTTATAGTTCTGTCTGATTTTTTAAAAACAGACAAAAAGATGGCTGTCGCATGAAGTAACTTTTCAAAACTTCAAGGTCTTTCTGCAAATGAACTGTTGTGTTCGTGTTAGTTCCACATCCTGTTGTGTGGATTCACATTTCTGAAGCTGACCACAGCCCAGTTTGGATGAGGCAGGCCACTGTAAGGCACGGAGTGAAACTGGACTTGGGTTTTTGAGTCCAGACAGACAATATGTAACCTTTAGTTGGTGAACCACAGTTAGACAATTAAAGTATGAATTCCACAAATGGATGTGATGCAAACTCATCTATGTTCATTTCAATCAGGATATTTGTCAGAACCTTGATACCATCTATAGTCCAAATGCCAAAAGACACGTGATTTCCTGCAGTCGTCCTAACATCTCGATGGTGTTCAATTTTTTAAAATATTCACTGAAAGCTCCTATTACAAAATGTCTGTACTGAGCTTGACAATAAACAGTTGAAATGTGAATGCACAAAGCACTCAAACACAACTTGAAAAATGGTTACAATGGTGAGGGACAAATCGGAGAATGTAATATTCCTGGTTACAATATTTTAGGATGAGGCAGGATGAAAAGAAAGTTCATAAAACCCCCTTAAAAAATAGGAGGAGTAGGCCACTCGACCCCTTGAGCCTGCTCCATCATTCAACAGGATGATGGCTAATCCGACATTCCTCACACCCTCTTCATGTCTTTTCTCCAGAACATTTGATTCCTGTACTGATCAAGAATCTATCTCAGACTTAAATATACACAAGGATTCTGCACCCATAGGTCTCTGTGGCAAGAAGTTCCAAGACACACAATGTTCTGAAACAAGAAATTCCTGCTCATCTCAGTCTCAAAGTGGCACCCTTTAATTTTGAGACTGCGCCTCTGGTCCTAGACTCTCCAATGAGGGGAATTATCGTCTCAGCATTTACCATGTCAAATCTGTTAAGAATCCTATATGTTTCAATGAGATCATCTCTCATTCTTATAAATTCTAGCAAGCACAGCCCCAACTTGTTTTGTCTTTGCTGATAAGACAATCCATAAGATATACCGAGACCATCCTCAGAAATCTTCTCAGTTCTGCCGCCATCCAGTGATATATCTTTCCTTAAATAATGGGATGAAAACTGTTCACAGTAGTCCAGATGTGGTCTCCACAGCCCCCTGTACAGTTGCAGTAAGCCTTCCCTGCCCTTATACTCCAACCCCACTGAAATAAGGGCCACCATTTCATTTGCCTTCCTGATCACCTACTGCAACTGTGTGCTAGCCTTCTGTGTTTTGTGCACAAGTTCGCCCACATCTCTTTATGTTACAGTTTTATATAGTTATTCTCTATTTAAATCATAGTTGTTCTCATGTTCTCCATTCACATTTTCCTTTAAACTCTGCATGCCAACTTTTCACCACTTACTTCAACTATCATTATCCCTCTGTAAACTGTTTGTAAGACCTCTCATTGTCTGTCCTTGCCACTATTTTTGTGTCATCTGCAAATTTGGCTACAGTGCATTCACTTCCTTCCTCCAAGTCATTAATATATTGTAAACAGTAGCGGTCTCAGCACTGATCTCTGTGGAATGTCCCACTGGTCACAGGTCACCAACCTGAAAAAGGACTCCTTTCGCCACTCGCTGTTTCCTGCCCGTAAGTCAATTCTCCATGCCAATGCCAATATACATGGAATATTTATATTCCATGCCAATATACTGCCTCCAACACCATGGGCTCTTATGTTATTACTTAATGTTTTGTGAGTTACCTTGTTGAACAAAGCAGCATTGATGAATAATTCCACAGCAAATACAGATATTTGCACTAAGAGAGGACTTGTATAGATGGAGTAATGCTTGGTCACCAAATTGTGAAAATGAGACAGTGGGGGGAAACTGCAGACAGTTCAAAGCTATGACAGTACATCAAAGCATTAACATTGTAATTTTAGCCATGTAAACATATAGTGATGCTTTTTGAAATACAACTAGAACTAATGGCAGGATCAGTATGTTTATGACACAGAGAGAAAGAAAACTGCTGGATTTAATTTTGGGCAATGAAGTGGGGCCGTGACAAAAATCAAAAAAACTAGAAAATAGATTGCTGGTTCCACGAAGACCAGTAAAGGCTAATGAAGGGTCAATAATGAGGGTGCTAGACAGGAAAAAGGCTAAGCTAAAGAGATTACACAACAGCTGACCCAAAATTACTGAGTAGCAAAGTTAGCAAAGGGGTCAAAGGTGAGCAATGAGATATTTTCATAAATTCATTAAATGGAAAACCATGGCAAACATATCCTTATTAAGTTTTTAAAAAGTGCATCAAGATAGTATTGCATGATTAAAACGATATTTAAAGTAAACAAACTTAAAATGATTATGATTCAGGTCAGAGCAATTTTACATAAACAGCGATTAAACTTCAAATATAATTCATTGACTACAAAAGCACATCTTGAAAATCTGAACTATACTGACTGTATGTAAATGGGACGACCAATACAGTTAACTGCAGGAAAGAGTTTGGTTCCAAAAATAAAATTGAGCAGGACTCAAAGTGGACAATTCATCAATGTCTGAAGGCTGTTGAAACAAAGAAGACAGAGAGGATAAAACAGAGACTCTGCCATAAATTATCAGTCTTCCTTAAATAAATCACTAATAGCTAACACACAGGTAGAAAAATAAATCCAAAAGCTAATTGAAAAGTTGACCTCTTATGGGGACTGACTTCAAAGATATTTAAATACCTATTCTCAGAATGCAAATTAAGAAATGTAATTTTCTTTTCTACATTTAATGTCTTTCCCCATCATTACCATTCCAGGTGCCCAATGATGTCTTGTTTCAAACAGTTCTGTCCCTTCATTAGTGCCACTGATTCATTCATTCATTCATTCAGTTGAACAACAACTCAAGCTCCCTTTTTTGTTGCGTAGAAGTGATTTGGTTTCCAATATACATTTCTTTCTGACAGTTCAAGGACTGGCTGTGGAGAATCTGGATTCAGGTGCTAGCACATAACTCACCACTCTGGTATACAGCCTCAATCGTAGTCCTTTATTTGAAAAAGGAATCTCAACGCCATTTCACATTCTGCACTCAGCATTAGAATACAGGATTCCCAGGCCAGCTTTGCTGTGTTACAGAGTCAAAGCACTCTTGTGCCTTAAACTGAAACTTAAAAGGAGCTCATTATGCAACATTTGAATCTTGTATTAACCATTCCTGATGACTATCCAATTGAGGCCACTATTCCTCCCAGCTCTACCTCTATTGCTACAAATAAATACAGACATGAATTCCACAGAGAAAATTCTAATGTCATACTCTAGCCCCATCCATGGCTGCATACTGCATCAATGTTTGAAGCTCATTAATCAATTTAAACATGGGGAAGGAACAAATCTTGTGGAAGAATACAGATCATGGAGCACAACTTCAAAATTAGAATTAAGTACCAATTCTGACAGAGTTATAGAGATGTACAGCACGGAAACAGACCCTTCGGTCCAACTCATCCATGCTGACCAGATATCCTAACCTAACATAGTCCTATTTGTCCACACTTGGCCCATATCCCTATAAACCCTACCTATTCATACACCCATCCAGATGTCTTTTAAATGCTGTAATTGTACCAGCCTCTACCATTTCTTCTGGCAGCTCATACCATACACTTACCACCCTCTGTGTGAAAAAGTTGCCCCTTAGGTCCCTTTTACATCTTTCCGCTCTTACCCTAAACCTATGCCCTCTAGTTCTGGACTCCCCAACCCCAGGGAAAAGACCTTGTCTATTTCTCCTACCTATGCTCCTCATGGTTTTGTAAACACCTCAGTCTCTGTGCTCCAGGGAAAACAGCCCCAGTCTATTCAGCCGTTCCCTTTAGCTCAAATCCTCCAACCCTGGCATCATCCTTGTAAATCTTTTCTGGGCCCTTTCAAGTTTCACAAAGTCTTTCCAATAGGAAGGAGACCAGAATGGCATACGATATTCCAAAAGTGGCCTTACGAATGACCTGTACAACTGCAACATGCCCTCCCAACTCCTATACTCAATCCTCTGATTGATAAAGGAAAGCATACCAAACGCCTTCTTCACTATCATATCTGCCTGCAACTCTACTTACAAGGAACTTATTGTCTAGAAACACTCTTCACATAAACGGTAGTGGAAATCAGAAATGCTCTTTATCCAACAAGCTATTGAGTCCATTCAACTAAAAATTTCAAAGGTGTGATTGATAAATTGTCATCAAACAAGCATGAATAGATTTAGTTAAGGTGCAGATTGGCCATAATTTAAATGAGTTGAAACTTTATTGCTGGAACAGCACAGCAGGTCAGGCAGCATCCAGGGAACAGGAGATTCGACGTTTCGGGCACAGGCCCTTCTTCAGGAATGAGCAGAGAGTGTTCAGCAGGAGAAGATAAAAGGTAGGGAGGAGGGACTTGGAGGAGGGGCGTTGGAAATGTGATAGGTGGAAAGAGGTCTTGACCTCTTTCCACCTATCAAATTTCCAACGCCCCTCCTCCAAGTCCCTCCTCCCTACCTTTTATCTTCTCCTGCTGAACACTCTCTGCTCATTCCTGAAGAAGGGCCTGTGCCCGAAACATCGAATCTCCTGTTCCCTGGATGCTGCCTGACCTGCTGTGCTGTTCCAGCAATAAAGTTTCAACTTTGATCTTCAGCATCTGCAGACCTCACTTTCTCCTCATAATTTAAATGAATAGTGGAATGCAGGCTGAATTATTTAGAAGAATGAGATGTGATCCATGGAAATATATAAAACTGCTAGAGGATCCTGGGAAGCACCAAGGATCAGAGAAACCTTGATGTGCATGTCCTCCAGTCCATTAAAGTAATTACTCAGGCAGATAAAGTGATTAAAAAGGCACATAGGAAACCTA
This sequence comes from Chiloscyllium plagiosum, assembly GCF_004010195.1. Classification (NCBI taxonomy): domain Eukaryota; kingdom Metazoa; phylum Chordata; class Chondrichthyes; order Orectolobiformes; family Hemiscylliidae; genus Chiloscyllium; species Chiloscyllium plagiosum. The sequence goes on along the minus strand of NC_057710.1, from coordinate 62,598,637 downwards.
ACTGAGGTATAGAGTTTAAGAGCAGGTACGTTATGCTGGAATTGTATAAACAATTGGTTAGGCAACAGTTAGAGTATTGTGTGAAGTTATGGAATCGACAGTATAGGAGGGATGTGATAGCCCTGGAGAGGGTGCAGAGTATGTTTATCAGGGTGTTGTCTGGATTGGAGAGGTTAAGAGGATAGTGTAGACATAAGGGGGAGTGTTGTCTTTGGAGCAGAGGAGGCTGAGGGGGGCATAAGTGAGATGTAGGAACAGATAAGGTAAATTGGAATAAACTTCCCCTTGTTAGAATGGGAGCATAGATTTAAGGTAAGAGGCAGGAGATTTATATGGGACGAGAATTATCTTTCATCCAGAAGGTGGTAGGAATCTGGAAATCAATGCCTGTAAGGGTGGCAGAGGCACATATCCTCATAGTATTTAAGAAACATTTTGATGAGCACATGCAATGCCTTGGCATAGAAGGCTATAGGTCAGGTGCTATAAAATGGGATTAGAATAGTCAAGTGGCTGTTTTTGTGCAGCACAGATCTAATGTGCTTTTTCTGTGCCGTCAACCTATATCTCTATGACCTGCCATCATAATGTTTTCACAGTTGCAAGATTTAGAAATAGAGAGCATTGTCTCAGGATAAGGAGTCAGTCATTTAGGATGGAGCTGAGGGGAAATTTGTACACTCAAAGGGTTGCAAATCTTAGTATATCTTAAACTGTGGCTGATTCATTGTTAATTATATTCAAGACTGAGAAATAGATTCTTGGGCATCGAGAGAATCAAGGGATGTAAGGTTGGGGCATGTGCCTGGAGTTGACAGCTATGATTGTGCTAAATGTCAAAAATGCATCTTAGAGCCCAATGACCTACTCTTGTACCTATTTCTTACGCTTTAATGAAAATTTAAAGAAAGTTGACATGCTGTTGTCAGCGCAACGTTGAAACTTGCATCTGCTCAGCATTTTCATCCATTAACTTTCCTGTTTGCTAAATGTCTGTAGAAACATGCACAAATACATTGCTTACCACACACATGATGTAGGAGAGGATAGCACCAGAAGACCCAATCAAGGCACCAACAATAGTTAAGAGGCTGTTGTTCAGCAGAAACCCTTGAGCACACAGGGCCCAGCCGGAGTAACTATTCAGTTCAGTGATTACCACAGACATGTCAGCACCACCAATAGTGGCTGTTAATGTCACACCCTAAAGGACCAATACAAAATGACACAAAAACAGACTGCTGCAAACAACACAAACTTGGAGCATTCAGAATAACTCCAGACAAAGCATAACTTTACAAAAGGAAAACGAAAGCTTCCATGAAATGAGTCTAAAAATGATCTACACAATAAAGATCTACATGATTTTTTATTTTCCGATTGATGCCTCAGGACAATTCATGGGCGGCATGGTGGCTCAGTGGTTAGCACTGCTGCCTCACAGTACCAGGGTCCCAGGTTCAATTCCAGCCTCGGGTCACTGTCTGTGTGGAGTTTGCACATTCTCCCTGTGTCTGCGTGGGTTTCCTCCGGGTGCTCCAGTTTCCTCCCACAGTCCAAAGATGTGCAGGTTAGGTGAATTGGCCATGCTAAATTGCCCATAGTGCTAGGTGCATTAGTCAGAGGGAAATGGGTCTGGGTGGGTCACTCTTCGGAGGGTTGGTGTGGACTGGTTGGGCTGAAGGGCCTGTTTCTACACTGTAGAGAATCGAATCTAATAATAAAATATATTTCATGATCTAATAATACCTGTGTCAGTGGAATTGTATAGTCAGGGTCTAGAAGAACTTGTGTTCCCTATAAGCTAAAAACCAATAGAAATTGCAGGGGCACACAATTTCTGATATATTGATCACTGATTACAATGATCCTGGCGTAAGCAGGAAGGATTTTGCTGCAGATTTTTCTACAATATAAAGGAGCCACAGGATTCCAAACATTTTTTTGTAAATACATGTTGTTTTTGGTTTCTTCTACCTGTTCACATTCTGCTTATCCATTACTGATTTCTTGTATGGAGACAAATATAAAAGAACGTTACATTTCACTCCCTCTATGGAATTGCCCCTTACCTGTTTGCATGACCACCTCCATCCCTACAATCCCTCCAGAACTCTCAATCTCTCTGATACAGAAGTTTCTTGAATTACCCTTCTCCCTTTTCTCCATTGAAAAACAAGGCAACAGGGTGAGGGACAGGATAGTACCTAATGGAGCCAATTCAATTTTCCATCTAATCATTGACATGGAGGGGATCTATCCGGAATTTCCACAGGCCTGACTTTCCACTGTGCCTGGAGGATCTAATAACCCCAAGCACAGGAACATTTTCCCACTTTTAATTCTTAAAGAAAGCCACAAATCACAAGAAATCTCATCCTTACTACAAGAAGATTATCACCCCAAACAAGTATGTTTCTATTGCAGGTTGACCAGGGGACATCTATAACTCCCAAAGTTACTGCCACGTCTCTCAGCCATCATTTTTATTTACTTGCAAGTGTTACTTGTTGACTGTTTTCTGTTACATACCATAACCACAGACAGAGCAGGTACAGATCCCAAACAGGCAATACCAGTTGCATAGCTTGGGTCAATCAAATAAGGAACAAATGCTCCAGCGCTGGTTGCTAGCAGACCTGCATTGAAAAAGTGGCGCCCAGGAAGCAGAAGTGGTGCTGAATTCAACACACCTGCAAAAAACAGAAAAATAGCATTGTTTCGTACATATTTATACATTTTGTTGTGCAGCTCATTACCACCTTCTCAAGGGCAATTAGGGATGGGCGGTGAATGTGATACCCACATACCATGAACAAATTATAATAAAAACTCTTGCCAAACAATGTGCGGTTTTTTATCCATTAGGACTTTTCGACTGAGAATGTTTTTAGTTGAGGATAGGAAGGAATCTGGTTGAAAGATGAGCAAATAGAATGGAGAGACAGATCAGCTTCAATTTAACTCAGTGGGAGTTGAGGGGCGGGGAATGCAGTAGTCATAGAGGCTTTGGGGACATTACAACAAACCCACTCCTGCTCCTGTGTAGCCTACCAGTTAGTTTCAGATGCAGATTATCCTGCTGTGTGCTTCCAGTTTTTACTTCTGATTTCAAGCATTCATTTCTTTTTCTTTGCGGTAATATGAAATCAGAGATGACAGCTGCAATATACTTGAGCAAATTATAATTGAGAAAGAAGAGGTATTAGTGGTTTCAACAACTGGTTGAGTACCCCGGGCAAAATGATATGAGTCTTAGGCTGCTGTCGGCAAGGGGGTAGACTGCAGGGGCCTGAATTGAATTTTCAAAATCTCTCTCGCCATAGGAAAGGTGCCAGGAGAGTAAGTGACGGTGAATGTGGTATTATTATTCAGAAAGGTGATTAGGGAATAATATGCCAGTAAATCTGACATCAGTAGTAGGAAAACAGCTGGACAAATTTAGCTCCAATTGGAGAATCAGGATTAATAAAGGACAGTCAGCATGTCTTTGTTGTGAAAGATCATATCTGACAAGTTTTGAGTTTTTCAAAGAGCTGACCAGATGTGCCATTGAGGGTGGTGCAGTTGATACGGTCTGCATGGACATCACTGAGGCTTTTAAGAAGGTCTTACATGGCAGACAGGTTAAAAAGCCAACAGCCCATGGGATCCAAAGCAATTTGACAAATTGGATCTAAAATTAGCTTAGTGGCAGGAGACAGAGGTGATGTTTGAAGGCTGGTTTTGTGATTGGTTGCCTGAGTCCAGTGTGTAAGACAGGGTTCATTCTTGTGTGCATTAATGATCTAGACATAAATGTGGGAGGTATGATTAGTAAATTCAGAGATGACTTAAAAATTGATGGTGTGGTAAATAATGAGGAGGAAAGCTTCAGACTGCAGGACGATGTAGATGACAGGTCAAATGGGTAGAACAATGATAAAGGCAACATAATCCTGAAAAGTATGAGGTGATGCATTTTGGGAAGGCTAGCAAGGCAACAGAGTAGATGTTTAATGGTAGGACCTTATGAAGTACAGAAGATCAGAGGGTGCTTGCTGTGCATGCCCATAGATTCCTGGAGGCAGCAGGACAGGGAAATCAAGTGGTTACAAAGGTAAACAGGATACTTGCATTTATTAGTTGAGGCACTGAATTCATGCAGGGACAAGGAAATTATGATGCAGCAGTACAAGATGATAGACCATAGCTGGAGCACTCCATGCACTTATGATTGTCACACTGTCACAAGAATATGATTGCACCAGAATTCCGACAGTGTGGAAACAGGCCATATGGCCCAACGAGTCCACAATAACCCTCTGATGAGTAACCCTCCCAGACCTATTCCCCCTACCCTATTACTCTACATTTCCACTGACTACTACACCTAGCCTACATATCTCTGAACACTATGGGCAATTTAGCATTGACCAATTCATCTAACCTGCACATCTTTGGACCGTGGGAGGAAACTGGAGCACCCAGAGGAAAGCCACACAGACACGGGGAGAATATGCAAACTCCACAGTCACCCAAGGCTGGAATTGAATCCAGGTCTCTGGTGCTATAAGGCAACAGTGCTAACCACTGGGACACCAGGGTACTGAGACAAATTTGATATCACAGAAGACAGCCAAATCACTGAATATGCTCAAGAAAGAGATTTTTATTTTTTAAAATATTTCAAAGGCATCAGGGAAATGGGGGGAAAGTATGAACATGACATAAAGACAGAGGATCAGCCATGATCATACTGAATGATAGAAGAGCTGAATGGCCTACACCTGCTCATGGTTTCTATGTTTGATATTTTCTGTGCTGTTTGACTCTTATGACTCCATACTAAGCAGTGAATGCTAAGGGAGGGAAGGAGTTAAACAAGATAGCTTTTAAAATCCTTCAGAATTGCAATTTATTTCAAAGCAAACATAAAAAGATTTTTACAGACTTTTATTGACAGACAACATGTCCCTATAAACAAGGGTATTGCCATTTTTGTCTTAAGTAGAGAGCTGTTATTTTTACATTCAAGAACTTTCCTTTTATCTCTTTTGCTCAAAGCATTACACAGATCATTCCGTGAAAGTTTCACAAAGCTGCTTTAATAAGTCACTATTCTTTTTGATATGAGAGGAAAATTATCATTTAGCACAAGTACTGTCATTGTTTACAAAATATTAAGTATGTTATTTTAATACACATGCTACTTTAGTACATTTCTTTAGTAATTAATAGTCTATGCTAAAGGAAGGTTCTTCTTCAGAAAGAGCTGAGGACCAGATGGGGCAGCTGACCAAAACTAAAACAAAACTCTGCACTTGTGAAAACTCATATCAATATCTCTAAGAAACAAGACAAAGGATGACTTCTAAACTCATTGTCGTCAAAAATCACCAGTTACCTATTTGCTGCTTATGTAAGAGTGCTACAAACGTATACTGAATTGAGAACAGATGTACCAGTCTTAGATGTGGCATTTCTAAACCTAAAATCAAAACATTAAGAAAAAATGGATGGATTGAGAGGTATAGCAAAAAAACCCACCATGACAGATAAACAGGGAGAAAGAAAGCGAGGGAGTATATCAGGGTGGGATTGCAAATTAGAACATAGAACATTACAGTGCAGTACTGGCCCTTCTGCCCTTGATACTGCACCAACCTTTGGAACCAATCTGAAGCCCATCTAACCTACTCATCCTAATGTTTATCCAATGACCATTTAAATGCTCGTAAAGTTGGCGAGTCTACTACTGTTGCAGGCAGTGCATTCCACGCCCCTACTACTCTCTGAGTAAAGAAACTCCCTCTGACATATGTCCTATATCTATCAGCCCTCGATTTAAAGCTATGTCCCCTTGTGCTAGCCATCGCTATCCAAGGAAAAAGGCTCTCACTGTAGTCACTAGCACCAAAGTGCTCACCTACCTCCAAATCTAACACCTGGCTGGGTTCATTACCCAGTACCAAATCTAATGTGGCCTCGCCCCTTATTGGCCTGTGTACATACTGTGTCAGGAAACCCTCCTGCACACACTGTACTTGAACTATAGTAATCCCAGTCGATATTTGGAAAGTTAAAGGCCTCATAACAACTGCCGTACCACTCCTGCTCCTATCGAGGATTATCTTTGCTATCCTATCCTCTACATCTCTGGAACTATTTGGAGGAGTATGGAAAACTCCCAACAGGGTAACATCTTTCCTGTTTCTAATCTCAGCCCATACTACCTCTGTATATTAGTCCTCAAATGTCCTTTCTGCAACAGTAATACAGACCATGCCTAACAGTGCCACACCTCCCCCTCTTTTATCATTTTCTCTGTTCTTACTGAAATACCTAAATCCCGGAACCTACAATAACCAATCCAGACCCTGCTCTACCCATATCTCTAAAATGGCCACAACATCGAAATCCCAGGTATCAAACCATGTTACAAGTTCACCCACCTTATTCCAGATACTCCTGGCGTTGAAGCAGACACACTTCAAACCAACTTCTTGAAACCTTAGTTCTGCCTTCACTACTCTCAATCTCCCATATACTCAAACTACAATTTTGGTTCCTATCCCCATGCTGAATTAATTTAAACCCACCTGAAGAGCATTAGCAAATCTCCCCCCCAGGATATTGGTACCCCTCTGGTTCAGGTGAAGACTATCCTGTTTGTAGAGGTCCCTCCTACGCCAGAATGAGCCCCAATTACCAGGAATACAAAACCCTCTCTCCTGCACCATCCCTGTAGCCACATGTTCAACTCTTCTCTCTCCCTATTCCTCACCTCGCTAGCACATGGCACAGGTAGGACAAGAGATGGGGAGCTTGGGTGGAAGCTTAGAGCTAGAACAAACAGTTGTTATCTCTGGTTTGTTTCCTGTGTCATGTCGTGGATGAACAGAAAAAGATGGCTTCCAAGCCAAACCAGCAATCAGAAGGAGTGACCAAAAGCTTGGCCAAAGAGATGGGAATATTAAGAGAAATTTCAAGGAAGAGTTGAAGAGCAGCAAAGAAGGGTTGGGGCAGGGAGCAGGGTGTCATGTAATTCAAAATCTTGGGTGGCTGAGGGCACATCTGGCAATGATGGGACATGAGATGGAATTAACAAAAGACAGAAGTCGCAAGAACAACGTACATAAGGTGGGGATATTGTAGGATTGGCAGAGGAGTGAAGTCATGGAAAGAACTAAACACAGTAATGTTAATTTTGAATTTGAGGTATTGAGCAACAGCAGCCAACAGAAGTTTAAGACAAAGATGAGGGGCTAGTGAAATATGTTTTGGGAATGAAACCAGACAACAGCGTTTTGGATAAAATGAAGATTTTCATACGATAAAACAAATATCTGGGATGAGTCGTATGATTTTTGGCTACGTGTGAGTCACCTTGATATTTGGAAGAGATTTTGCAAGGACCAGCAGGTTTTCCCCTCTGTTCCTTACCAAAAGTACCTCAAAATTGTTTACTCTGCCCCTTTAAGTATCACTCACTTCTGATTTCAATTCGAACTTACCACGTATGGTACCTGCAGCAACTCATTGCTCACTGGTTATCCACTGAAGGATTAGCATCCCTTGAACCTGCATCAATAGGCAGCTCTGCACCCAAACAGCAGCGGTCTGGAGTTGCCTTGCAGAGTCCCACATATTTACCCTGCATATGGGCGGACAGGAGGAAATTGTCTGTGAACGGAAGGATTTTAAGATCTTGCTGGGTCGATTGGTGGAGTTAATTTTTATTTTGTTCATGGGATGTCGGTGTCACTGGCCAGGCCAGCACTTATTGCCCATCTAGAGGACAAATAAGAGTCAACCAGATTGGTGTATGTCTGGAGTCACATGTGGGCCAGACCAGGTAAGGATGAGAGATTTCCTTCCCTAGAGAGCATGAGTGAACCAGATGGGTCTTTTTTTTTAAACAACATTGTTACATCGTCATTCCAGATTTTTATTGAACTCTGATTTCACCACCTGCCATAGCGGGATTCAAACTCATGTCCACCTGGGGGTCTAGAATACCAGTCCAGTGGAATTACCACTTGGCCATCACCTCCCCAAAAATGTATTACTAATTAGTGTCTCCTCCTCTGCTCATGGACAAGATGTAACTGTCACAGGCCTACTTCTAGGCCTACTGTGCAAAATAACTAATGTTCTAATGCACAGAAAGGTGGAGAATAGCCAGCACTGTGGACAGATCTAGCAAGAACTTGTATGACAAGATGGTTCTGTTATTAAACATGTGGAGTTTAAGAACACAGAATGCAATTTTAAAATTGAGAAACCTGCTTCATTGTTTAGAAACTGGGACAAGTCAGAAGTGAGTTTGTACAATTAGCATTGTTGAGGTATGAGAAGATTTGTAGCTCAGGTTGATGATGAGTATGTAAGTTAGCTCACTGAGCTGGAAGGTTTGTTTTCAGATGTTTAATCACCATGACTAGATAACGTCATCAGTGAGAGTCTCCAGTGAATGCTGGTGGTATATCCCGCCTCTTTATTTATAGGTCTTAGTTTCTTAAGGTGGATGATGCCATTTCCGGTCGAAGGAAAGGTAGATGGGATCTAAATCGATGTGTTCATTGATGGAGTTAGAATGCTCTGCCTCTAAGAATTCTCATGTGTATCTTTGTTTCGCCTGTCCAGGTTTGTTTTCAGATGTTTCATCACCATGACTAGATAACGTCATCAGTGAGAGTCTCCAGTGAATGCTGGTGGTATATCCCACCTCTTTATTTATAGGTCTTAGTTTCTTAAGGTGGGTGATGTCATTTCCGGTCGAAGGAAAGGTAGATGGGATCTAAATCGATGTGTTCATTGATGGAGTTAGAATGCTCTGCCTCTAAGAATTCTCATGTGTATCTTTGTTTCGCCTGTCCTAGGATGTGTGTGTTGTCTTTGTCTGTATGTATGGAAATTAGTGATAGTGGGTCATGTCCTTTGGTGGCTAGTTGGTGTTCATGTATCCTGGTGGCAAGTTTCCTGCTTGTTTGTCTGATGTAGTTTTTTTTTTACAGTTCTTGCATTGTATCTTGTAAATGATGTTAGTTTAGCTCTCCATTAACTGTATGTTTAACAGTCACGTCTAGGAATGCGAGTCTGTTGTAGTTCTCCTCCTCTTTTATGAATTTTATGCCTGTCAGGATATTGTTGATGGCGCTGAATGTTTCCTCGGATTTGTTCCATTTTGTGATGACAAAGGTGTCATCCACATAGCAGACCCAAAGTTTGGTTTGCATAGATGGGAGGGCAACTTGTTCAAGTCTCTGTATTACTGCTTCCGACGTGAGCCCTGATATTGGTGATCCCATAGGTGTTCTGTTGACTTGTTTGTAGGTGTTGTTATTGAATGTGAAGTGGGTAGTGAGGCACAGGTCCACTAGCTTGAGGATGTTGTCTTTGCTGATGAAGTTGGTGCTGTCTGGTGTTTGTGGTCCTGGTTTTCCTAGTAGTGATGCCAGTGTTTCTTTGGCCAGGTCGATGTTAATTGATGTGAAAAAGCCTGTAACTGTTGAGATATCTGAACCTAAGCGTGACATTATACAAATTCCAAATATAAAGAATTTTGTGAATCTTAAGATCAGACATGTAGACTGACTTCGAACTAACACCTTCTACTAGGCTACTTCCAACTATTTTATCATTTTAAATGCAGAAATTGTTCAAACCAAAGGAGTCTGATTTGAAAAGTTCTTGTCCTTCTATTTTCACACGTGTGGGCATCTCAATTTTACTGATATTACAATCACAGAATCCTAGACGCCCCTTCATCCTAGATGACATGCCATCTTTTAAATTCATGACTAAAAAAATCAGATCCAGAATAGCCAAAAGCCACCTTTGCGGTGCCAAACTGAGGAATTAATCCTGTATTATTATTATTATTATTATTATCTTTCCCTGCTATCTTCCCAATGAGTGCCTTTGTGTTTTCCACTGAACATTGTAGCCACTTTAGAGAGATCCTCGATCCATAAAAAATGATTTCCTGTCCATCCTGCTGTCCAGGATGTCTGTTACAAACAATTATTATCTTCTAATCTTTACTAGCCTTGACCTCAGACATATTAAATTAACAACCCATAACGACCATCTGAAGGGGTGAGGGGAGTGGAAATTGATGTTTCATTCCTTCCATTTAACCTTAAAGCCCAGAGGTGAAAAGATTGCAATTTATTCTGCGGAGTCTCCAGGTCTGGACCTTCTGAAAATCTGACTGCACTAATCAGCTTCTTCCAACAGCAACTGGTTCGATTTCTTTCAAAAGTACATGTACTTATGGAGAAATTAAGGGGGCAGAGAGCAGAAGGAACATCCTCATATTCCTATGAGGATGGCAACTTTTGGGAACCCTGGATGACAAGATTGAAGGTTTAGTCAAAAAAGAAAAATGAAGCATACCTATGGTTTAGGAAACTAAAATCAAACAAGGTTCTTGAGGAATAGAAAGGATGCAGAAAATAACCTAAACTAAATTAGGAAGGCGAATAGGGGCCACAAAATGTCCTTGGCAAGTCAGATTAAGGAGAATCCCAAGGCATTTTATACTCAGACTAGGAGCAAGAGGAAACTGGGGAAAGAGTAGGTCCACTCAAGGACAAAGGAGGGAATTTATGTATGATGTCAGAGGAAGTGGGTGAGGTTGTTAATGAGTACTCCGCATCGGTATTTGCTAAGGAGAAGGACATGGATGATGGTAAGATTAGGGAGGGGTATGTTGATGTTCTGAGGCATCGATATTAAGAAGAAGGAGGTATTGGGAGTCTTGAAAAAAATTAAGGCAGGTAAGTCTGATTGGATCTATCCCAGGATAACAAGGAAGACAAGGGACAAATGCTGGGGCCATGACAGAGACCTTTGTACCCTCTTTAGCCACAAGTCAGGTCCCAGAAGACTCGAGAATACTCAGTGGTGTTCCTTTAAGAGTGTTTAACAAGGATAATTCAGAAAGTATGAGCCAGTGAACCGGACATCAGTGGCAGGGAAATTATTGGAGAAGTTTCAGGATCTTCTTTGAAAAGACTTATTAGGCATAGCCAGCATTTCTTTTCTGGGGAGGTCGTGTCTCACAAACTTGAATGAGTTTTTTGGGAAGTCATGAAGATAATTGATGAGGGGAAGGCAAGGGATGATGTCTACATAGACTTTACATAAGCATTTGATAAGGTCGCTCAAGGCAGGCTAAATCACATGGTAAGATGGCAAATTGAATACAAAATTGGCTTGGTGAGAGGAGACAGAGGATAGTTCATAGATCATAGAATCCCTACAGCATGGAAGCAGGCCATTCAGTCCATCAAGTCCACACCAACCCTCTGAAGATCATCCTACACAGACCCAACCCCCCACCACCCTACCGCTATAAGTACATATTTTTCATGGCTAATCCACCTAGCCTACATATCCCTGGACACATTGGCAATGCTAAATTGCCAAAACCACCTAACCTCACATCTTTGGACTGTGGGAGGAAACTGGAGCACCTGGACGAAAACCATGCAGACACAGGGAGAACGCAAAACTCCACAGAGTCGGCCAAGAATGGATTTGAATCTGGGTCCTGAGTACTATGAGGCAGCAGAACTAACTAATGAGCCTCTGTACCTCCTTTTGCACTGCGCCGCCCCTGGTAGGTGGGGGATGCGGTGGGGGGAGGGGTGGGGTGTTCGGACTGGAAGTCTGTAACCAGTGGTGTTCCACAAGGATCAGTGCTAGGACCTCTGTTGTTTGTAATATATATAAATGAATTAGGTATAAATGTAGGTGGTCTAATTAGTAAGTTTGCAGCTGGCTCAAAAATGGTTGGAGTTGTGGATAGTGAGAAAATTATCAAAAGGATACAGCAGGATATATATCAATCACAAAATTGGGTGGAGAAATGGCAGATGGACTTGAATTTGGACAAGTGTGAGATGGTGCATTTTGGGAGGTCAAACGCAAGAGGAAACTGTACAGTAAATAGCAGGACCCTTAGGAGCACTGATATACTGAGGGATCTTGGGATTCAAGTCCATAGCTCCCTGAAAGTGGCAACATAAGTGGATAAGGTGGTAAAGAAGGCGTACGGCATGCTGGTCTGCCGAGTCAGGGCACTGAGTATAAATGTTGACAAGTCATGTTGCAGCTGTATAAAACTTTAGTTGGGTCACATTTGAAATATGTGCAGTTCGCATCCCCAAATTATAGGAAAGATGTGCAGGCTTTCGAGAGGGTGCAGGAGATTTACTAGGATATTGGCTTGTTTTCGCTAGAGCATTGGAGGCTGAGGGGTGGCCTGATAGAATTATATAAAATAATCAGAAGCATGATAGGGTGGATAGAGGGCTTAGGTTTAAGGTGAGAGGGGAGAAATGTAAAGGCGATTTGCAAACAAAGTTTTTTTTTAACATAGAAGGTGCTTGAAGTGGTAGAAATAGATGTATGGGAAGGTTTAAGAGGCATTTAAACAGACACATGAAGAGGGAAGGGAAGAGAGGGATACAGAACATGTACAGGTAGATGTGATTAGTTTTGAATTGCATCTGGTTGGTGTAGATATGGTGGGCCAAAGGGCCTGTTTCTCTGCTGTACTGTTCTATTTAAAATGCAGATGACTCCAAACTCACCTTGTAATTTGCCATAAACAACACTGAACATCACTCCACCTATGTAGGTGCCAAGGTAGGCTATGAGCTTGGTTAAATTTGCTGCAGAGTTTGTACTGAAATGAGGATATGCCACCATATACTCAGCAACACAGATAAGCATGGCAGCTAAACCAACCAGACTGTGGAAAGCAGCAACCAGCTGGGGAAGGTCAGAGATGTGGATAGGAGAGGCAATTCCAAGTCCTGCAGAAAATTTTTAAAATAAGTTCTATTTACTATGAGAGAAAATCAAAAATGGAACTAGGATAAAAACAACCTCCATTTAAAAATTACATCAAAAATCTTACTGTGCATTCGTGGTGTCTTACACCACTGTGGTAATGATGCGATTTCACTTGAAAATGCAATTTTTTTCCTTAAGCATAAAGGATTCAATGTGAAGCTGCACTTGTCCATTCATGCATCTTAATATCTATAATAAAATCAGTAACTTGTGTACCTACGAAAGGATTTAGGTTGTTTCTAAAGCAACGACCAGCATTAGATATTTCTATATTGCCTTTAACATGATGGGTCCCAAGCAATCTGCAAAGGGGAAGAATGGGTCCAGTGACAAAGGATTTAGAAAATTGGGCTGATGTCTGGATAGCTCCTTAGGTTTTAAGCTTTACCTTTATTATGAAGATCTGGGTGTACTATACCTTTAACGCAGTTAAAAGCTTGCAGAGCTACCTGACAGCACCAAGTGTTCTGAATAAGGTAACAATGTAACACTTGGTCGAAAGCTAGATGAGCTGGGTTGCCTGGAGACAAAAACAGATTTGAATTAGGCCAATCAGTTTAAATTATATCCCGAAAAATACCAAATTCCAATCGAATTTATACTGACAATCTTAAAAGCCAATGACACAATCCGATGCTTTGGGGGTATAAGACTGGAGAAAATTGAACAGTTGACAGGAGAACTCCACCTGACCAACAGATGTAGACTGCTAATCAGAACTGTTTGAGAGGTACCTGTCTCGGGAAGGAATTTGTACAAAGAAAGGCATCGATACTGACCTGGAGAGCAAATCTGCAAAGAGAAGATTCGGCAGGGGCTGGTTTTGAAAATTTTAATTTTTTCAGTAAATCGTAATCGGGGGTTTTATCGGACTAGTATTATAGAAGGGAAAGTAAAAGAGAACTTAGAGGAAGGAGTTGTAAATTGTTGTTAGGTAATTATTCTCTGTTATACTTTAAGAAATAAAGATGTTAATTTTTACTTTAAATAGTTCTTGGCCTCTTGAATTTTCATAGATTGCTGCATGGGATAAATCTTTTCTGTGTTGCTGGTTTAAATTAAGCAGGAGAGTTTACCCTGTGATGCAGCACCTTTCATTTCAGTAAATGATGTTACAGTAATAACAACAGGAGCAATGGTCGTGCATCTAACAAGTCAAAAATAGGCATCTACTTTGTGGGTAGGCAGAGTAAACACACTTTTCCCTTTTGTAGACTTTTCCAGTCTACATTGCTTGACTGCAACAAAGTACAGTCATACTGTGAAATAGTTAAATATGTACATCTCTCTTCCTGAGCTCACAGCCTCTCCATCGGCAAGTACTCAGATGCGACTCGCTATGGTGTCACACAGAAACTGGGTGTCTCGCAGGTTAAAGTTTCAAAGGAACAGGGATATGGTTCAGTCAGCAGTTGTGAAACATCCGAGTAAGCTGAGTGGCCTGTGGAAATTAAACTGCCAGCTGTGGATGAATATTTTCATCGTCTTATAAATGTCTCAGGAAAACTGAAGTCTACAGGAGCAAACCCTGACAAAAATCTTCAGTAGAAATCAAAGGCATACCGATGTTTAAATATCTTTCCGAAAACTCTTGCAACCATGTCAGTGCCAAATATAGTCCTTGCATCCCTTTACACTCACTGACATATTAAGACACCTCTACCTAATCATTAGGTCTTCACCAAGTTTCACATTTCTACTCCTCATTTCATTCTCATTTAATTTCATTTAACTTCAGTTTGGCTCACATTCAGGCAGCCCAAACTCTCAAACAGTTTGCTCAGGCTTCCGTCCTGGACAGGTTACTTCAGTTTTGCTGCAGACCATTAGCACAACATGAGAGACCGGAGTTACAAAAGTTAAGCCCAAATCAATTGGCATAAAGATGTATAGGTCTGTTGGCTCTCTCTGATCTATCGGATTTACTCTGGATACCAAAAATTCAAAGCAGTTCTAACAATAGAACATACCCAATGTTTTTATTAAAGCAAAATACAGTATAAAAAACCCACAAAAATTTACCATAAAATGCTTATGATCACAATAGAAGCCCTTTACACCAACTTGTCTGAAGATCAGACCAGAACAGGTCATGAGCTCACTTTGGCTCAATTGTTCATCATTGTTCACTGACTCTCGAGCTAGCTGAATTTTACTATGAGACAAGCTGCTTGAAATGCTTTCCACACAAAGAAGCTTTACATTTCACACTTGACACTATCCAGTCTCCAGAAAATGATCAGTTTGACCACTGGCAAATATCACCAACATGCTACATTTTACAGATCAATTTCATCGATTAACTCATTAAGCCTTGGTTGTGTTGCCTTGGAAAAGTGTTTATCCCTTGTTCTTAGTGAACTTTAACAGAAAACTTTAGCTTCCACTCACTGTTCACTACTTACATGTCATCCAAACAACTGTGTGATAATTACTTAACACAATTCCATGACAATTACAATTCAGCTGATGAATAGTCCACATTATCACATTTGATTCATTGTGTTTGTTTTAAATAAAACTTCAGCTTTTCCAGAGCTACTCTGACAGTTCAGCCTATTACTGTTTGAGTTACAAGACTTGATGTAAAAAACCACACATGTCTTCAGCCTAAACAAACACTTAAAAAAGGCTTGTCACCTCTACCTAATCATTAGGTCTTCACCAAGTTTCACATTTCTACTCCTCATTTCATTCCCATTTAATTTCATTTAACTTCAGTTTGGCTAACCCAGCAAATTTTAGGTTCATTTCTACAGGTCCCCTGAGCCGCCTTGAATGGTAAAAGGTATCATCATATCCCACTGCTCAGCCCCCGCCCACCTCAAGTCAAGAAACCCTCGATTCAGAAAGTGCCTATCCACCGTGGTCCATTTACCTCAATGGGTGCTGGAGATTTGAGTCTCTGCTCATCAAGTGAATGGAACTCACTTTCACCTAGTTAAACCAACAAACCAAACAAAATGAAAGAAGATGCAAACTCTTCAAATTTTCGAGGACCATGTACATGGGACTGATAAACAACACGCAGTTGGTCAAAGACATGTGCTGGACAGTCTGATCAATATGGAATTGGATTGATTGAACATTGATATAGCATTTCTGCAGAGACTAGGCTTGTTGAGAGAGAATCACGAAAAGAAAGCCATTACACATTCACCCAGCAGGTGGAGAGTTCGGAGAAAAGCAGGAATAAGACAAAGAATTGGCTTTGCCGTAAAGGATTCCCTGATAGAACTACCCCCCACCCCAAGTCTCCCACCTGTCCACAAATGGTTCAGAATGTGTTCTTTCCTCCCACTTAATTCAAACAAGACTAGTTGACCTCAGAAGAATTAACATTCCAACACTACACTCCCCTACAAAGGAGAAAGACAAGTTTTGTAAGAAGCTCTCAACAAAATCCCTAAGTTAATATATATTGAATATGTGAGGTTTTGAACATTAAAGGGGCATGGCACAGCTGATCTGATGTTGAATCTCTGACAGCTTTTGAAAGGTGTTGCAGTCAAGTTCTGGGATGTGCTCAATATATTCCAGATTTCTCCTTCATAACATATATGGAATATATTTGAATGACCAGTTTTGGACTGGGGATATATGAGGTTATTGAGACAACATTCGAGAACAGAGCAGGTCCGTGGGGCAGGTACACATAAAAGAGCTCCAGAGTTTTGACCTAGCAACAATGAAGGGACAGTATTATTGTTCCAAGTCAGGGTAGTCTTTGGCTTGGAGGGCAACGTGCATGTGGTGATGTTGCATGTTGTTGACATCTTTGCTGGGTCATGAGGCTACAAATTGTGGTTAAATACAATTCTGCTTTCAGCACACAACACCTCATGGTTGTCTAGTTTTGAATTGCTGGATCTGTGCAAACTTAATCCCATTTAGCACAGTGATAGTGCCACACAACATAACGGAAAGTATTATTAATGCAAAGACACACCTTGTCTCCATAAAGACTGTGTGGTTATCATTCATACTAATACTGTCATGAACAAATGTATCTGCAGCAAGTAGGTTGTTAGGATGAGATCAAGTACACTTTTCTTTCTTGTTGCTTGTCTCATAACCTGCCACAAACCCAGTCCAGCAGCAGCAACATCCTTGCATTGGACTGGAATAAGCCTCTGGGCATCCATACCTCTGCTCCAAGGACACCTGCAAGTGTGATGTGAGGATGGTGAGTAATGCCAGGAATATAAAAAAACCCTGATACAGCCAAGTAAATGCTCACAAAGAGTGCCACCAGTGGCCACCGCACCTGACATCTGAGCCAATAGTTCAGGAGAAGGTCTAAGGTCTCCGGGGATAGATAGCAGCAATTTCTCCAGCGACACCAATCATTCCCAAAGCATTGCCAAGATGAGCAGGATTTTGGGTGGACAGTCCAGCTAAAGCTCCAACACAGCACAACCCTGATCCAAGATACATCATCTGATGAATAATAAATATATGCATTATCAATCTAATTTGTACAAGATGTGGAGAAACATACACAATTATCTAATTCCTTGCACATCCTCAGAATGGCCCAGAGCATCTCGCTGCTAAAAAGATATAGTGAAGTGCCTTTTGTTTGCCACACTGAGCCAATATATACATGCAGGGTCTCAAAAATAAAAAGGACACCAAATACTTGTGAATTATAAAATAGGATCAGGTTGTTATCATGTGAGTAATTCATAAAATATTTTAGTTCAGGACTTTTCAACTAAATCTATTAAAGAAACACTTGTAAGTCATAAAATAATTTATCTGAATGTCAATGCATTTAACTGAATTCACGATATTAACACAAAAAGACAGGGTGGATATGGTAAACTATTTCCACTGGTTGGGGATTCTGGAACGAGGGGGCATAGTCTGAGAATTAGGGCCAGATTGTTCCAAAGAAATGTTAGGAAGCAGCTCTACTTACAAAGGGTGGTAGATGTTTGGAGCTGTCTTCCACAAAAGGCAATGGTTACTGTATCGGTTGTTAATTTTAAATCTGACATAAGATATATTTTGTCAAGTAAAGGTATTAAGGGAAAAGGGCCAAAGGCAAGTGTATGAAGTTAGGCTACAGGTCAGCCATGATGTCACTGAGTGGTGGAACACGTTCGAGGGACTGAATGGCAGACTTCTGTTCCTATGTTTCTATCTATTAACGTACCTGGAATGGAACACATTCTCATTCTCCCATTCATATGTTGGAGCAAGTTAGGAATGGAAAATCTCAAGCAGTTTTTCACGCTCTTGTGTCATTTTCTGTACTTTTTAGTGCTACATCATTATCCTGTAGTCAACAATTTACTGCACAGACAATATAAATACAAGATCAAGTGCAAATTCAACCCATGGCTCCAAGAGCAATCAGGAATGAGCCAATAATAGAACCATCTGTATAGGAACATAATAATTTGATTTAATATTTTGTTTTCTTAGATAACAGCCCCAAGGCTACTGTTGAATTGTGGTGAGTCCATTTACTCTTTGTCATATTAACAAAATATGCTATAACTGTATATTCTCTTTCCTTTGCTTCCTCCAATATAAAGGACTATGATTTCAGTCTATTCTGAGTTTTAGGTGCATTTTCTTATCTTTGCATGGGAGGTAGGGCTCACTGGCAAAATCAGCTTTTGTTGCCCATCCCCCTCACTGTCCTTGAACTGAAGGCTTTGTTGTAGGTCAAGAGTCATGGGTCAACCAGACCAAGTAAGGAAAACAGATTTTGTTCAGAACACTAGTGAGCCAGATGGTGTTCCAAATTTTACTGAACTCGAATTTTCACCACCCACCTTGGTGGGATTTAAACTGGTGATCCAGAACATGGGTCTCTGAATTTATAGTCTACTGATAGTACCACTGCACCACTTAATTTATAGTCTACTGATAGTACCACTGCATGTTTCTTTGTAGGTAACTTCACATTTCCTTTACTGTATCCCTGAGCACATGTAACAGAGGACAGAGCTGAATGTTGCCGTGATTTTTCAGCTGAGGTCTGGATGCACATGATGAGTGACGAAATGAAAGTGCCTTCTGTCTGCTAGCCTACTGCTTCACTGCTAGGAAACCCTCATTTAGAAAAACCCAGCTCGATATCAGGATTTAAGACAAATGTAAATTCAAGGACTCAAATTTTATAAGTGGTTCATGTTTCTATGAGGTGCAACTAAATGACCTAGGAAGTGGAAATGGTTGAACGCTGCAGCTCCACAATATCAATCCTCATTCCCAAAGATGTTCCCCCACCACATGGAATCTCCCCTCCACCATTCTTGCCATTTTGTATGGGTTGCGTCCCCTTCTTCTCAAATGCTGTCATTTTTGAAAATATCCAATCTTCCATTGCTTTCTTTAAACTGCATCACAGGCTCAGACTGCAAGCAAGTGTTCTAGCCTCTTAAATATCTGAGATGGGTCAGGTATAATGGATTAAGGCACCTGTTCTGCATGCAGCATGCATGGGTGGGTTGACCATTAATGTTAAAGTTGAGATTGATAGATTTCTGTTGACTAAATGGCATTAAGGGCTGTGAGGAAAAGTTGAATCCGATTAGCCATTTTCGTGGAACAGGCTAACTGGCCTACTTCTGTTAGTGTAATTGCAAGTATTGTTGCTGATTTTAAGTATTATGTGGTACTATCATTACTCACCCTCAACATTACAAAATATAGTTGACAAATCTTTGCAAACAATGGCATGCAAACAAAAAGAGAAGTAAACCTGGTGGTGAGGAGCAGATTTACATATTCAGTTCGCAGAGGTCTCACCTGTTCAATAGGATAATTATTGATCAGAGCAACTGTGTAACCTCCAACAAAAGCCATACCAGGGAACAGAAACGGGTAATTATATTCAGGGGGATCAGTGGGTCGTTTAAACATGTCCAGCATCTTCTTAGTAACTAAGAAACCACCTAAAGTGAACAGCAGCAGAAAAATATCAAAGAACACAAATTAAATTATGTCTATTGTAACAAACACCTTTAAAATTGCAAAGGTTTATTATGAAACAACCAACTAAACTAGCAGGCATGGGTTTTAGTGAAATATGTTGCCCCAGACACCAAGTTTAAAACATTGGTTAAACTAATGTCGCACATTTCGCACATTCTTCTCATTTTCACCACTTGATCTACCATTATCACAGTCTTTGTGTCAAATCTTTTCATTATTATTTGCTCTGTTCACTTTCATAAATGACAGGCAGGTATAGTGATTAGACACATGACAGATGCAATTTCATGCAGAGAAGAATGAGCCAAGGCAACACAAACTGAATGATATAATTTCAAGAGGCTACAAAAAAGTAGAGGCCAGGCCACATATGTGTATAAGTCTTTGAAGTTAGCAAAATGAGGAGTCTGTTAGAAAGAGCAGATAGGAACTTTTGTTTTATTAATTAATAATAATATTATTAATAACAAAATAATAAAGTTATGCTTTCTATACACTTCTTACAATAATGTTCAAAAGCAGGAAACTATATGACCAATTAGCTTAAAACCTGTCATAGGGAAAATAGTAGAAGCTATTATGTAAAAAGTTATAACAGGGCACTTGGATAAATTCAAGGTAATCAGGTAGAGTCAACATGGTTTTGTGAAAGGAAAACCTTGTTTGAACAATCTATTAGAGTTCCTTGAAGTGGTACCATATGCTTTAAGTAAAGAACTGGTGGATATACCATACTTAATGCCTCCGGAAGGCATTTGCTAATTTGCCACATTAAAGGTTATTACGGAAAATAAAAACCCATGATGTACAAGGTAGCATTTTGGTATAGATAGATGATTGGTTATCTAACCCGAAGCATAAATGGGTCTTCTCACACTGGCAAGTAGGAATGAGTGGTGTTCCAAAGAGCTTGTGTTGGGACCTCAACTGTTTACCATTTATATAAATGATTTAAATGAAGAGACCAAAGGAGGCTACGGAAAGATATTGTTAGATTAAGTGAGTTGACCAAGTTGTGGCAAATAGAGTCTTATACAGGAAAATGTGAAAATGTCTATTTTGACAGAAAGCATTAAAAAAAATTATCTAAGGAGTTGCACAGCCTGAGATATAATAGGATTTGTGTGTCCTCATACATACGTTGTAGAAGGTTACTGTGCACATACAGCATGTCATTAGGAAAGCAAATAGACTGTTACTATTTAACACAAGGGGAGCTAAATACAGAAAAAGGGAAGTTTTGCTTCAGTTACATATGACACCAGTGAGACCACATCTCAAGTACCGTATGCACTCTAAGGAAGAATGTTAATGCACCGACCTTCCACAGAACAACCCTGGCTTTTATTGGTAGAGGAATTGAGTTCCGGAGTACTGAGGTCATGTTGCAGTTGTATAAGACTCTGGTGCGGCCGCATCTGGAGTATTGTGTGCAGTTTTGGTCGCCATACTATAGGAAGGATGTGGAGGCACTGGAACGGGTGCAGAATTAAGCGGGGGTAGGTATAGGACAGATGTTAGGGGTAGGTTCTTTACTCAGCGAGTCGTGAGTTCATGGAATGCCCTGCCAGTAGCAGTGGTGGACTCTCCCTCATTATGGGCATTTAAGCGGGCATTGGATAGGCATATGGAGGATAGTGGGCTAGTGTAGGTTAGGTGGGCTTGGATCGGTGCAACATCGAGGGCCGAAGGGCCTGTACTGCGCTGTATTCTTCTATGTTCTATGTTCTATGTTCTAACCCCATAATTCCACATTTACCACCTAACTCACAAGCCTACACATCCCTCGACACTATGGCAATTTAGAATGGCCAATCCAACTAACCAACACACCTTTGGTCTGTGGGAGGAAATCAGAGCATCCGACAGAAATCCAACACACATGGGGAGAATGTGCAAACTCCACACAGACAGGCACCCAAGGCTGGAATCAAACCCAGGTCCCTGGAGGTGAGGCAGCAGTGCTAACCGCTATACCACTGCACTGCCCAAGAGGTTGTGTAGGTCGGGCTCGTACTTATTGGAGTTTAGAAGAATGAAAGATATAAGATTCCTGGGGGGCTTGACAGGGTATATATAGAGGGGTTGTTTTCCCGTGGGGGAGAGTCTAGGAACAGAGAGGTTAATCTCAGAGTAAGGGGTTACACATTTAAGACAGAGTTGAGGTGGAATCCCTTCTTTCAGAGGGTGATAAAACTATGGAATTCTTTGCTGTAGAGAACTGTTCAGGCTGGGTCATTAAGTATATTCAGGACTGTGAGTGACAGTTATTTAATCAGTAAGGGAATCAAGGATTGTATGGAAAAGGCAGGAAGAGTGGAGTTGAGGGTGATCATAGAGCACGGAACCAGACCCTTCAGTCCAAGTCGTCTATTCCGACCAAATATTCTAAACTGACCTTGTCCCATTTGTCAGCTTTTGGCCCATATCCCTCTAAACCCTTCCTACTAACATAACCATCCAGACACGTTTTAAATATTCTAATTGTACTAGCCTCCACTTCTTCCTCTAGCAGCTCATTCCAGACATGCACCATTCCCTGTGTGAACAAGCTGCCCCCTCAGGTCCCTTTTAAATCTTTCCCCTCTCACCCTAAACCTATGCCCTCGAGATTTGGACTCCCTTACCCTAGGAAAAAGACCTTGTCTATTTATCATATCCACGCCCCTCATGATTTTATAAACCTCTATAAGGTCACCCTTCAGCCTCCAACACTTCAGGGAGAAAAAGCCGCAGCCCGTTCAGCCTCTCCCTATAGCTCAACATTTCTGAACCCTGTCAGAGAAAGTAGCCCAATACATTAGAGATCACAAAACACAGTTCGAAGTGAAATTGACAGACAGTTTATTAGTACGGCGATATTGCAGAAGAGAAATTGACTCAGCTGAAACAGCACATAGTCTGTCCAGGTAGCCAAGAATTCCCTTCCTCAGCTGAGGATGAAGCCACGTTTTATAGGACTCTTGTATAATAAGGTTAATTGAAATGGGGAAAGATACAATGTATTTGTAAATTGATTTGGAGATGCCGGTGTTGGACTGGGGTGTACAAAGTTGAAAATCACACAACACCAGGTTATAGTCCAACAGGTTTAATTGGAAGCACTAGCTTTCGGAGCGCTGCTCCTTCATCAGGTGGTTGTGGAGTATAAGATTGTAAGACACATAATTTATTGCAAAAGTGATGTAACTAAAATTATATATTGAAAAAGACCTGGATTGTTTGTTAAGTCTCTCATCTTTTACAATTACCACGTTGGCTTCAGTTCTTTCATATGCAAATCGCGAAACATTTTCTTAAATGTTACATTTTCAAGTGAAATTTAACAATTGGTGCCTGTCAGCCCAGATAATGTATTGAAGGTGAGAGTTCTCCTGGGTGATACTGTCTGTGCCACAATGTTTAGACTGATTCTAATCTAAAAAAATGAATTTACAGAACCTTACATGGATTCATGCAGCTTGTGAGTGAAGTAAAATTAACTCTGCAAGTACAAATTCACCCCACAAACTTATATGTGTATTGAACAGAAGATCAGACTTGAGGGGCTGAATTGAATACTCACGCTCTTATAAAATCATACAGCATGGAAACACATCCTTCGATTCAACCAGTCCATGCTGAAGAAAATTCCAAACTAAGTTAGTCACACCTACCTACTTCATATGTATAGAAGACCATAGAACATAAGAGCAGAAGTAAGCCTTTGGGGGCCATTGGATCGGTTCTGCCATTCAAGGTCATGGCTTTTTTGATTCTAACCTCAAATCCACATTCCTGTCTACCCTTACTCATCTTTCAATCCCTCACTTCATCAGAATATATCTTCTGCCTTTAAAACATTCAAGGAGTCTGCTTCTGCCAGCTTTTAATGGAGTGTTCCGAAGACTGTGTGCACTGGATATTGAGTGGCCATTATTCATTTATTTGGTAGCAGTCACATCTTCTGCAAGCTTCCACTCCCCCCTCACAGCATCACTGACTGAATCCTGGGGTGGGAGGTCAAGGATCACCTCTGAACATGTGACTATTGATCTCTGAGTAGTCTTCACCTTCTCGTGAGAATTTTACACAGCTATGCCATCACCTACTCGCTTGTCTCACCATGTCATAATCAAGATTAGAGTGGTGCTGGAAAAGCACAGCAGGTCAGGCAGCATCCAAGGAGCAGGAAAATCGATGTTTTGGGTAAAAGCCCTTCATCAGGAATCAACAGCCCTTCCTGATGAAGGGTTTTTGCCTGAAACGTTGATTTTCCTGCTCCTTGGATTCTGCCTGACCTGCTGGGCTTTTCCAGCACCACTCTAATCTTGATTCTGATCTCCAGCATCTGCAGTCCTCACTTTCACCATGTCATAGGTTAGCTATCCTTACCCCAGTAAGCACTGAGGTATGTGTAGGTTCACTAGTAGAGGCTGCATGTGAGTGATGTAATAGTGCATCTTCAGCATGTTCACGTTCCTCCAAAGACTCACCAGTCCTGTTCCTCCCTCACCCTTCAGTGACCTAAGGGAGAATGACAACATGAGTAAGTACAGCCATGGAGGATGGGTACAAACTCAACATGGTGCATTTCATGAACATATTAATTCAGCTTAAGTGCTAATCATGCCACCAGATTTTGGTCCCACCTCTCTTTCTTCAATGCCAAAGCTTAATTTCTGTGCCAGCCGATCTCCGGGACACCTTTCTCCAATGCTGTCTGTGTGGCTGTGCCAGAAGTTTCACCTCCAGTTTCTGCCTCTTCCTGGAGCTTCATTCTATAATGTTCACAATACATGGTGGCAGCAATGGCAGGTGATTAAATTATTCAAAACATTGAAAAAAAAGACTGCCCACATGAAAGCACTGTAAACTCTGTTGTTTGGAACTCTGAAATCCAGAAATGGCAGTTATCCAGAATGTTTCGGCCAACCCAGAAACTCTTAGCTCACTACTTGCGGCATTGCATGCATCGGGAGTTAGAAGTCTGAGAAGTGGAATGTGCATTAAGGACACAAAGAGAGTATTGTGGACAGAGATGATGAGGGATGGTGTGAGTTGGCATTTGGATGAAGGTCAGCGTGACTGGTAGCTATTTGGAGAGAAACGAATGTGTAGAACTGCAATGTATGTCACAGAAAAGGGTGCTGTGCAGGAGAATACTGGGGAAGACAGATAATGACGGATGCCACGTGCAAGTGGTATGAAAATTTGAATAAGTCAACAGTAAGGTCATTGAAATTTTTCTGAAGTTATATCCGGGTCCTGGGTACCATGATCGTGCCACTGGCAGCCTCTGCACCCTGCAGCCAAGCCTGTTCACTTTGGGTGGCAGGTCATTTTCTCGCCACCTCGAGAAGAAATAGTAAATTCCTTACAGCCCTCCCACCCCACCATCACAACCTCTTGGAACAGTCAGAGATGCAGGCGTTTTACAAATCTGCCGCCCACACTTTTGCCTTCAGTGCCACTCAGAAGCAAGTGTTCCTGAAGGAATGAGTTACTTCCAGTATCAGTGTCTCTGGTAACCACTCAGAGAGTCTGTGCACATCAATCAGCATGTGGACCCATTGATGGTCAGTTCCAGAGGTCAATGTTGTGCAATGACAGAGTGTGGGTCATCATTGCTTGAAGTCTACTGACAAAACAAATGAGATCCTGACTTGCTTCTGGGGCTGGGTATAGGCTTGTTGAGGGAGGATTCTGCTCCTGGTGCGGTGTGGTGGGAATGGAGCCACTTGTGGTTGCAGGATGATTTTGAGGGGACTGCAAAGAATGTGGTCCCCTGCAGCGTTCAGACATCCCACAAATGAAGGGACAGCAAGATGCCCAAAATGGTGAAAGACACAAAATATTTTTCTTTTGTTTTGGATACAGAAGATAATGTCTGGTCAGCAGATTTAGGACTGCTGTTTACAATGCATCAAATGCCCAAATGTTCTGGTGCATCAGCTGCACACAGGCACCAAGAAATACAAACAGCATTTGACAAGGTAGAAGTTTAAAAGGGTCATCATTAGCATAACATGTATTGGTGCTCGCTATCAGCAAAATCTTTAAGCTGTCAAAGTTAATTTTTATAAACTTATTTACTAGGCATCTGTTTTCTTTTAAAAGAATGATTAAAAGTATTTCAAACTGGGATATTATCGTTGTGCATCATGCAGGCATATACATTTACAAGGAAATATATTCAGCATATGTGGTGATCAAATAGGAGTGTGCACAAAATAGCTAACAGAGATTAAAGTAATGAGTTTAATACTTTTTAGATACTCTTATTTCTTATGCACAAAATCTTGCTTTGATACAGCATTAACAATGTCAAAACTATCTCGTGGTGACTTACACTGCACTCTCATGACCACAGAAGTGCCTTTATAAATGAATTACTTGGGAAGTACAGGCACTAGTTTAATAGAGGAAACGTGGCAACCAATTTGCATACAACAAGCTCCCAGAAGTGACAATGTAAAATAACCAAATTGTTTGTTTTGCAGGTAATTTTGTTGTGTCACATGTTCCAAAAGTGAAAATGGTACTAAGCAGGGACAAGAATCTGGAGAGGTAACCAAAAACATATGGGGTGAGTCTTGAGGAAGCCTGTAAAGAAGAGGAGATAGGTAGTAAAGTGTAGAGAATTCTGAATTGTTGCTGAACATATTGTACAGCTGAGATGGCTAAAGTGTCTGACTCTGAAAGTTGAGAATGCAAATGAGAGGTGATGGAGTCAAGGAAAGAACAGACTGGCATGAAAAATGAGTTGGATTTGGAGATGCCGGTGTTGGACTGGGATGTACAAAGTTAAAAATCATATAACACCAGGTTATAGTCCAACAGGTTTAATTGGAAGTACACTAGCTTTCGTAGCTTGTCCAATCACCTGATGAAGGAGCATCGCTCAGAAAGCTAGTGTACTTCCAATTAAACCTGTTGGACTATAACCTGGTGTTGTGTGATTTTTAACTATGAAAAATGAGGAATGACTTTAGAGAGTAGGGCAAGTTGAGTCAATGAAAGGAGGAACATACTATGAGATGTGAGGAGCTTTCAGAATTGACAAAGTTCTTGGATAGGAAGACAGTTGTAGATAAGTTGAAGTTAATTTAATGTAAAGCCTGGAAAATGACAAGGAAATGGTTGGGCAAATCCAGTCCAGTGGTCACGAAGGCAGAATGAGTGTTCCTAAAGGTGACAGATGGATGTACGCAGTATTTACAATGGAAATTATACTGGGTTTGACACTCACTTGTGATCAAGCTGGATAATGAGGTAGCAGATGCTAAACTGGCCATCAGCCCGGAAACATCATACATCTGGGATGTGATTGCGGCATTTATTTTGAAGAAGAACCGAGCAGAATAGCTTCCTCTAATCAAATATTGCTGGGCTGGAGAACATTTGTTTTTCCATGTCTTATGTTAGTTATGATATGGAGGTGCCGGTGTTGGACAAGGGTAGACAAAGTCAGAAATCACACAACACCAGGTTATAGTCCAATGGGTTTATTTGAAATCATAAGCTTTCAGATCGCTATTCCTTCATCAGGTACAGTGATATTTCACCTGACGAAGGAGCAACAACTTCGAATAGACCTGTTGGACTATAACCTGGTGTCGTGTGATTTCTGAGTTTATGACACTTAGGCAACTTAAATTATACAACATTACTTTGGGAACTGTTGCCTGGGAAATTTTATTTTATTTAAACTAGATACATGGCACTCCTAAAATGAACCTTACCAGCAATATTAACTGAGGAAATAAAAGCTGCCACCAAAGCAAAACATTCTGGAATATTCCCTAGTGTGTAACTGCCTCCCATCAATGATAGCCCACCAACTGCAGTCAAACCTGTAACAAATTAAGGAGGATGCAAGTTTAGAGTTATCATCATTTTACTCAAGCAAACATTACAGAATCACAGAACTGTTATGGCACAGAACAAGGCAATTCAGCACACTGTGCCTGCACCTGTTCTCTTATCTAGTGCCCATCTTCTGCCTTTCCTCCACTCTCTCCAAATAACCATCCAATGCCCCCTTGAAGGCCTCAACTGAACCTACCTCCACCACATTTCCAGGCTGGGTATTCTATACCCAAACTACTTGCTTTGCGAAAGAAATTTTCTCTCATCATTGCTTCGCTTGCAAATCACTTTAAACTGAAAATATGAATTCCTCTCCTTTATTTGTCAACATTTGGAAAACTTTATCCTATGAAACCCAACAAGTATTTGGGGTCTGATTTTAATCCCTGGTCCCACTAATAATGCCACCTCGACAGAACACCAGTAATGGAGATAAGGAGAAACTTCTTCAGCCAGAGAGTGGTGAATCTATGGAATTCATTGCCACAGAAGGCTGTGGAGGCCAGGTCATTGAGTATATTTAAGACTGAGATAGATAGGTTCTTGAGTATCAATGGAATCAAGGGTTACGGAGAGAAAGTGGGAGAATGGGGTGGAGAAACTTATCAGCCATGATTGAATGGCGGAGCAGACTTGATGGGCTGAATGGCCTAATTTCTGCTCCTATGGCTTATGGTTACCCATCTCTGCATTTCTATCTTAACCGCAGGTTCAGGCTCGCAGCAGGGTTCCTGTGTGATTATTGATTATTCTTCCTCAAAGGGTTTTGCTCGTGCAAGTGACTTAAGACATCTGAGTAACTCAACTACACGTCAGAAACACAAACTGTTGTTGTGTCACAGTTTCCCATCCACTGCATCATCATCATTATAATCTGCATGCAAGCCAGAAATTCCTAGAAAGCCAAGGTTTTAAGCTGAATTTGTTTCTGGCAGCATAATGTCAGATGTTAAGTCAGTCTTTCTGCTAAAAGCTGGAAATGTGTTGCTGGAAAAGCGCAGTAGGTCAGGCAGCATCCAGGGAACAGGAGAATCGACGTTTCGGGCATAAGCCCTTCTTCAGGAATGGGGAAAGTTTGTCCAGCAGGCTAAGATAAAAGGTAGGGAGGAGGGACTTGGGGGAGGAGCAACACATTTCCAGCTCTGATCTCCAGCATCTGCAGACCTCACTTTCTCCTCAAAGATTTCTGCTAAAAGGCATGTCATGCTTAGTCCAGTATTTTAATTACAGGTTACTTGCTTCTTGTCTTCAATCATCCAGTTTACAGCATCACTTCAGACTCTCTGATTATGGTACCCAAAATATAAGTGGGAAAGCATCTCCTTTATCAAATCTTAGGGTCAAAGGAAGGGCAGTCTATTAATGTATTTAAATGTTGATCCAGCACTTGCCCTAGGATTTATCGTTGCTGCAAATTTCCTGCCTATCAATCTTGTTCCTATTCTGACATCTACCCTTTTGTTGATACAGCTATACTTCCAGTTATTCTTCTTTTTCATGAAAATGTTTCCCTTATGGGACATACACATCACTGGTTGGTCAGCATTTATTGCCCAACCCCAGTCTGCGTGTTAATGGTGTACAACTCTAAGGACAGCTCGTTCAAACCCTTGCACTGCTGGTAAAAGGAGAAACTCTCTCTTTCCCCTATTTTTGTGGATTGCGAGCCAGCTATTGCCAAGATATTAACACAGAAGAGTTTTTATAACTCCCATAGAATCATACAATTGACTGCTAAATAACCAATGTCATGAATACTGCTAACATCAACTGCTACCACTAAACATTCAACTATCTGCTCTTCATGAACAATTCAGAAACTGATTTTTTTTTGTCTTTAATCTCTTTTACCTCACCTCCTATTATGAAACACGTGCATTTATGAATTGCATTGCTATCTCCTCTCAAGGTTAGTAATTAATAAACTCTTTTTTTTTGTAAATTCAAGTGAGCATGGTTATATTGACTTCTTTTAAAATATAAGCTCATTTGGGACCAAGAGAAGGATGCCAAAAGGGAAGGGATCCTTTTATAACTAACATTGCTGTGGTCAACTGAGCACGATATGTGAATAACCACAGTGAGTCAGTTCACCCCTCCCCATACAGAAGCTTAATACCTTGGGATATCCTGTCTGGAACCATAACAAAGTGGGGAGCCTCACCCAGGGTATGCTCATAACTCCTTGCTTCTGAACCTCCAGGCCTCCCTCCTTTCATGATCATTAACCCACAAGACCACCAACATCCAACATTGCTCCCCTATTCCATGGCTGCTCCTCCATCGTGGGAGTTAGGGACTTGTTAGATTCATCCGTAGTGCTATTGAGTACTAGAGGTACCAGCTTCAGACTGGCTCACAGCTCTGGGGAGGCCTGGACTCTCCCAGTCAGGGCTTCACACAGGCACAAAGCCAACCAGCCACTGATTAGTTGCTTGATGTTGGAAGGTCTGGCAGGTTTTCAGATCCTAACATTGTGTAGGTTCCTCTGCTGATCTCACTCACATTTACACTTAGCCCAAAGAATGGAAGGATCTCCCCATTTACCACAATTTAACTTTGGCTGTTAAATGCTATAGCCATCATCCAAACCATTGTCCATACCACCACTGTGTGAACTCAGGGCTTCCACCCAATGTCATAGCCCCTTATAATCCCAATGTCAACTCAAGGATCCCATTCCAACTCCATGATCCCTCATTAAAGACCATAAAGTTTCAAGAACAGGCTTCTATGATAGTCCTGTGTATGTCTGACTGACAGCCCAGACTCAAAAGGATATTCTCAATGAGGTTTGTTCTGACACTGGAAAAATAAACTGTTGTCTTTGCTTGACTGACATCATTAAGTGGTTACAATAATTTGTTATTTATTCTGTGTTCTATTTTGTCAATGCCCCAATGATGTTTTGCACAAAATTAACAAGTGTGAAATATTTGAAGCCTCTTAGTTGCTTTCAATCTAATGGCCCTTCTGATGACCAATTCTGAATGTGTGTAAGAAGAGCAATTTCTTTCAAAAGAAAATTTATGAATGTTTGTTGCTTGTTTTCTAAGCAGATCTCTACATGCTGTTATAATTGCATAGTTAACTGGTTCTGCACCTAGCATATACTTGGTGAATGAGCTCAGAGGAATTATGATTCAACACGAAAGGTATGAGGGGCTGGGGAGGGTTATGGTTGTTGTAGTAGCAGTAGGATTTGAGTTGATATGGAATTGACATAAAGAAGACACTATGAACTTACCTTTCAAAAGCTTCCTGAATTCAAACCATGCTTCACAACCTCAAAGTGGAGCCATGAACTATGATTCAATCAGACGCTGGCCCAACTCTACAAAACTGCATGGAGCCAGGAGAAGCACTCACTGGGTATGGTCAAATTCTTCCCCAAACTTTGTTTACAAATTTGCTGACAACATCACCATTGTAGGTCGGATTTCAAACAGGATACAGGAAAATGATTGAGTGTTTAGTGGCATGATGTCAGGATAATCTCTCAACCTCAGCAAAATAAAGGAGCTGGTCACTGGTTTCAGGAAGTGCAGTGGAGGGCACGCCCCTTTCTACATCAATGGTGCGAAGGTAGAGATGGTTGAACACGTTAAGTTCCTGGGAGTGGTGATTACCAACAATCTGTCCTGCTCCACACACACTGAAGCAACTATCAAAAAAGCACAACAACTTCTTTCCTTCCTCAGGAGGCAAAGGACATTCTGCATGTTCACAAGGATTCTTACCAATGTTTATACATGCACCAGGGAAAACATTCTATCTGGATGTATCACAGCAACTGCTCTTCCTAAGACCACAAGAAACTACAGAGAGTTGTGAACAGAGCCCAGTCCATCACACACACCAGCCTTCCATCTGTTGACTCTGTCTATGCTTCCTGCTGCCTCGGGAAGGTAGCCAAAATAATCAAAGATCCCTCCAACCCCGTTTATACTTTCTTTCACCCTCTTCTTTTGTGCAGAAGATATAGAAGTTTGAATACAGTTACAAACAGATTAAAGAACAGCTTCTTCCCCTCTGTTATCACACTTTGGAATGGACCTCTCAAATGTTTATTCTCAGCTTTCTCTCCCCCTCTCTCTCTCTCTCTCTCTGCAACCTCTCTGTGACTGTACACTGTATCCTGCACTCTGTTCTGCTAACCTGATGCATTTTGCATGTTTTGGTCTGTCTGTATACCGTACAAAACAACACCTTCCACTGTATCTCGGTACATGTGACAACAATAGTCCCTCAATCAGATGTCTAATCTCCACAATGGAACTGCCCAGGTCAGGAGTGCAAGGCATCACTCACTACCCGAACTGTACTGATTCCACAAAAATAAGCTTTCATCTCAAGCCAGCAAGATAAACAATGTCATATAGGTTAAAATGCTTACAGTAACACTTAACAGTTTGTTTTAATAGCAACATATGGAGAATTGCTTCAATAAAAGCAGAAGAGCTTACCTGAGATGGTATTAGTTACAGACATAAGAGGGGAGTGAAGGGCTGGTGTGACTCCCCAAACAGTATGATATCCAACAATTCCAGCCAGTCCAAAGATAGTCACCATCTGTAGGAATGCATCAGTTGGCACAGAGTTTCCGAGTGCCACCAAACCAGTTAGACCTATGAGTGAATATTAAATTTACTGAATCAGTAACAAATAGGTAAGGAGGATGGGAGCATGGGTTAGGGTGGAAGGGAAGCTGAGGAGTAATAAAACATAGGTCCTCTGTTCAAATCATACAGGTCATAACTGAAGCCCTTTCATAGAACTCCTACAGTGTGGAAACAAGCCCTTCAGCCCAACAAGTCCACACCGACCCTCCAAAGAGTATCCCGCCCAAACCCATTCCCCATTACTCTACATTTACCCCCTGACAAATGCACCTAACCTACACATCGCTGAACACTATGCGCAATTTAGCATGGCCAATTCACTTAACCTGCACAGCTTTGGATTGTGTGAGGAAACTGGAGCACCCAGAAGAAATGCAAGCAGACACGGGGAGAATGTGCAAACTCCACACAGACATTCGCCTGAGGCTGGAATCAAACCGAAATCCCTGGCGATGTGAGGCAGCAGTGCTAACAACTGAGCCACCATGCCACCCATGTCTTTAATAGACATGGCTCATGTAAAGTCCTCAATTTGTTATTTTATCTTAATGGAAAATTGAGGGCACCTGGAAACAGAGGGGATTTCAAGTTTCTGTGCAGGTACCATTAATTTCCAGTTAAATGAATCATGAACATTATAGCATCAATGTACACAAGGTCGAACAATTTGTGTTAAAAAGCTGCCAAAGACTGGGGAATGTAAAGTTAGCTGTCCCACTTGGTCCATGATTCTTTCGCTGACTGCTACAGACAGCTAATGCTCAAAGGTCTGAATTGTATCCAGTGGTAGTTAGTCAAAATCCTAAATGCCCAAGTTCACCAAAGCATAACTAAAATATTGCATTAACCTGTGCACTGCTAGGGAATTACACCTTTGGTACCACAGCAAAGTCTGCAAAAACCATTTGTTTAAGAATGCTGTAAGTAAAATCACACACTCAATCAGCTCAGGAACAACCAGTACTTATTTCAATCCAAAACCAAACCAGAAATTGCTGGAGAAACTCAGCTGGTCTGGCAGCAGCTGTGTAGAGAAAGCAGAGTTAATGTTTCAAATTCAATGACTCTTTTTCAGAACCAGGTTTACAACCTTGAAATTGTGATCCTTAGTTACTGACATACAAACTAGTGGAACCAGAATATCCTTCTTTACGCTGTCAAAATTGTTCATAATAAGGCCACTCATAATCTTCTCTGGTCCAATGAGAATAAGCCCAATTTCTTTAATCTTTACTTCATCATGCAGCTGATTCAGTCTCTATGTCATTCCTTGAATACTGATAGTAAAACTGTTCGCTCATAAAATCAAAAAATACATAGTAAAACAGAGAAACCATAATGGGAGCAATTTGAATTCACAATTAATTTAATAAATTATTAGTCCAGATCTCTGGATGATCCAATAACACACATGAAATAAATCTTTCAAGGCCAGCAGCCCATCACCGATCACCCTTTATTTACAAACTCAAAACTTTATAGCACTGCCTCTCACTCAGCCAGCCATTCAGGGGCTCAATATGCCTGATATTTACCCTTTTATATCAGACAGAGTTCCCTGATTCGACAGATTAACAGTCCCAGTCAGGAAGCTCATATTCTCTGAGGTCCAGCTGGCTGACCTCATTACAGTCACTACAGCATGTCCTGCAAATTTCACCAAGGTAAATTGTAAATCTGAATTCACTAAATCTGTTAACCAATGTATCACAACATAGGTTTAACTAATTTATTAGAACTCTTTGAAGGAATAACATATACTATGGATAAAGGGAAGCCTGTAAACAAACTTTACTTGGATTTACAGAAGGCACTTCATGAGGTCCCACATCAAAGATACTGCGGAAAATAAAAGCTCGTGCTGTAGGGGTAACGTATGAACAAGGATCGAAGATTGGCTGGCTAGCAGAAAACAGAATATGTATAAAAGCATTGGTGTCTGATTGGCAGGAAGTGATGAGTAGAGTCCCACATCGAGCTATGATGTTCCCTCAGTTTTTTACAGTTTATGTCAATAACTTACATAAGGGGAGCAGAGGCATAATAGCGACGTTTGCAGACAAAACCAAGAAATGTAAAAAAGTATGCTGTGAAGAAACATAAGGAAGTTGCAGAGAAATACATATCGGTTGAGTGAGTGGGCAAAAATCTGGCAGATGCAGCAGCATGTGGGAAAGTGTGAAGTTATTTACTTAGGCAGGAATTTAAAAAAGCATATTACTTAAACAAAGAATTACTGCAGAATCCAAGATTCAGAGGGATTTAAATGTTCTGATGTAAGAGTTGCAAGAAGTTAGTATGTAGCATGTAATCAAGATGGTTCATGGCATGCTATCTGTTATTATAAGAGGAAAAAAAATCAAACGCAAAAGAAAAGACAGAGCAAGACATTGCAGATGCTTGAACTGTGAAATAATTTTTTTTTACAAACTTCAGTTATAGTGGCCATTGGTGAGACCAGATCTCAAATGCTATGTGCAGTTTTGTTTCCTTATTTAAGAAGGATGTAAATGAATCAGAGGAAGTTCAGGGAAGGTGGTAGTTCAGAGGAATTGACATCTTAGTTGTTTGCCATTTCAGTAAGCCTTACCCTCAAGCTAACATTTCTATGCTGGGCTTGCTGCAAAGTTGCATCGAAGCACAACAGAAGCTCATTTTCTGCTGAAACACTTTACAACCTTGAGGTCTCAACATTAAATTCAGAAACTGAGCACATTTTGTCTGTTCTTCAAGTGTTTATTTAACATTTTCCTCGTGCCCCGGCCCTCCACATCTCCCACAACCTTGTTTTGTTTGTTTCTTGCTCTTGATAGAAGGGACTCATTCTTTCCCTTTCACACGTGAATTTACACCCATTTTACTTCTCTGTTTCTCTTTCAACGCTCCTTGTCTTTTGCACTGGGCTACGACGTAAGCCCTCGTTCCTCCTGTTCCTCAATAAAGAATATTTTCCAATGCCTTACAGTTCTGAAGAAGTTATAACAGAGTCTAAACATTCACTCTGTTTTCCCCTCCACAGATGCTGCCAGACCTGCTGAGTTTCTTTTTTAAATTTTTTTTTGGTTTTGTATCTGATTTTACTTTACCAGATTCATACTTGAAATGAACAGTTGTCTTGTGGACAAAGTGGACAATCTGGGCTTGTTTCCACTGGAGCTTAGGTGATTGAGGAGGGACTTGATTGAAGTGTAGAAGACCCTGAATGTTCTTTACAAGGTGGATCTGGAAAGGAGATCAGTCCAGAACTAGGGGGCACCTTTTTAAAATTAGGGGTAGGTCTTTCAAATGAACATTTTTTCTCTCAGAATTATGTGACTTTGGAATTCTCTGCTGTAAAAGCTAGTGGAGGCAGGGTCATTGCATATGTTTAAGACAGAGGTACATAGATTCTTGTCAGGCTAGGGAATAAAAAGGTTTTGGGGGCAGATGAGAATGAGGAATTTGAATCACAAACAGATCGCCCATGATTGTACATAACTGAGTCTTGATAAATTCTAAATAATTTCTGCGCCCTCTTCAGCGGCTAACAAGCCAAGGGATTACACAGTGAATGGTAGGATCCTAGAAAGTGGCGAATGTTAAAGAGTCTCTAGTGTGCATTTCCACAGATCCTCAAAGGTAGCAGACCAGGAAACAAGATGGTAAAGAAGATGTTTGAAATGCTCCCTTTATTAGAAGAGGCATAGAATACAAGAGCAACAAGGTTATGCTGGAAATGTGTAAAATACTGATTAGGCCACAACTACAGTACTGCGTACAGTTCTGGTCATCACATTATACGAAGGATGTGATTACATTAGAGAGAGTGCAGAGGAGATTTATCAGGATGCTGCCAAGGCTGGAGGGTCTAAGCCATTAGTAAAGATTGAATAGGCTGGGGTTGTCTTTTCTGCAGCAGTGAAGATTGAGAAGAGACCAGATAGAGATGTATAAGATTAAAGACACAGAAAGGGTGGTTAGGAAGGCACTTTAATCATTAGCAGAGCAGTCAATAATCAGAGACATAGATTTATGATTAGAGGAAGGAGGCTAAGTGGAGAGTTGAGAAGAATTTGTATCACTCAGAGGGAGATGGAGTCTGAAATGCACAGTCTGAAAGAGTATTTAGATATTGTATTTGCATTTTAATAGTTTCGAGAGCTAAAGATCAAGGGCTGGAAAATGAGACTAGTGTAATCAGATCTTTGTTGATCAGCATGGATACAATGGGCCAAATGGCCTCCTTCTGTGATTTTAGTGTCGACTGCTTTCTGCAAACTCTGAAATTGTGATCTGTACACCCAAGTTTCGATCATGAGAACAGTTCAAGAAAAGCAGCAGTTTTAATACTGTAGTGTAAACCTTCCTCCGATCATTAAAAACAACCACTCATTACAACTCTGGTTCTTGTCACTCAGTTAATGCATTCCATGCTACCATTCTCCCTTTTACTCTGTGGCCTTCAACTTTACTGGTAAGCCTATTTTATGGATCTTTTAAAATATGTCTTTTGGAAGTCACTATACACACAATAGCAATATCCTCATCAACTATTTGTTGCTTCATCAAGAAACTGACTCGAGTTAGCCACTTTAACTTGAAAAAATCCATGTTGGTTTTCCTTAAATATCCAGTGCTTGTCCACGTGGCGGTTAATTTTGTCACTTTCAAAGGCTTTTGTACAACCAAGGTTATACCAACTGACCTTGATAGCTTTTTTTCCAGACCAGGGGTGTAAAATTTGCAATTCTCCAGTTCCACAAAGCCACCTCATGTTCAGAAATGGTAGAGTTGTAATTATAGAACATCGAACATTACAGCACAGTACAGGCCCTTCAGCCCTCGATGTTGCACCGACCTGTGGAAGCAATCTGAAGCCTATCTATCCTACACTATACCATTTTCATTCATATGTTTATCCAATGAAATTCTTGGCAAGGACATCTGCAAGGACAAAGACTTTGGGGTAGGACTGGGACAAAGAAAGCACTTACACCATCTACAGCTTATGAATCTGAACAGATGATTGCATAAGGGTTATGTAAGATGGGAGACAATGAGTCAGGAGGAACATGCAGCCCTATACAATGGTATCTCCATCACTGCCACAGCCCGAGCAACTGTTACTGTAATCATCACCAGCACCAATGCCTCTGTGAAAACCGAGAGCATGCAGATGAAATGTACCCTGCTATTTAAGTTCTGCTGCCTGAGGCTATATGCCACCTTGTCTTGTAAGAGATGGAAACTGTGTCAGTGCAAATTGTTTAAGTGATGTGTCTGTCATAAAGAACAAAAGAACAATACAGAACAGACCCTTCAGCCCCCTCAGCCTGCATTGATTCCTGTTCCTCATTTAGATCCACTACTTATTACCCATTTGGAGTTTCTATCCCTCAGTTTGCCTCCCGTTCGTATGTCTATCAATTCGTACATGTTTAAGATTGAATAGTTGGCAGCATATAAACACTGCGGAATATGGGTGCCAGATTAAGAACAGTGCTAAGTCTGAGAGTAAGATATGAAGGAAGCTATTGTGATAAATACTATGATTTATATAAATTTTTATTATAATTTATTGTACACTTGGGCTGTTGATTTCTGAGTCAGTAACTTGTGGGGTTTTTTTGTGGCTGAAGTTAAGAACTAATTTGTATTTCTGTGGACATTCTATTTCTTTTAAAATAGTTTTTGTTACATGGTTTTACAGTGAATAGGTTTTTGTGCACCACTAAAACGTTACTTTTAATCTTAGACTGTTTTGCGACCAAAAAAGGAAATAATGGGGCATCAGTGGTTGAGATTTATGGAACTTTGTTTCCACAGAGGGTGGTGCATGAATGAAATGAGCTGCCAGAGGAAATGGTGGAGGTGGGTACGATTATAACACTTAAGCTTATGAGACACACTCATAGCTTCAAGAGGGAGAACTTTTTTTTTAAACTTTGAGTGAGGCAGTTCTACGAAGTCCTTGGATGAGGATAGCTGTAGCGACCAGTTTTCTTTAGAGGGAGAGGATACAGTAAACTAGATTACCTTAGAGTGAGAGCTTAATGTTAGACGATAAGTGTTGGGTTAAAACCCTGAACAGGTTACTTAAAGCAGAATACAATTAAGTTCAGATGTATAATAGCTCCAGGAAGAAGTTCCGGTTTATAAATTGAAATCACAAGTGATGTAAACATACCTAGGTATTAGATAAGAGAACTTTAGAGTAAGCAATGTATTAGTGCTGTTTAGGGTAATATAATAGAAGTGTGTTTTGAGTGCTTTTTTTCAATTTAAAAGAGACTGTTTGGGGATTAGTGGGATTATATATTTTACTGTTTAAAAATCTATAAATTGGTATCATTCTATTTTGCCTTCCTTTCTTTTGTTAATAACTTCCATTATATGGTTAAAACAAAATCTGTAAAATTGCATGCTTATCTTTCAGCAAAACACCACTTTGTTAAAACGAAAGCAAATCACAATGTGATCTATCAAGTCAGGTTGTCCAGTGATGACCTCAGCTGGGACCATAACACCATGAATGTGAGTCATGGTTGATACTGGGTGTTGCTAAATTAGCAAATGGATAGATCAGTCAAAGGTTAATGGTTCCAGTGTAAAGGTGTAGCACGTAATGATATATTCACTGACCTTGACCGCTCATGAGAGGTCATTGAATTATTTTATTCATTCAAGTGATATGGGTGTTGCTTGCAAGGACAGCATTTATTGTTCATTAATTTGAGAAGGCAGTGGTGACACATCTTCTTGAATCACTATAGTCCTTATGGTATAAGTATAGACTGCTGCTCGGAAAGCCCTGGTAAGATTTTGACCCAGTTACAGTAGTGATGAAGTTCCAAGGCAGCAAGTTGTGACTTGGAGGGAACTAGCAGATACAGGTGCTCTGGTCATCTGCTGCTTTTGTCTTTCTAAATGGAAGAGTTCATGAATTTAGAAGATACTGTCAAAGGAGCCTTGGTGAGTTTCTGAGATGATCTTGTAAGTAGTACACACTGTTCATCAGTGATGGAAGGAGTTTAAGGTGATTGATGGGTATCAACCAAATTGAGTGCTTTGTTCTAAATGGTGTCAAACATCTTGAGTATTGTTGGAGCTGGTACTACACCTATTGAGGTAAATGGATTAGTGGTGCTGGAAGAGCACAGCAGTTCAGGCAGCATCCGAGGAGCAGTAAAATCGATGTTTCGGGCAAAAGCCCTTGTAGATGATGGACAGCCTCTGATGTGACAAGAGACGAGTTACTCACTGTAGAATTTTCAGCCTCTGACCTGCTTTTGTAGTCCTTATATGTATCACTAATCCAGCCATAACAATAATTCCCAGGATGTGCTGCACCTGGATACAGGAGGCTAGATTATTGACATTATAATCGCGATCCACATCCCCGGCTACTCAGTGTCTGTTTGGGAGGCCTTTTAGTTCCCTGTGGTTAGGGGACTTCCATTCCCCTCTCCATTCCTATAACAAAGCCTCCAGAAATACATCAGAGTACCCTGGACCTCTGAGCTGCCTTGTTGTACTCCATTGACTGAATTTCCCACACATATCCACTTTTTAGAGGTGCAGGCTCACTTTAAGACTTGAAAAATAATCTTGTCATGTTAATCTAGCAGAAACATAAGCCCCATACTAAAGTGTGCAGACACTCAGCCAAACTATTAAAATCACTGACTGCATCACTCACTGACTGAATGCATCAAGAATAATAGACATGAGTTAATCACACCTCATATTCCTGTGTCTGTTTATGTCCCTTATGATCCCCAAGTGTTTTACCACCAGACATCGATACAGCAAACACAACATAATCCTGTTTTTTAAGGGTGTATTATTTTAGAATTTACAGAAAGATGGTAACAAGAGATTTTACTGAGATATTTTATACTGATGTTGACAAATTTCTCTCTGATTCCAACAATAGCTCAGGTGTAACTAAAGTTTTGCCACTGACCCACATGACAATAGAAATCAAACGTGACAACACATGTAATATTTGTTTTTCAAACCTTTCCTTGAAATCATATATATAGTGAGATATACTCAGCTGTTCGTAATGTAAAAACCACATCTTTTTATTTGACTTTAATTTTGATTATGAGCAGAATTGAGAAAAGGACTATTCTACACCAAAAGACTAAGGAAGGAATTGCTGTACTTTTAAAAAGCTGTAACACACAAAGTTGTGTTTGCCTTGTTGCTCTGTTCAAGTAGTAAGGCTATATGTTTGTAGACATTCTGGTTACACTGATGTGTGTACAAAGTCAGATATAGTCAGCAACAGGTTGCTGAGTGGTTTGTGTATGCCAAAGGCCATCAACTGAACAACAACTATCTGATTAGCGTCTGGATAGCTGACAGCTTGTGGGTGTGAATGATACTGGCAGAAGCCTTTGGAATACTGAAAAGGTAGATGGTGTGTGGGTCTCCCTTCAGTAAATTATCTGAAGCCTGAAGAAAACCAGATGTTTTATTTTTCTTACCAGTTGCTGTACACTACTGTTTTAAATGAATAAGTCAGAGATTTTACAATTTATATAACCATTGCTCTACACCTCCTGTGAAGAAATGAAACAACTGAAGGATTTTGGAAACTGAAGGACCCCTTCTTCAAATCCTGAGGACAGGCACCCTTGAGTTGCTTCCCTAATTTTTTTTTTATTTCCATTCATAAGACCAACATTTTTACCCAACTGTACTTGCCTGTATGGGTGTGAAGGATGTTTTTAGAATGGGTTAAGAGTTTTAAATATTATGTTTTCTGTTAACAGTTGAAAGTTGTTTACCTATAGTTAAAATCTATTTATTTGAAATAAATTGTAGTTCTGTCTATGTACAGGAACCTGGTCTGTGCTTTTTGTTAATCTGAGTCCACTAGACAGGTAAACTGGGGTCTTTGCATACTTTAATAAAACTGTTAACTTTTGTAATGAACCTGGGATTAATGAAGCTTGATTTCCAGTGTGTTATCCCAGTGAGATATGACAGTAAATTCAGGAAATAAAATAGTTGTTCATTACAAATCAATACCATTCTGAATTCTACATGAAATGCAGATAAATCATATAGATTAAAATCACTTCGTATTATTTAAGAAGCACTTAAGTAACAGTTTGATGGAGATGGTCACTGCTGGGTGTCAAGAGTTGATTAATGCTCAATTTGAATGAAGAGTATACAAGGGTTAAAAAGGGTGGCACATACTGTACTGATTTACACTCACCTCCTGTGCAAATGGCAGATGTGTTCATGGTTTTAATAAATGGAGAAACTGTTTCTTTTTTCTCAGTCTCTAGCTCAGGCTCCTTCTTAGATTGTATCGGAGTACTTCCTGCAATATTCCGTGGTGGGGGTGCTGGAAAGATCAGTTTCCCATCCTGTTCATGGAAGAGGATTGGAAGAATTAAGTTAGCACACACATTTTGGACTGTAAGCCTAAACTATGTGCACACAGCTCATTTATCCAATGTATAGGTGAGCCATGTAATGCAAGAGACATTGACATTCAATCCTGGTTGTTGTCTGAGCAACAGTGGAGGTTTTTCAGTTCTCTTTCCCTTTTTCTGAATGCTTCCTGAAAAGAAGTGTGAATATCAGGTATGGATCTGGATTAACTTTGACACTCTGCAAGCTGATACTCTTTGCAAAGTGAGGCAGAAGCAATGGCCATTAGGGTAAAGTACAGCTAGATGGTCATTAGGGTAAAGTACAGCTAGATGGTTCGCAGCTTTCAACTCTGCTGAACAAATGACTTCAACTCAAGTTTTGAGATGAGAGGGCAGGAGAAAGCTGGCAGGAATTGCATTTTGGTATAACAAACAAGGATAGGGCTTATATAATTAATGGTAGGGCCTTGGGTAGTGTTGTGGAAGAGAGAGACCCAGCATCCTACATAGACAGGGTGGTTAAAAATGCAACTAGCACACTTGCCTTCATTGCTCAGTACTTTGAGATTAAGAGTTGGGAAGTCATGTTGAGGTTGTACAGGACATTGGTTAGGCCTCTGCTGGAGTACTGTGTCCAGTTCTGGTTGCCCAGTTATAGGAAGGATATTATCAAGCTGGAGAGGGTTCAGAAGAGATTTACCAGGATATAGAGGTTTGAGTTTTAAAGAAAGGCTGGATAGACTGGGACTTTTTTACTGGAATGTAGGAGGTTGAGAGGCGACTTCATAGAAGTTTATAAAATAATGAGCGGTAGAGACAGAGTTACTGGTAGTTGTCTTTTCCCTAGGATGGAGGATTTCAAGCCCAGGGCACATATTTAAGGCAAGTGGAGAGATATTTAAAGAAAACATGAGGGGCATTTTTTTTACACAGAGAGTAGATCATGTGAGGAATGAACTTCATCAGAAAGTGGTGGATGTAGGTATAATTACAGCATTAAAAACAACATTTGGATAGGTACATGAATAGGAAAGATTTGGAGGAATATGGGTCAGGAGCAAGCAAGTGGGACTAGTTTAGTTTGGGATTATGTTCAGCATAGACTCGTTGGACCGAAGGGTCTGTTGCCGTGCTATATGATTCAATTACTTTATGAAAAGAATAAAATTGGTATCACTTTCTCCATACTGGGGATTTGTTGAAACACTGAAGGTAAAATAAAGTTTTGAAAGGAGCTTAATCTATTGGATCCTCCAATAGAAGTTACCCTGATTTTCATTTCTATTGCAATGAATTTTATCCTTTAGCTCCTTCATGATAGGGTCTAATCATTAAAGACTGGGAAAAACTCAGCACTTTTCTTCTCAGTGGTTAGAAAGAGAGAATTAATGAGGATCATTAATGTCATCAAAATAATAACCTTTAGATAATATTGTGTCCATGTAAAAAAAAACACAGAGGCAGTAATAAATTTCCTGGTATAATTTTGTCTTGTGCTTAATATCCTTGACATTTACAGAAAACCATCTGTTTCCATTTGTGACAACAGAAAAGACTGGACAAGGTGATAAAATAAGCAGTAATGGTTGTGGGGTTTCTGTTTGCATTCAGTGCTCACTTTCATCACCATAGTTCTTCGAACTACATGGTCCATTGTGCCATAATTAAACTCATCTTTCAAATCCAAGTAGAAGTTTTCTGGGTCAGGACTAACAGCTTTTAGAAGTTTTGTGATATTGTTGGATACAATGTGCTGGACTGGGTAGCTAGTTGACTGGGAAGATTCATGTAACCAATGTGAGTAACCCCCTTAAAAAAAAGGAGAGAAAGCAAAGCAAGTTATTTCTCATATTTTTGACAACGTGCTGGCAAACATATAAGTGAATTACTTTTCTCTCAACCCTAACAAGGTGAGCTACCAGAATGGCTACCATTCATTGATTGTAGTCAAGTGGAAGCCTGGAGTCCAGAACAAAAACACAATGAGTAAATCCATTCAAAGACAAGCAGCAATACTAAAATGCTGCATGCATCAAACTATACAGCGACATTAGTTGGGTATAATATCAGAAGAAATCACACAAAAACTGTACATTGTCTCAAATCAGAGAACTGGGTAGGTCTGAGAAACTCCAAATCTTTGTTCCTGCTAAATAGCAGTCGAGAGCATCTTGTTTGAGCAGACAGGACAGTGAACATCAACAGTAAAGTAAATCCAAAGAATTACTTCAATGCAAAGAAAGGCAGTGAGCAAGTGCTAAAATTGGGTAGGGTCAAGAAGTTATATACATTAAAAATAATTAACATTTAAAGTTGCCTTCTGTATATTCTAGAGGAAATGTTAAACCTAAGTGCATGAATGCAGAAATGCAAACCTTTTAAAATTAAATGTGGGCCAAATGACCTCACCTAACAGTATTTATTTTGTGATTTCTAACTCAAATTGGATTTAACACAAATAACCTTAAGCTATTTATAGGAAAGTAAGTGAAAAGGTGGTCAACTTGACTGCTTCAACTGACTGTTTAGCTCAGGAAATTTAGTTGGTGAGGGAATTTGGTGCAGTGAGGAAAGGGAAGATGCTCTGCAGTTTTAGAAGGGGCAGCCTGATTGAGGGACCAGAAGACAAGATGTAGCAGCAGTGATGGCAGCTAATAAACACAACTGGGAGTAGAGTTGATCTTACCGAGTGTTCTCCAAAAAAAAAACAAAGCAAGGTCTGATGTTAGAGAACAGCAGGTCGGTGACTGGTTGGTAAGATTCTAAGGTCTTTTTTCTTTCAAGTTGGATTGTAGTTTAAACCAACACCAGGATACCAAAAGGTCACAAGTTTAGCGTTTAAGTTAAATCAAAACATTTAACTACTGGTTTTGTATTGCAGCTAGTGAATTAATAGAAGCATTAGCACAGAGAAGATCTAGAGATATCAACTAAAATGAACTGTTATACAAAACACTAACTAGATTTGGCATAAAGGAAAAATAGAGTATCTTAGGGATGGGAAGCTGAGACCGTTCCTTGCAATGTTCTAGCTGCACCAGAATCAGTTTCTGAGTGGGGCTTTGTCAAACTTCTCAGCTTTCTCTGAATCAAAGTCCTTAAGTCGTCAATTAAGCACTATTGAAGGTCTTCTCTTCCTGCCGCTGAGATTACTTACCCCATAGGTAGCTTGTCTAG
Source organism: Chiloscyllium plagiosum (assembly GCF_004010195.1). NCBI lineage: Eukaryota > Metazoa > Chordata > Chondrichthyes > Orectolobiformes > Hemiscylliidae > Chiloscyllium > Chiloscyllium plagiosum. Next base: position 62,553,804 of record NC_057710.1, on the reverse strand, counting down.
TTGTTGACGGATGCATGCTCTTCAATCAAAGGAATTTATTGTCCAGTATCTATCCGGAGGCACAGGACAATGTATAAAATACTTAATCAGCATTTTGCATGTATGCTTACAAAGGAAAGGTATGGTGGAAAAAATGATTAGAAATGAAGATGGTACAGCTAATGGATAGGAAGAAAACTGCAAAGAAGAATACACAGGAAAGGCTGGCTATTCTTACAGCAGATAAATCATGACTTGCATCGCATGTTGTTGAAGGAAGTGGGAATAGAGATTTTAAAAATAGTGGCTAAGGTTTTAGACCAATAACCAAGGGAAAAACATCAAGATGCACAAAAAGAGGTTTGACTTAATTAAGGAGAGAAAGTGAGGACTGCAGATGCTGGAGATACAGAGCTGAAAAGTGTGGTGCTGGAAAAGCACTGTAGGTCAGGCATCTGAGCAGCAGGAGAGTTGACGTTTCAGGCATAAGCCCTTCATCAGGAATGTGGGGTGGGGAAAGTAGGTTGAGAGATAAATAGGAGGATGGGGTGGGGGGAAGGTAGCTGGGAAGGTGATAAGTAGATGCAGGTGGGAAATGATGATGATAGTCAGAAGGGATGATGGAGTGGATAGGTGAGAAGGAAGATGGACAGGTGGGACAGTTCCAGAGGGCATTGCCGAGTTGGGTCTGCGATGAGGTGGGGGGAGGGGAGATGAGGAAATTGGTGAAATTGATGTTGATACCATGTGGTTGGAGGGTCCCAAGGCGGCTGATGAGGTGTTCTGCCTCCGGTTGTCAGGTGGCTTGGATTTGGAGGAAGCCCAGGACTTGCATGTCCTTGTGGGAGTGGGAGGGAGAGTTCAAGTGGTTCACAGGGTGGTGGGGTGTTTAGTGTGTGTCCCCCAGATATGTTCCCTGAAATGTTCCTCGAGTTGGCGTCCTGTAACCCCCATGTAGAGCAGACCACATCGAAAGCAATGGACACAGTAGATAAGGCGGGTGGATGTGCGGGAAATTCTATGCCAGATGTGAAAGGACCCTTTGGGGCCTTGGATGGAGGTGAGGGGGGAGATTTGGGCACAGGTTTTACATCTCTTGCAGCAGCAAGGGGAGATGCCGGGTGTGCAGGGTGGGTTGGTGGGGTGTGTGGACCTAATGAGGGAGTCACGGAGGGAATGGTCTCCGTGGAATGCTGATAGGGAGGGAAATAAATCTCTGGTGGCGGAGTCTGACTGTAGGTGGCAGAAATAGCGGAGGATAATGCGCAGTATCCGGAGATTGGTGGGGTGGAAGGTGAGGACCAGGGGCTTTCTATCCTTGTTGCAGTTGGAAGGGTGAGGTTCAAGGGCAGTGGTGCAGGAAGTGGAGGAGATACACTAGAGAGTATTGTTAATTATGTGAGAGAGTAAATTGTGGTCCTTGAAATAGGAGGCCACCTGGGATGTCCTGGAGTGGAATCGCTCATCCTGGGAGCAGATGCAGCTGAGGCAGAGGAATTGGGAGAAAGGATAGCGTTTTTACAGGAGGAGGGTAGATGGGGGGGGGTGTAGTCCAGATAGTTGTGGGAGACGTGCGTTTGAAGTAGATGTCTGTGTTGAGTCAGTCACTAGAGAATCAGAACAGATTTGTAAAAGGCAGATCAAGCTTGGCTAATCAGGTTTAATTTTTTTGATGAGGTAACAGATGATTGATAAAGATTTTAAGAAGGGCTTTGACAGAGTAGTATACAAAAGGGTGGTTAACAAAATGGAGAATACGATGATCAGCATCAGCTTGGGTGGAAATTGGCTTAGGTAAAGAAAACAATAAATCATGGTAATAGCATGATAAATATCATCCTTTCTCAGCTATTTACAGTTCTGACAAAGGGGTACAAGACTCAAAATGTTTACAGTACTCTGTTTTTCTCTCTATAGGTACTGCCGAAACTAACCATGTTTCTCCAGCACTCTGTTTCAGTTTCAGATTTCCAGCATCTGCAGTTATTTATGTTCATTTTAACCAAAGTAATTGGTTGTTTTTCAGAGTGGAAGGTGGTGAAAGTGATGTTCCCTGAGGGTTAATGCTCGGACCACTGCTTTTTTCTGATTTTTTACGTGGATATTGAAATATAAATTAAAATGTCAAAACTTGCTGTGAAGGTGCAGTTGACGGTGAGATTGAAATGAATCAGAAGCAACAGTACACTGAGACCTCGCAGAACAGGCGGACAACTGGAAGATGGAATTTAATACCGAGAAGTGTGAGGTGATACAATTTGACAGAAATGTTAGGGTCAGATAATATAGATTAAATTGTAAAAGCCAAAAGAACTGCAGATATTGTAAATCAGAAACAAAAACAGAAATTGCTGGATAACCTCAACAGATCTGACAGACTCTGTGGAGAGAAATCAGAGTTAACGTTTTGGGTCAAGAAACCACTCCTCAGATTAAATAGTATTGTTCTAAAAAAGGTGTACAGCAACAGAAGGTTTTGGAGATTCATGTGCTTAGATCGTTGAAGACAGCAGAATATATTGAGAAAATGTTCAGCAGTAGATCATGGGCTTCATAAATAGAGATTACTGAGCTGGAAAATCATGGAAACTATGCTGAGCCTACATATAACTCTGAGAAGGCCTCAACAAGAAGATGGCATCAACTCTGAGGTCACCACACCTTAGGAAGGAGTCTCCTTGAAACGGTGTAGATGTAGGAACCAGAGTGGTTGCAGGGATGATGGTATTTAGTTTTGAGAAACTAAGGTTGTTCTCCTTATCAACAAAGGAGATTGCGGGGAGAATTGGCAGAAGCTTTCAATTGTAGGAAATTTTGAATTATTGAACAGTGCCTATTCTGTTCAGTAAATAATCGCCATACCTTTGAATTGCTTGTTGGAGGTGAGGTGTGGTATTGTAGCAAGGAAAATGGAAAAAAAAGAATTGGTGAAATAACAGAGGCTTGTTTTAGCAGATTCTCCAGCATCTGCAATCCTCACTTTCTCCTGACCACAGACATCACTGATCTATGACAGTTCCATTGGTGAAAATCTCAGCTTATATGTCACAGTGCAGATAGTGAAGGATATTGAGAATTCTTTGTGAGGAGCCAAATTTGAGAGGTTCAATCTCAGTCATGTGTGTGTATACAGTGAGATTGATATGAATCAGAGACTGTTCCAGGACATTGTCAACTCTCTGGCAAAGTCCATGAGAAAACAGGTGTTTCATTAACCACATGGAAGTATAAAGTCTTCTTTCAACTAACTTCTTCCATAGAACAACACCTCCACCCATCAATTAAGATCAACAGTGATGTCCTGAAAAATGTGAACCATTTTAACTTCTTGGGAGCCTCCTCTTAATAAAGATAGATGTAGATGAGAAAAATCATCATCACCTCACAATGTGTTGGCTCAGTCTTCCAGTTAGAGGGCTAGGACCTCAAACCTTGGTTGAAGGTCATGGGTTAGTGAGCAACAATGGCCCTGTGTCCTGACATGCTTCAGAGACCTGAATGCCCTCAAACCATCTCCAAAATGGTCAAATACCTCGCTGATTCATGGGAGACTCTCTGACTCATAGGAAACCAGCTAACTTGTGGGATACCCGCTCACTTATGGGATACATGACAACTCATGGGAGACCTTGGTTTGGGGCTCAGCAAATGGAGCTGGCTCATTCAGGAAGAGGCTGAACACAGAGACTTTGTTGAAACACGAATGGAAGAGCCTGAGGCACCAGACGGCTGCAGAAACCTTGAAACAACCTGTCTATCAACCCATCAACCAGCCTCTACCCCACACACTGCAGAGTCTGCAGATCACACAATGAACTTAACAGCCATCTCCTAACCTGGACTGGCCAGTTATCCTGAAGAAGGGCTTATGCCCGAAAAGTCGATTCTCCTGTTCCTTGGATGCTGCCTGACCTGCTGTGCTTTTCCAGCAACACATTTTCAGCTCTGGCCAGTTATCCACAATCCTGAGGGGCTTACTGAGATAAAGAAGACAAGCAAGCTCAGCCAAGGCAGACAGTGAGAAGTCATGTCCGTTCAGTTGATGGTATAAATGCAAGAAGACACAGGTTTAATGATTAAGGCGGCACAATTTGTGGATTTTTTTAATGCAGGTAGGAATCTGGAACTGACTATGAGGGTTGAGGAAGCAGGATGAAAGAAAACTTTCTAAAGGAGATTGGACGGACACTTGAGGGAAATAAACTTGCCATGTTACGGGAAATGAAGGAGGAATAGATAATCAGCCAAAAGGACACTTTCCATGCTATAACAACCTTATGACTAAAATGTTATATCCCTGCAAGGTGTGGCAACGTAAAACAATGTGTCTACTCTCTATCTACCTTCACTAGTATCTTACCAATGCCAGCATATATGGTGGAGAAAGTGAGGTCTGCAGATGCTGGAGATCAAAGTTGAAACTTTATTGCTGGACCAGCACAGCAGGCAGAGAGGGGCAAGTCTGGAGGGATGGTGAACACACGGCAGGGCGGGGAGCTAGAACACACGGCAGGGCGGGGAGCTAGCATATATGGTAACTTGTCTACCCTCCCCCAGCTTGCCTTCAACCTTTGAGTGGCCCATTAATGGATAGTTAGCACCTCCTTCCACCCTAGCCCTAACTCACTGGCATTTTACCACTGTTGAAGGTGAGGGGGTGGATTACCCATGCCACATCATTACAGGCTACCTAACAGGTTTGCTATGGCCTTGGCTATGGAGGGACAGATCCCTCTTATTCGATCAGCACCGTCCCTTAGTGGCCATTTCCCAAGTGGAAAGAGAAACTCCACTCTGCCTGATTGGCCCCAGCGAGCCCACCTGACTTACCTTAAACTCTGGCCTCGTAAAAAGATCCTGCCAACAAATCCACCTGATAGACAGGTTGTTTCAAGGTTTCTGCAGTTAAACAGGTGCTGCCTGTAGTCCCAGATGTGTCCACCATGAGCAGTAGCACTGCTGAGACTGAAGAGTTGCCAGCCCTCTGTTTGGTTCGCAGATCTTGTGGGTGGGATACACTGTCTCAAGGGGGCAGTAGCCATGATGTTTTTAAACTATGTGGTACCTTGCCAGGCTCACCATCCTCATTTTCCAATCAGAAGGCAGGTTTACAAACCTAAATGTTAAATTCAGCCCTATGAATAACCATTACATAATGGTTATGTAAAAACATTTTTAAAAATTGTTATAAATTAAGATTACATGCTGCAGTTCTGCAACCATTAAATCCATGCAGAGCAGAGATGAGAGCAATTATGTCACTCAAAGGTCCTGAATCTGTTGAATTCACTATTGCAGAGTGCAGTGAATGCTGATATACTGAGTAAGTTTAAGGAGGAGATAGACAGGTTTTTAATTAATAGTGGATTGAAGGGTTAAGGAGATGTGGCATGGAAGTGAGGCCAAGATGAATTCAGATGTGATCATATTAGATGCCAGGCAGGCTTGAGGGTCTGAATTGCCTTCTCCGATTCCAAGTTCTTATGCTGCAATGTTCTAACAGACGCAATTTCATTTTGTAAAATATATGAAGAAAATTCTAAACAACAAAAACAAAAGGACAGTGGTTAGGTTGACCAGATGATTTTTACAATCATAGGAAATGATGACTCCTCAAAACTGAATCTTCCATGTCAATAGGTGTACACCAGGAACATTCATTTCGACTTCCATACCTTGTGAATATAAAGCTCCCCAGGTTTTGGTGGTTTCAATGTTCCCTCCTGTTTCAGAAGCCTTCATTGACTCAACCATTTCCTTGGTAATCAATAAAGGAGTTTTCTTGCCTGTAAAATTATTAAACTAAATTTTAAAACCAGATGAGAGCTTTGGTCGCAATATCTTTATAGATTTTGCTGCTCATTAATGGGAAACAAGTGTCTTGAAGCTAATTTTCAACTGTAAATTTCCAGATAAATAATTCTGCTTTATTACACAAATTTTAAAAAAACAGCAATTAGTAAAAACGAAAGTCAGAACAAACTTAAATGATGAAGTGTATTTTTCATTATCTTTGAGCTGACAAATATTTAGCTGTTCCAAAACATGACCCTTACAACAGATATATATTAATAACCAACTCAGCAAGCAAGTGAGAGTAAAATACAAAGTGCTGGACAAACTCAGCAGGTCTGGCAGCATATGTGGAGAGGGAAACAGAGTTTATGTTTCAAGTCCACTATTACTCTTTTGAACTGAGTTTCTCTAACACTCTTTTTATTACAAATTTCTGGCATCTACTGTATTTTTATTAAAGCAGAATTAAATAGTTCTATTCAACAAGTCATATCTCAGTGCTTTTGTGTTTCATCTTTTAGTTTAACTTAGAATAACAAGCAAATAACCTAATTTTATAGCCAATGTTTCTAATGACCTGGAGTTAACATTAAGAAGAAAAAGTCCATTTCTAAAGCTATCTCTCTCTCTCTAAAATTTATTTAGGAGAAACACTAGATTGTAGACTAAGTTAATTGCCAACAGATACGTTAGTTTTACAATTGCATTTGTTGTCAAATATTTTATTTGTAACTTTTCCTCAGCTAATACAAAAATACAGAATTTATTTACATGATAGTGACAGCCCATTCAGCCCTTTAGATCAATGTGTTTGTGTTCTGTGGAGTATATGGAAAATTGTGTAATTAAGCTACAGCATAGTAAGGGTTAAATTTACAAATGCTATTGCAAAAAGCTGACTTGCAGATCCGGTCAAAACTAAGGAAATTGATCCAAAGCAGATATGAGAGTACATGACAAATAGACTGTTGCCTAGATCTTGTAGTTAGGGAATGGAGAACAGCTTGCATGTATATCATGGGAGGATCAAGTAAAAGTGTATATAAAGTACAATTAAAGCTGTTTTTGCAGAGGTCTCAACTTGCAATCAACATATAGGTGCTCTGGTTTTCTCCCACGTTCCAAAGATGTATAGGTTAGGTGAATTGGCCATGCTAAATTGCCCATAGTGTTCAGAGATGTGTAGGTTAGGTGCATTAGTCAGGGGAATGTAGAGTAATAGGATAGGGAAGTGGGACTGGCTGAGATACTGTTCGGACGGTCAGTGTGGATTTGTTGGACCAAATGGCCTGTTTCCATACTGTAGGGGTTCTATGCTTCCATGATATAAGAAGAAATAAAGGTAGATATTTGAAAAGATTACAGACTCATTCCTTTTTCTCTTAGCAATTCAACTTGCACCATACAAGTCTCCTCTCAAAATACCTTCCTCTTCCATTTACTCACATGTATTTGCCTAGGTTTGTTTAAATTCATCCATTCTAGAGGCCTCAACTATTCTTCATGTCAACAAGTGCCACATTCCAGCTTGACTCTGGAAAAGAGTTTCTGCTGAATTCTCTCCTGAATTTATTAATTTCTACTTTGCTTCCAACTAGTCCACGCCAACCATGTTCACAAACTAAACTCGTCCCACTTGCCTGCATTTGGCCCATATCCCTCCGAACCTTTCCCATTCTTGTATTTATCCAAATGTCTTTTAAATGTTGGAACTGCACCTGCATCCACCACTTCACCTTACAGTTCATTCCACACACAAATCACTCTCTATGTAAATAAATTGACACTCGAGTCCTTTTTAAATCTTTCTCTCTCACCTTAAAAATATGACCCCTAGTTTTAAACTTTCCCATCCAAGGGAAAAGACCCTTGCTCTTCACCTTATCTATGCCTTACACTCCGGTGAAAAAAAATCCCAGCCTATTTTAATAACTCAAACCCTCCATTCCTGGCAAAATCATGGTAATTCTTTTCTTAACCCTCTCCAGTTTAATAACATACTTCCGATAACAGGGCGACCAGAACTGCACACAGTATTCCAGATGAGGCCTCCCCAAAGTCTGTAAAACCGCAACATGACCTCTCAACTCCTATCTATACTCAAAGATCTAAGCAATGAAGGCAGGTGTGCTATACACCCTCTTAAGGTCACACATCCTATCTACCTGTGATGCAAGTTTCAAATAATTACATAACTGAATTCCTAGGTCTCTTAGGTTGTTTTACTAAAATGCATACCTCACATTTGTCCAGATTAAACTCCATCTGCCATGCCTCAACCCATTGATCCAATTGATCAAGATTTCTTTGTAATCTTAGATAATCTTCTTCACTGCCCACTGCACCACTCATTTTGGTGTCATTCACAAACTTACTAACCATACCTCCTATATTCTCATCCAAATCATTTCTATAAATGATAAACAAAAGTGGACCCAGTACCCATCCCTATGGAACACCATTGGTTACAGTCCTCCAATCCGACAAACAATCCTCCACCACCTGTCTCCTGCAGTCAAGCCAATTTTGTATTCGATTGGCAAGCTCACCCTGAATCTCATGTGATCTAACTTTACTAATTAATCCACCATGCGGAATCTTATCAAAGACTTTAATGAGGTCCATGTAAACAACGTCTACCACTCTGCCCTCATCATTGTTACTTCCTCTAAAAACTCAATTAAGTTGGTGACACATGATTTCCTCTCACAAAACCATGCTGACTATCACTAATCATTCCTTACCTCTCCAAATGCATGTAAATCCTATCTTTCAGGATCACCTTCAACAACCTACCCACCGCCAATATCAGATTCATAGGTCTACAGTTCACAAACTTCTCCTTACAGTCTTTCTTAAATAAAAGCACAACATTAGCCATGTTCCAGTTCTCCAGCAGCTCATCTGTGGTTATAGATGATACAAATATTTCTGCTATGGGTCCCACAATGTCTTCCCTAACTTCTCACAACATCCTCGAACAAACTCAATCAGGTCCCAGAGATTTATCCTCTTCAGTAATATGAACTGTTTTCAATACATCACTATTTATTTCCCTGAATTGTCTAGCCTCCATTTCTTTCTCCACAGTAATAACTGATGTAAAATATTCATTTGGTATCTCTCTCATCTCCTGCGGTTCAGTACAGAAACAACATCGTTGATTTTTCTAATATAAAGTTATTACTATTGTGACACAGCTGACAAATTGGGAACAGTCCCTCTCTTATTTTAGCCTGAGAGATTTAAGGATCTCTGTTTTCTCTTTAGTTGCTCTTTTGCTCTTAATGTACTTGTACAATCTCTTTGGACTTTCCTTAACCTTATCTGCCGAGGCTACCTCATATCAGCTCTTTGCCTTCCTGATTTCCCTATTGAGAATGCCCTACATTCTATATACTCTTCAAGAGATTCATTTGATTCCAGTTGTCTATATCTAATACATGATTCATTCTTATTCTTGACTAGAACGTTCATAACTTAAGTCATTCAAGTCAATGTCCAAAGATGTGCAGGTTCAGTGGATTGGTCATGGGAAATGTAGTGTTATTGGGATAGGTTGGGGGGGCTGGGTCTGGGTGTGATCTGTTTGGAGGGTCTGTGCAGACTTGATGGGCTGAATGGCCTCTTTCTGCATGGTATGGATTTTTCTCCAAAATTTTCCTCACACAGCATGGTAATGTATCCAAATTATGATTGTTGTGAGAATGTGTGTCAAACCTGTCTTTGTTTGACTTCCTCAGCTTCAAAGCAAGTCTCAGAAGAGATACATGATATATAACCTTTAAATGTTTTAAGTGCTGAGTCATTCCTGATCTTATCTGATTTTCTTCAAATTAATTCCTCATGCACAGATTCAGCTGGGAGCAACTTCCTCTCACTAAAACTCCAGGATACTAGTGCTTTTGGCTAATCATATTAGACCCAGAATCTACTGTTGTTTAAATTCTTCCTGTCTTTAGCAAGATTCAGCAATGAAATGCTGCAGTAAATACGAGGGCCTTGCAGGCAAACTAGTCAGGGGAATTTCTGGCTATATCATTGATGTAAACTGACTGTGCAGCCCTCAGAGGTCTCCATGTTTCTCCAATTATGATCTATGGAGCATTCCTGCTTTAATTTACTCCATTACTAAGTGCCCTTATCTACTAAGGCACTAAAGATCTGGAATTCCCATCCTAAACCTCCTTACCTCTCTTTTCTCTTTCCTCTTCATCAGATATTTGGTTACCTGTCCAAAAGTCTCATTGCATGGTTCTGTGTGTCAAACGTAGTCTAATAATGCTCCTATTAAAGATCTTGGGATGCCTTACTATGTGAAGAGGGCTACATAAATGTTATTTATTGTTATTGCTCTCTATACATGCCCATTAGTTTACAATTGTAGCTAAGACAGAATTGCTATACAGCCAAAAGGTGTGGCATTGGAAAAGCACCGTAGGTCAGGCAGCATCCAAGCAGCAGGAGATTCAACGTTTCCGCCATATGCCTTTAATCAGGAATGTAGCTTATGCCCAAAACGTCGATTCTCCTGCTCCTCGGATGCTGCCTGATCTGCTGTGCTTTCCCAGCATCACACTTTTCGACTGATTTCCAGTATCTGCAGTCCTCATTTTCTCCTAGAGTTGTTACACGGCTTATCCATTATTACTACCAACATCATATTTGAGGTGATCTTCCATTTCTGCCTGAAACTTAAGGCAAGTTTATAGTGAACTTGGGCTACCTGTCTAAAGCTGACACCAAAAAGACTAGAACACTTTTGGGTTAGATTAGATTGGATTAGATTCTCTAAAGTGTGGAAACAGGTCCTTCAGCCCAACAAGTCCACACCGACCCTCCGAAGAGTAACCCACCCAGACCCATTTCCCATTGACTGATGCACCTAACATTATGGGCAATTTAACATGGCCAATTCACCTGATCTGCAATCTTTGGACTGTGAGAGGAAACCAGATCACCCGGAGGAAACCAACGCAGACACAGGGAGAATGTGCAAACCCCACACAGATTTTTGGTGTTCTTTAAATTATCTGGTGGAAGTGGAGAGAAAGTAGGCCCTGGATCTAGGCTGCTTATCCATGCTGAAAACATTAGGATCCTTGTGGAATTTGGATAGAAGAGATGGTCCGGAAGAAGTTTATAAGACCAAAGAAAAATTCAAGTCCTCCAGCAGACACCAGCTAGAGCATGCTGGGAGTTTTCATGGCATCCTTACTGAGTTGATAGTTCAGTCAGCTGCTTTGAGGAGGAGGATAAAGGAAGAGTTAATGAGGGAAAATGGTGAAAGAGGATGCACCGAAGAATAATGCTGCATAAAAGCCCCAGTGGTACAGGTTTGGGTTCTGTCCCTACTGTATTCCACTGGTCCAGATACCAGCTCCTCCTCTCAAATATTACATGTGCCTCTCATGCCTTTGAGCCTTTAGGTGAAGCCTAGTCTGAAACTATATCGGAATTGGAGACGGCAGCAGGAGGAGATCAGAGGTGGTAAACATCAGTGGCAGCAAGCATTCAGCTTCTCCCTTGATCTGGGTTCCGACATGGAGATAAGTCTTAAAAAAGAAATATCTGACCATTTTTGGCTTTGTTTCTTTCATTTCTGCTTTTTTTTTAAATTTTAGTTTTGTAATCAAATGTGCAACCAAGATGGCCCAGAAAATGACCGATCATAAACTTTTCAGTGTATTCTATATTTGAGTACATGTGACAATAAAATCTTATTCGAATTCTATATGGTAAAGGAGGTTTCTGGGAGATTGTTTCAGCTTTTTGTACATCAAAAAGGCACTGGCCAGAAGATCATGTGTTTTTAATAACAGCGGATTGTGCCAATTCTAATATAATTATGTTACAAAGCCAAGTGCAAAGACAAGAACCATCCAGGGTTAGTCAATGTTTTCTTCTGTGAGGAATGCCAATATCCCCAAAACGATAAAGGCTAGAGAAGTATTTATATTGCTTTCATCACTTTAAAATACCAACTGAAATATCAATACACTCATTATTTATTTCCATTTTTCTTAGACTTTAAAACACTTTCAACACCAAATAAGGATACTCCTTCAAAGAAAAGTTAACTCCTCTATATTTTTTGTATTGAACCATCCATGTTTTCCTGACCGACACTGTTTTCCACGCATGCAGACTCCACTTACTTTAACATCTCAGATCCAAGCACAAATTCCGTATGACTTTGACATGAAACTAATTTTGTATTGAGCTAGCAGGCTAATATACTTGTTACAAGGTAAGAAATTGTAAGATCAATAAGCTTCCAAGCTGCCCAATTTAACTTGAGTATTTCAACTGTAAAACATCCTACCTGGAATGAGGGCCGTACTGATGATTATATCTATCTCTTGACACTGTCTCGCAAACAGCTTCATCTCTGCATCAATGAACTCCTTAGACATTACTTTGGCATAACCTCCTGTACCTTCTCCAGACTCTTTTATGATAACTTCCAATGGTTCCACACCCAAAAATTTAAACTGCTCAAGTGCTGCAGTTCTGTGGAAACAAATCATAATTTAAACTTAAATAAGCCAGTACCCATCCCAGGATAGATCTTAATATGGTGGGATACTGAAAGTCAGTCAGGAGCCTGATCAGCAATTCTCCTCATTTTTATTTTCAGTGGACACCATTAAAGCTCAGGAAATCTACTTTGCATAATTTAAATGTATTAATCTCCTGCATTTGTGAATTGCAGGGATGACCTAACCCTGATTTTACCTCAGGATTGGATGTCAGTGTACAGATACAAGGCAAGTTACAGGCTCACTCTCAGTTGCCAGATTCAAGCACTATTTTAATTCCCACACCCTATTGAACAATGCACAGGACAACACAGAAGATAAAAGTAATTAAGAGAGGATGGTGAAAAGAACAAAAGGGAGGGTGTGCAAAGGAGCAGAAAAAAAGTATGGAAAAGCTAGAGAAGTCAAATTCATATCATCAAACTGTTACAGTAGGATTTTCACTCTTACTCCCTGGATTATCAGTGAAATAATGTAAACATTGCACTATTGCACCCATGAATTCAATTGTCGAATTAGAATGAGACGACACAGATTTAAGCTAATAAAACAGTTAGGACTCGTGCCAGAAAATTCTTCTTGACATAAACAATGAAAACAGTACGTCCGCATGGAGCAGGAGAGGCAAAACAAAATCTGGAATTGTTTAAGAGACAATTGGGCAGCACATGAGAGATCTCATCTCCTTCTACATTAGGAAGGACTGAGTCTTTCCGGTTTGCAATGAGGTTTTTTATGCCAATTTACAGTATGTGGGCATAACTGACCAGGCTGGCAATTACTGCCCATTCCTAGGAGATTAAGAGTCAACCACATTGCTATGGGTATGGAGTTATATGTACAACCAGACCAGGTAAAGATGGCACCTTCTTTCCCTAAAGGACATTAGTGAACCAGATGGTTTTATTTCTTACAGATGACAACAGATTCACAATCACCATTAGACTCTTAATTCCAGATTTTTATTGAATTTAAATTCCACTAGCTGCCATGACAGGATTTGAACCTGGATTCTCAGAACATTCCCTGGGATTCTGGATTAATAGCCTAGTGATAATATCACTGGGCCATCACCACTCCAAAATTTATGATCACCTCGTCTTCCAGAAATTCCTCCAAATGTTTCTCGAGGGATTGCAAGTAATTAATTTTCACTGACTCCATTGAATTTTCTTTCACTGATCAATCATTGTCGAGGAGCAATAACACACTGGGACATCAGAATACCATCCTTCACTGCCTCAGTGTCTATACCTTCTTACATAGAAACATAGAAAACAGGAGCACGATTAGGCCATTCACCTCTTTAAGCCTGCTCTCCTGCTCCACAACTCAATATGATCATGGCTACTCTTCCAAATCAGTACTCTGTTCCTGCTTCCTCCCCAGACCCTTTTGATCCCTTTAGCCTTAAGAACTACATCTGACTCCTTCTTGAAAACATTCAATGTTCTAGCTTGAACAGCTTTCTGTGGCAAAGAATTCCACAGATGCACCCACTCCCTGGGTGAAGAAAATTCTCTTTATCTTAGTCTTACCCTGAATTCTTAGAATGCAACCAATGCTTAGACTCCCGTATCATCAAGAACGCCCTTCCTGCTTTAACTCTGTTTAGTCCTGTTAGAATTTTATAAGTTTCTAGGAAATCTCCCTTCATTCTTTGAAACTCCAGTGAATATAGTCCTAACTGATCCAGTCATTCTTCAGAGGAATCAGTTTGGTAAACTTGTTTGGTTGCACTTGTCCATAGGCAGAACATCCTTCCTCTGATAAATAGACCAAAACCACACGCACTGTTCCAGTTTCACCAACACCCTGTATCGTTGCACCAAACATCCCAGCTCCTGTACTTGAATCCTTTCACTATGAAAGCCAACACGTTGTTTGCCTTCTTCACCATCTGCTGCATATGCATGTTTACTTCCAGCGACTGATGTACAAGGATACCCAGGTCTCGGTCCACCTTCCCCTTTTCCAATCTATCACCATTCAGATAATAATCTGCCTTCCTGCTGCTGCTATCAAAATGGAGAACTTCGCATTTGTTCACATTATACTGCATCTGTATGGATATGCCCACTCACTTAACTTGTCCGACTCACACTGAGTTATCTTTGCATCTTCCTTACAACTCACCCTCCCATCCAGTCATCCCACCCAGTGTCAGTCATCTGCAAACTTGGAGATATTATACTCAGTTCCCTCACTTACAACATTAATACAGATTGTGAATAGCTGAGATCCAAGCACTAATCCCTGTCGTACCCCACTAGTCACTAGGTGCCAATTGGAAATTGATCCGTTTATTCCTACTTTTTGTTTTCTATCTGCCAGCCAGTTCCGTGTCCATGACAGCTGAAAATGTGTTGCTGGAAAAGCGCAGCAGGTCAGGCAGCATCCAGGGAACAGGAGAATCGACGTTTCGGGCATAGGCCCTTCTTCAGGAATCCTGAAGAAGGACTTATGCCCGAAACATCGATTCTCCTGTTCCCTGGATGCTGCCTGACCTGCTGCGCTTTTCCAGCAACACATTTTCAGCTCTGATCTACAGCATCTGCAGTCCTCACTTTCTCCGTGTCCATGACAGTATACCAAGCCCAATCTCATGTGCTCTAATTTTGCACATTAATCTCTCAAGTGGGACCTCATCAAAGGTTTTCAGAAAGGACATTTCCACCCAACATTATCCAAAACAATAAATCTGTTTTGCAGGTGACTAGCCTCAGGGGACTCCTGCACTGCCGACCTAGTCTTCTTACTCTGGCTGGTCATCACCTATTCCCTCTTGCCTGTGGGATCTTACACTGCAAAGTGACCACCTCTCTGTAGGTGCTACCCAAATGACCATCCCTTAACAAATCCATGCTATTTATATCCATGCTATCCATTGCTAATTAACTTCGAATCATAGGATTTTACAGTACAGAAGGAGGCCATTTGATCCATCATGTCTGTACCAGCTCCCAGCTAATTCCATTCTCCATCCCTTTCTCTGTAGCCCTCTAAATTCATAACTTTCAAATATATATCTCGTTCTCTTTGGAAACAAACCTATGGAATCTGCCTTCACCACTCCCCAGGCAGTGCTTTCCATTTCTTGTCAACTTTCTGAAGAACAAAGTTTCTCCTCATCTCACTCCTAGCCCTCTTGGTGACAATTTTGAAACTATGACCCCTAGTTATTGGCATACCAACTAGCAGAAACAGAATATCCTCCTTTATCCTTCAAACTTGTTCATAATTTTGAACACTTCAATCTGGTCGCCTTTTAAAATTCTCTGCTCCAAGAATAAGCCCAATTCCTATAATCTTTAATTGTATCTAAAATCCTTCATTCCTGGTATCATTCTAGTAAATCTCCTTTGAACTCTCTCCAGGACTTTAACAATCTTCCTTAATTATGGCCCAGAACTGAACACAACACAGTACTCCAAAAGTGTAGCATCACTTTCTTGCTTTCATAATCTTAATAAACCGGAGGATCCTATAAGCCTTCTTAGCAACTGTATCAATTTGTCTCGCCACCTTCACCCGGAGGGCCATCTGTTCCTCTCCTCCCCTCAGAGTTGTACCATTGAGCCCATATTGTCTCTTCGTGTTTCTTCTACCAAAATGCATTACCTCACATTTCTCTGCATTGAAATTCATCTGCCTGGTGTCTGCCCATTTGGCCAACTGTCAATGTCCCTCTGAAGTCGCTCAGCATTATCCTCAAAATTAACTATTCTCCCTAGCTTAGTATCATTTCCAAATTTAGAGATTTTTCCCTCAACACACATCTCCAAATCATTAATACAAATCACAAAAAGCAAGGGTCCTAATACCAATCCCTAAAAAACATCACTTTTACACATCCCCAATCTGAGAAATGCCCATCCAAACCTACCTCTGTTTCCTATCTTTCAGCTAACGTCTAATTCTTCCTGCCAAGTACCCATCAATCCCAAGCATTTCTAATTTGCTAACCAACCTGCCATGTGGTACTATATCATGTGCTTTTTAAAAGTCTAAATATGCCAGTCCAAACCTGAATCTCTGCAAGTGCACATAATATATATATATATATAGATATATATATATTGCCACTCAGAATTCTTTCTAATAACTTCCCCAGCGCTGATTGGCCTGAAGTTTCCTAGTCAACGTCTATCAAAAGGGAGGAGAAAAACTGGGAACAGGATGATAATACTGAATGGTGGAGCAGGCTTGAAATGACAATGTCAGAAGAGTGTGATGTAGGAAAAGCACAGCCAATCAGGCAGCATCTGAGGAGCAGGAGAATCGACCTTTCAGGCATAAGGAAGGTTAGGACAATGGCCAAACCTTGCTCCTATTTCCTATGTTTCAATATTTGTCAAATTTGTTTGAATATTTATTGAACCATGAGTGTTTATGAGACTAGTACATTCAAAGTGGTTTGCATGGACTTGAACAAGAATTTTGATATAGTCCCTTATGAAAGACTGGTCAAGAAAGTAAGAGCCCATGGTATCCAAGTGGTACACTGGATCCTAAATTGGCTGACCTGCAGGAAGCAGACATTGATGGTGGAGGGATATTTCTGTGACTGGAAGTCTGTTGACGGTGAGGTTCCACAGAGCTCTGTTGCTGTTTGTACTTTAAATTAATGATTTGGATTTAGATCTAGGGTATATGATCAAGAAATTTGCAAATGATATGAAAACTTGTAGAGTGAGAAGGATAGCTAAGGAGGATATCAATGAACTGGCCAGGTTGGACAAACAGTAACCAGTGGAATTCAACTCGAAAAGCATGAGGCAATGTATGTTTTTGGGGAGGGTTAACAAGGCAAGGGACTGCATTATATATGGTAGGTTCCTGGAAAGATCAGAGAGACAATGCGTATTTACAGATCCCAAAAGGTAGCATAGCAGGTAGATCACGTGGTAAAGAAGGCTTCTGGGATACTTGCCTTTTTTAGCTGAAGCACAGAACAGAACAGTGAGGAGGTGATGTTGGAATTGCATAAAAGACTGGTTAGGCACCAACCAGTGCATGCAGTTCTGGTGATTACATTATAGGAAAGATGTTATTGCACTGGAGAGGGTGCAGAGGGGATAACCCAGGATGCTGCCTGGTTTAGAGGGTCTAAGTGATGAGGAAAGATTGGATAGACTGTTTTTCTTCCATGGAGCAGTGAAATTTGAGCAGCAACCTGATAGAGCTGAATGAGATGATAACGGGCAGAGATAGGGTTGATATAAAGGTACTTTTTCCTACCCTGGGGTCAATAACCAGAGGAAATTGATTTAAGTTGAGAGGTAGAAAGCTAAGATGTGAGGTGAGTAGACTCTCTTTTACTCAGAGGCTGGTGGGTGTCTGGACCCTACTGCTTGTAAGAATAGTTGAGTGTTATAACACTTAAGCAACATTTGGGCATTCATTTGTGTTGCCACATCCTCCGGGGTTACAGGTTAAGAGCTAGAATATTGGATTAGCACGGTCACAATAGCATGGACACAATGGGCCAAATGGCCTCCTTCTGAACTGCAATAGATCTTTCCAATCACAATACTTTTCCCAACTTCCTTCAATTTTTTTCCTCATGTGCCTATACTACTTTGAATGGCAGCTTTGTAGCATTTGAGAGGGGAAATATTGTTTATTTCCCCACATTCCCTGTCATAATAAGTTCAACCACTTCATACATGCCAGCTTTGAATGTGGAATGTAAAATGCTTCAGAATAGGAAAGGCCACTGGCCGTAAATAAGCCAGTATTTTTTTTTAAATATACATTGTTGTCTTCTTTCCTGCCCTACAATCTACATGCTCCACAGTACATCCAGTTAGTTTTCCCTCTTGCCTGCTTCGCTGTGTGTCTTACTGACCTGAACACACAACTTCATTACCCCTCACTGAAATGAATTCTGATTTATTTCCTTTTTGTTCATGCCTTTCTCCCTAACCCTTTACCTTTCCAAATCCCAGGACTTGATCAAGTACAGCCCATGACATTATGCAAATCTAGGGAAAAAATTGCAAGGCCCCTGGCAGAGATAGCGGTATCATCGACAGCCCTGGGTGAGGTGCCAGAAGATTGAAGATTGACTAATGTGGTGTCATTATTTAAGAAAGGCTGCAAGGAAAAGCCAGGGAACTACAGCCGAATGAGTCTCAGTGGTGGGCAAGTGGATGGAGAGGCTTCTGAGAGACATGATCTGCATGCATTTGGAAAGGCAAGGACTGGTTAGCGATAGTCAGCCTGGCTTTGTGCATGGGAAATTGTGCCTCACAAATTTGACTGAGTATTTTGAAGAGTTGATCAAGAAGATAGATGAAGGCAGAGTTGCAGACATTGTCTGCATGGACTTTAGTAAGGCCTTCAACAAGGTTCCACATAGTAAACTGGTTAGTAAAGGTAGATCACATGGGATGAAGGAAGAGCTGGCCAAATGGATAAAAAAAATTTAGCATGACAAGAGGAGACAGAGGGTGCTAGTACAGGGTTATTATTCAGATTGGAGGCCCATGGCTAGTGCTGTGCCATGAGGATCGGTGCTGGGTCCACTGCTCTTCATCATTTATAGAGTCATAGAGTTGTACAGCATTGAAACAGATCCTTCGCTCCCAACCATATCTAGTCCCACCTGCCAGCACAGGGCCTATATCCCTCCAAACCCTTCCTATTCATATACCCATCCAGATGCCTTTTAAATGTTGCAATTGTACTAGCCTCCACCACTTCTCCTGGCAGTTCATTCTATACATGTACCACCCACTATGTGAAAAAGTTGCCCTTAGGTCCCTTTTATATCTTTCCCCTCTCATGCTAAACCTATGCCCTCTAGTTCTGGACTCCCCCACCCCAGGGAAAAGACTTCTATCCTATCCATTTCCCTCATGATTTTATAAACCTCTATAAAGTCACCCCTCAGCCTCCAATGCTCCAGGAAAAACAGCCCTAGCCTATTCAACCTCTCCCTATAGCGCAAATCCTCCAACCTGCCAACACCCTTGTAAATCTTTTCTGAACCCTTTCAACCCCCTGAATCAAATAGGAAGGAGACCAGAATTGTACACAATATTCCAACAGTGGCCCAACCAATGTGTTGCAACATGACCTCCCAACTCCAGTATTCGATACTCTGACCAATAAAGGAAAGAATACCAAACGCCTTCTTCACTATCCTATCCATCTGCAACTCTACTTTCAGGGAGCTATGAACCTGCACTCCAAGGTCTCTTTGCTCAGCAACATTCACGAGGACATTACCATTGAGTGTATAAGTCCTGTTAAGATTTCCTTTCCCAAAATGTAGCACCTCGCATTTATCTAAATTAAACTCCATCTGCCACTTCTCAGCCCATTGGCCCATCTGGTCAAGATTCCGTTGTAATCTGAGGTAACCTTCTTCGCTGTCCACCACACCTCCAATTTTAGTGTCATCTGCAAACTTACTAACTATACTTCTTATGCTCACATCCAAATCATTTAAATAAAAGATGAAAAGTAGCGGACCCAGCACTCCACTGGTCACAAACCTTCATTCTGAAAAACAACCCTCCCCCCCCCACCCTCTGTCATCTACCTTTGAGCCAGTTCTGTATCAAAATAGCTAGTTCTCCCTGTATTCTATGAGATTTAACCTTGCTAACCAGACTCCCATGGGGAACCTTGTCGAATGCCTGACTTAAGTCCATACAGATCACATCTACCGCTCTGCCCTCATCAATCCTCTTTGTTACTTCTTCAAAAAACTCAATCAAGTTTGTGAGACATGATTTCCCACACACAAAGCCATGTTGACTATCCCTAATCAGTCCTTGCCTTTCGAAATACATATACATCCTGTCCCTCAGGATATATAAATCATTTGGATAACAATATAGGAGGCATGGTTAGTAAGTTTGTGAATGACACCAAAATTGGTGCAATAATGGACAGCGAGGATGAATATAAAAACAAAGAACAATACAGCACAGGAACACACCCTTCAGCTCTCCCAGCCTGCACTGACACATTTTGCCCTTCCATACTAAAATTGCCTTCACTTAAAGGATCCGTATCCCTCTATTCCCTTCCTATTCATATATTCATCCAGGTGTTTCTCGAATGCTGCTGTTGTGTTTGCTTCCACCACCCCCTTTGGCAGCACGTTACAGGCACTCACCACCCTTTGTGTGAAAAACCTGCCTCTCATATCTCTTTTAAACTTCATGCCTGGCACCTTGAACCTGTGCCCCGAAGAAATTGACCCCTCCACCCTGGGAAAAAGCCTCATACTTTCCATTCTATCCATGCCATTCACAATCTTTTAACCTCTATCAGGTTGCCTCTCAACCTCCTGCATTCCAATGAAAACAAATCCAGTCTATCCAAACTTTCCTCATAGCTAAAAACCCCTCCACAGTGGGCAACATCCTGGTAAACCTTCTCTATAACCTCTCCAAACCATCTACATCTTTCTGGTAGTCTGCTGACCAGAACTGTAGGGATTCTGTATGATATCTAAGAGAATAACAGGATCCTGATCAACTGGGCCAGTGGGCTGAGGAATGGCAGTTCGATTTTAATTTAGATAAATACAAGGTATTGCACTCTGGTAAGACAAACCAGGACAGGATTTAGACAGCTAATGGTAGGGCCCAGGGAGTGTTGTCAAACAGAGAAACCTAGGGGTGCAGCTGCATATTTCATTAAAAGTGGCTTCACAGGTTGACAGGGTGAGAAAGAAGATATTTTGTACCCTTGTCTTCACTGGTCAGAACACTGAGTACAGGGGTTGGGATGTCATGTTACGGCTGTGCAAGATATTGGTAAGGTCACATTTGGAGTAGTGCATACAATTCTGGTCGCCTTGCTACAGGAAGGATGTTATTAAACTGGAAAGGATGTTAAAAAGGTTTAGAAAGATGCTACTGAGACTGGAGGGTTTGAGTTATAAGAAGAGGCTGGATAGGCTGGGACTTTTTTCCCTGCAGCGTAGGAGTTTGAGGGATGACTTTATAGAGGTTTATAAAATCATAAGGGGCATAGATAAGGTAAATAGCAACCATCTTTTCTCCAGGTGGGGGAGTCCAAAACTAGAGGACATAGGTTTCAGATGAGAGGGAAAAGACTTAAAAGGGACCTGAGGGACAACTTTTTTACACAGAGGGTGGTGCATATATGGAATGAACTGCTGGAGCAAGTGGTAGAGGCGAATACAATTACAAAATTTAAAAGACATTTGGACAGCTACATGGATAGAAATATAGGAAACCTCTTTGGCATGGATGATTTGGGCCAAAGGATCTGTTTCCATGCTGTATGACTCTAAAACATTTCTTCAGTGGGTTTGAACCTGTCATCACATTAATACAACAGAAATGGATCAATTTAGTCAGCTCTTGCCACAGCCACAAAAGGATCGTCATTTTAATTTCAGAAGAAGGAAGGTTATGGCTGAATATTCTGGATTTTACTCCCAGACTGCTATTATGCTAATTGGTCCAGGTTACAACTGGCCTCAGCATTCAGTGTGACAGAAGGAAAGCACGACTGAGCACTCCTGCTCTAGATCGCTGCCTGCTGTTCCAAGTTCATGCATGAGATCAGAGAATTTTGGATGCAACATTGATTCACAAGGATTTCATCACTTTTTCTCCAACTATTTAAATTCAGGAGGATGTTCGGAGGAAAAAAAAATCTAGTGAAAAATCTCGAGCTTTACTAGGCTACGATACTATTTCTGGAGGGAATGGTCTGCAGCCTAAATAAGTTGTTTCAAGGCTGAAGAAAAGTGATTTTCAACCTGAGCAAGAGTGGATGGGCTGAGTGCTTCCAGTTGAAGCCCAATAAGCAACAGTAAGCTTTGCATGGTCAGGAAGGAGAGATCACATCTGGAGTGGGACACGGTTCAAAATAAATTGAACCCTAAGGTCAGGTGCTGAGCACAAATGTGTAACATCACAAATAAACCATATGTTAATTGGTTGGTGATGGCTATTAATCTGAATATCTATTATAGCTTACTTTCACCAAAAGAGAAAATGCTGGAAAATCTCAGCAGGTCTGGCAGCATTTGTAAGAAGAGAAAAGAGCTGACGTTTTGAGTCTAACTGACTCTTTGACAAAGCTTTGACAGAGGATCAGTTAGACTTGAAACGTCAGCTCTTTTCTCTCCTTACAAATGCTGCCAGACCTGCTGAGATTTTCCAGCATTTTCTCTTTTGGTTTCAGATTCCAGCATCCGCAGTAATTTGCTTTTATATAGCTTACTTTCAGATTGAAGGTAAGTAGGGGAAATATTTACAGGCTAAAACTAAAAGACCAGAAAAAAATTCAAAAATCAAATTAAGGACTAGGTAATTTAAAATAGAGATACTGGGCCAGGTGTTATGTTGTACCTGCATGAGTGGGAACTTATGGACCCCATTGTGGTTCATAGTGACCACAGCTGTAGCAAGTGTTGATTGCTCAATAAACTCTGGCTCAAAGCTGAGATGGAGTCTGAATTTCAAACACTGCAATACATCAGAGAGGGGAAGAGTTACCCGGATGCTGTGTTTCAGGAGGCAGTCACATCCCTTTGATTAACTACCTTGGATTCGATTGGAGATCAGGGAGAGGTGGGTGTGACTATGAGCGAAGTAGGCAAAAGGAACCGAGGGTAGTAATAAAAGATCCTCAGCTCTTGAGCTCGTCTGACAGTTTTGAGCTTCTTGCTCCATGTGGATGAGAGTGGGGGCTAAAGGAAGGATGAGCAAACTGACCACAGCTTCATGGCACAGCTTCAAGAACAGGGAGAACAGAGAAATGCAGTTGTAATCTCAGGTAATATAGTCAGGGGAGTAGACACGGTTCTTTGTGACCAGGATTGAGAATCGTGAAGGTTGTATTGTTTGCCTGGTATGGGTTCAGGATCTCTCATCTGGGTTGCAGAGGGAACTTGGAGTGGGACAGGAAAGATCCAGTTGCTGTGGTCCATGTAAGTACCAATGATTTAGGTAAAAAGAGGAAAGAAGTTCTGCTCTAGGAATATGAGCAGTTGGGGCTAAATTAAAAAGCAGAACCAAAATGGCAAATAACTTCTGGATTACTACCAGAGCCATGAGCAAATTGGCACAGGCCAACAAGATTAAAGAGGTAAACACGTCGCTCAAAGATTAGTGTGGGAGAAACTGGTTTGAAGTTATGGGACATTGACACCAGTACTGGGGAAGGAAGGAGCTGTTCTGATGGGACGGGCTCCACCTGAATCATGCGGGGACCACAGTCCTGGTGAATTGCGTAACCAGGGCTGTGGATACGGCTTTAAACTAAATAATGAGGGCTAGTTGCAGGTATATGGAAGATTTTGGAAACAGTTAATTCAGCAGGACCCAGCAAAGGTTCATAAAGTTTCCAGCGTAAGTAATAGGCCAGACAGTGTGAAAAGGGTCAGGAATCTAACTTCAGGCACAGCAGACAGGGGTGGCACAGTGACTCGCACTGATGCCTCACAGCGCCAGGGACCTGGATTCGATTCCTGCCTCGGGCGGCTGTCTGTGTAGAGTTTGCACATTCTCCCCATGTCTGTGTGGGTTTCCCCTTGCAATCCAAAGATGTGCATTTTAGGTAAATTGCCCATAGTATTCAGGGAAATGTTGGTTAGGTGCATCAGTCTGGGGTAGATGTAGGGGAATGGGTCTAGGTGGGTTACTCTTCAGAGGGTCGGTGTGGACTTGTTGGGCAGAAGGATCTGTTTCCACACTGTAGGGATTCTATATGTTCTACGTCTATAAGGGAACAGAAGGTGGGCAGCCAACACAGGACTGAGGGTGTTGTAGTTACATGGGAACCTCAATTATCCGAACGAGATGGGCAGGCACTATTTTGTTCGGTTAATCGATTAAATGCCTTTCCTGTGCAGCTCGGAGTTTTTAAAGTCTGCTCCTCGTTCAGGACACTGCAGCAGCACACAGCGCAGGGTCCCCCGACCCCAACCCCGCCCACGGTCAACACCGCTCCCCCCAT
>NC_057710.1:62497402-62526875 GCF_004010195.1 Chiloscyllium plagiosum | reverse complement strand
ACCTTTCCCCGCCCCCCCAACTGTCCAACACCTTCCCCCGCTCTCCCAATCGTCCAACACCTTCCCCCGCCCAACATCCTGTAGCACTGCCCAACCCCCGTCCAACACGCGCACACACACAACTTTTTACTGCAACCTTTTGACAGATTCCACCTCTGCCCTGTACAGGACAATGTTGGTCAGATTATCTGGGGAAGGTGGGGGGATTTAGGGTATACGCCTGTGTAGAACTCCAGGGAAAGTGTGGGGAGTGAGAGGGCGGGAGGTCAGTATTTGGAGACAGTGCCTGTTTAATCACTGTAAACGAAAGACACGATCACCGTTGGAAACACGTCTTTGATGTAATGTTTCTATCGGGTCCTTGAGATCTCCTTCGGATAATCCGATTTTTGGATAATTGGTTACTGGATAATCGAAGTTTCTCTAGATATGCATGCAGTACATGAAACAAGGCAAATGAGCTTGTAGCACAGGTACAATGTTTTGGGCATCACAGAGACATGGCTGCAAGGAGTTTCGGGCTGGGAACTAATTATTCAAGGATACACTCTCTATCGAAAGGACAGGAAAATGAGCAGAGGTGGTGTGGATGCCTTGTTACTAAGAAGTAAAATTAAATAGTTAACAAGAAGTGAGATAGATTCAGAAGACATAGAATCTGTGAGGGTAGAGTTGAGCAACCACAAATGAAAGGGACCCTGATGGGAACTGTGTACAAGCCTAGCAGTAGTCAAAATGTGAAGAAGAAAATAAATCAGGAGATGGAAAAGGCATGTACGAAAGACACTATTAGAATAATTAATTAGAGACTTCAATATACAGGTGGACTGGGTAAATCAGGTTGGTAGCAGATCTCAAGAAAAGAAATTTTTGATTCAGGCAATACTGGACTTGGTGATGTGTAATCAGGCAGATGAAGTAACCCCAAGGAGACAGTGACCATAATATGATAGAATTCACCCTGCAGTTTGTCAAGGAGAAGCTGGAATCAGATGTAATGGTATTACGATTATTAAGTAAAGGTAACAACGAAAACATGCGAGAGCAACTGGCCAGAGATGATTTGGAAGGGGAACCTTACAGGCAAAGGTGGTGCTGCACCAATAGCAGGAATTTCTGGCAGTAATTTGGGAGGCAGGAATTAATTCTAAGAACAAAGGAACATACTAAGGGGAGGACAAAGCAACCATAGCTGACAAACAAAGTCAGGGACAGCATAAATACCAAAGAGAAAGAATACAACATGGTGAAGATTAATGGGAAACCAGAGGATTGGGACGGGTAAGTGTTGGGACCATAACTATTCACATTATACATTAATGATCTGGACATAGGAACTGAGGGCATTGTTGTTAAGCTTGCAGATGGCTTAAAGGTAGGAGAAGTAGGTAACATTTAGGAATCAGGATGAATGACTAGGAGAGTGGGCAAAGAAGTGGCAGATGGAATGTATTGTGGGATAAGGTGTGAGGTAATGCATTTTGGTAGGAAGAATAGAGTGTAGACTACTTTCCAAATGGGGAAAGACTTAGGAAATCTGAAGCACAGAGGGACTTGGGAATCTTAGTTCAGGATAACAAGTTAAAATACAGATTCAACTGGCAGTTAAAAAGGCAAATGCAATGTTCACATTCATGTCAAAAAGACCGAAATGTAGTGAGGCTGTATAAGGCTCTGGACAGACTACATTTGGAATACTCTGAGCAGTTTTGGTGCCTGTATCTAAGGAAGGATGTGCTGGGTCTGTACTTGATGGAATTTGGAAGGATATGTGGGAATCTGACTGAAACGTACAGAGTACCAAGAGGCCTGGATAGTGTGGACATGAAGACAATGTTTCCTCTTGCAGGAGAGACTAAGATCCACGGGTGCAGCCTCAGAGTGAAGGGAAAACCCTTTAGAATTGAGATGAGGAGGAATTTCTTCAGCGAGAGAGTGATGAAGCTGTGGAACTAATTGCTGCAGAATGTTGCGGAGGCTAAGTCATTTAGTGTATTTAAGACAGAGATAGATAGGCTCTTGACTAGTAAGAGGGTCAAGGGTTATGGGGTGAAGGGAGGAGAATGGGGTTGAGAAACATGTTACCATGATCGAATGGCAGAGCAGACTCAATGAGCGAAATGGCCTAATTCTGTTCCTACATCTTATGGTCTTATTTAACATGTCACATTGAATGAAATGTTTCTGTGCATCACATTGTTCTGCATCCTTTCTTTATTCCCATCTGGCATGATGATTGTTTCATATTAAATTTGTATGAGTTGCAGTTTGGCATCAAATTGTGCCATGGTTATCAAAGAGACTCTGAGAGCAGTTGATCCACATAGCGCTATTCTCTATTGCGAATCACCCTTTCATGTGGCTTATTTTGGATCAAATGATTTTCCAAATATACAATGTAGATTGTTGATATTAACCATAAATTTTCAAAGGAATATATTAATGCATACACTTTGTAATGTAACAGAACACAGCAATCTAACGGTACTATTAAAATTTATGTTCCAAAATAGTGATCTTCAGCAGTGAATGCGAGGCTTATAGGTTTAGTATTAAATTACTTTATCTCAGTTCCCTGACATGTTACATATTCACAGAAAGCTATATTTTCATGCTGTACATTTTGTTTCCTCCTGGTGGCTCCATCTATTGTTGCTGTAACTTAGTGTTTCGGCCACCTAAGGAGAAACCTGAATATTCTGACGTAGGTGCAGGAAGGGACAATGATGATGGCTCCTCACATGAGTTCACTGAGTGACAGAGATAGACATGAAGTCAAAGGTTAGTGCTTACTGAAGAGACAGTAACTTTAAGCGGTTCTGATCCAGGTATTTATCAAGCAAGCATTTTGATATCATGTTAACAAATCAGACTTATTCCTTTCCTGAATCCCCGACATCTAATCCTGACCCGAACAACTCTGATCAGGACTTGGACAGTTTATCTGAAAACAATGGGGATTTGAGGTGATGAAGACAGAGGACGAGCTTAGTAATCGTAGAGTTGATAAGGAAGACCCAGTAGATGTAGTTCACTTGATCCTTAGATGGCTTTCAATAAAGTCCCAACTAAGAGATGAGTGTGTGAAAATGAAGTGCTTGGGATTGGGAATCATGAACTGACATGGATAAAGAACACTTTGGCAGACAGGGAACAAAGATTTGGAATAAACAGGTCATTTTTTTGTGTGGCAGCTAACCTCGTGAAGAAGGTAAATAACATGTTAGACTTCACAGTGAGAGAATTGGAGTGCAGAAGCAGGAATGTCAATTATACAGGGCCTTGGTGAGAGCACATGAAGAGTATTATGTATGGTTTTGGTCTCCTTATCTGAGTGAGGATGTTTTGGCTATGAGCGGAGTGCAACAAAGGCTTACCAGACTGATTCCTGGGATGGCAGAACTGACATATGAAGAGAGACTGAACTGCTTGAGTTTAGCAGCATGCAGTTGAGGTGGTTGGGGGGTAGGGGTCTCATAGAAACATATAAAATTCTGACAGGATTAGATAGGACAAATGCAGAAGGATGTTCCTGATGACCAGAGAATCCAGGACCAGGGGTTTAAGGATACTGGGTGGGCCATTTAGGACTGAGATGAGGAGAAATGACTTCACCCAGAGAGTGGTGACCCTGTGGAATTCTCACTCACAGGAAGTGGTTGAGGCCAAAATATTGAACGTCTTCAACAAGGAGATAGGTTTAATTCTTCCGAAGGGATCAAAATGTATGGGAACAGGGTCCTGACTTAGATGATTGTAGTGAATGGTAGAGCCAGCTCCACCAACAAGACTGCTGCTGCAGCTGCTTTTGTGGGGTAATTCCCCCAATTGCGCACGCACAGCCACAGCCATACACACAATTTTCTAATGCAACCTTTTGACAAGTTCCACCCCTGCCCTGGGGAAGGTGGGGGGATTTAGGGTACATCCCTCTGTAGAACTCTAAGGAAAGTGGGGAGAGAGAGAGAGAGGGCGGGAGGTCAGTCATTTGGAGACGGTACCTGTTTAATCACTGTAAACAAAAGACGCGATCACTATTAGAAACACATCTTTGATGTGATGTTTCTATCGGGACCTCGAGATCTCCTTTGGATAATCTGATTTTCGGATAATTAGTATTCAGATAATCCAGGTTCCTCTGTATACCCTTCACAATTTTGTAAACCTCAATCAGGTCCCCCCCCCAATCTCCTTTTTCCTAATGAAAACAATCCTAATCTACTCAGCCTCTCTTCATAGCTAGCACCTTCCATACCAGGCAACATCTTCGTAAACCTTCTCTGCACTCTCTCCAAAGAGTCCACATCCTTTTGGTAATGTGGCGACCAGAACTGTACACAGTATTCTAAATGCGGCCAAACCAAAGTCTTGTACAATTTTAACATGACCTGCCAGCTCTTATACTCAATACCTGTCTGATGAAGGCAAGCACACTATATGCCTTCTTGACCACTCTATCCACCTGTGCAGCCATCTTCAGGGTACAATGGACCTGATCTCCTGGATCTCTCTGCTCATCAGCTTTTCCCAAGGCTCTTCTGTTTACAGTATAGTTCACTCTAGAATTAGACTTCCCAAAATGCATCACCTCACATTTGCCTGGATTGAATTCCATCTGCCAATTCTCTGCCCAACTCTCCGGTCTATCTATATCCTCCTGTATTCTTTGACAGTCCCCTATACTCTCTGCTACTCCAACAATTTTCGTGTCATCTGCAAACTTACTGATCAGACCACCAATGCCCTCTTCCAGATCATTTATGTATAATACAAACAACAGTAGCCCCAACACTGACCCCTGTGGAACATCAATGGTCACCCTTTCTCCATTTCGAGAAACTCCCTTCAACTACTACTCTCTGTCTCCTGTTGCTCAACCAGTTCTTTGTCCATCTAGCTAGAACACCCTGCACACCATTTGACTTCTCTTTCTCCATTAGTTTACCATGGGGAACCTTTTCAAATGCCTTATTAAAGTCCATGTATATGACATCGACAGCTCTTCCTTCATCACTTTCTCAAAGAACTCTATTAAGGTGGTAAGGCACGATCTACCCTGAACAAAACCATATTCCCTATCTATCACTGATAAGCCCATTCTTTTCCAAATATAAATTGATTTTATCCCTCAGTACCTTCTCCAGCAACTTTCCCACCACTGACATCAGGCTCACTGGTCTGTAGTTACCTGGAATAAGTGAGGACTGCAGATGCTGGAGATCAGAGTTGAAAATGTGTTGCTGGAAAAGCGCAGCAGGTCAGGCAGCATCCAAGGAACAGGGAGAATCAATGTTTCGGTCATGAGTCCTTCTTCAGGAATGAGGAATGACTTTCCTCATTCCTGAAGAAGGGCTTATGCCCATAACGTCGATTCTCCTGTTCGTTGGATGCTGCCTGACCTGCTGCGCTTTTCCAGCAACACATTTTCAGCAGTTACCTGGAATATCCCTACTACCCTTCTTGTAAAGGGGGACAACATGAGCAACCCTCCAGTCCTCCGGCACCTCACCTGTGCTTAAGGACGCTACAAAGATATCTGTCAGGGCCCCAGCTATTTCGTCTCTTGCCTCCCTCAGCAACCTGGGATAGATCCCATTCGGTCCTGGGGATTTGTCCACCTTAATATCCTTTAGCCTATCTAGAACATCTTCCCTCCTTATGTCAATGTGATCCAGAGTAAACAAACTTCTATCTCTAATTTCAGCATTCATCACCTCCCGTTCCTCAGTGAAATCTGATGTAAAATAATCATTGAGAATCTCACCCATTTTCTCAGGTTCAACACACAACCTTTCTTCCTTATCCTTTAGTGGACCAACCCTTTCTCTGGTTACCCTCTTGCTTCTTATATAAGAATAAAAGGCCTTGGAATTTTCCCTAATTCTGCTTGCCAAAGTTATTTCATGACCCCTTTTAGCCCACTTGATTCCTCTTTTAAGATTGGTCCTACTCTCCCAGTATTCCTCCAGGACCCACTCTGTTCTTAGCTGCCTGGGCCTTATATACGCTTCCCTTTTCCTCTTGGCTAGTTGCACGATTTTTCCTGTCACCTACGGTTCACGAATCTTGCCTTTCCTATCTCTTGTTTACAAAGGGACATGCATATCCTGCACTATCTTTAGCCTATCTTTGAAAGCCTCCCACATGTGGACTTCCCTTCAAATAGCTGTGTCCAATCCACATTTCCCACTCCTGCCTAATTTTGATATAATTGGCCATGGCCCAGTTTAGTACTCGTCCCTTAGGACCACTCTCATCTTTGTCTACGAGCAGTCTAAAACTTACAGAATTGTGGTCACTGTTCCCAAAGAAATCCCCCACCACAACTTCTACCACCCACCCTGGCTCATTCCCCAATACCAGGTCCAATATGTCTCCTTCCCTCGTCGGACTATTGACATACTGCTGTAGAAAACTTTCCTGGATGCTCCTTACAAATTCTACCCCATCCAGACCTCTGACACTAAGTGTATCCCAGTCAATGTTGGGAAAATTAAATCTCCCATCACCACCACCCTGTTGCTTCTACATCTTTCCATAATCTGTTTACTTATTTGTTCTTCTACCTCACGCTCACTGTTGGGAGGCCTGTAATACAGCCCCAACAATGTAACTGCACCCTTATTTCTCAGTTCCACCCATAATACCTCACTGCTCAAGCCTCCATAGTGTCCTCCTTTAGCACAGCCGTGATATCATCCCTGACCAGCAATGCAACTCCTCCCCCCCTTTTTCTTCCCTCCCTATCTTGTCTGAAGCATCTATATCCTGGAACATTTTGTTGCCAAAGATGGTCTTCCTTCAACCAAGTCTCTGTGATTGCAATAACATCATACTCCCAGGCACCAATCCAAGCACTAAGTTCATCTGCCTTGCCCACTGTACTCCTTGCATTAAAGTATATGCACTTCAGGCCGCGTTCATCTGCTCTCTGCCTATGGGCAGCACAGTGGCACAGTGGTTAGCACTGCTGCCTCACAGCGCCAGAGACCCGGGTTCAACTCCTGCCTCGGGCAACTGTCTGTGTGGAGTTTGCACATTCTCCCTGTGTCTGCATGGGTTTCCTCTGGGTGGTTAGGTGAATTGGCTATGCTAAATTGACTGTAGTGCTAGGTGAAGGGGTACGTGTCAAGGAATGGGTCGGGGTGGGTTGCTCTTCGGAGGTTCGGTGTGGACTTGTTGGGCCGAAGGGCCTGTTTCCACACTGTAAATAATCTAATCTACTTATCCCCTTGGTAATGCTAACTTTCTGATCCTTACAGTTTCCACCTCACTGTCTCCTCCTGCTCCTATTTTCTATGTTTACGTTTCTATGTCTGTTTCTGGGACCTCTCCACTCTCACCGCTCCTTTTAAGCTCACCACCTCTGCTCCCAAGTCTCACTCAGGTCTATCGTTAATTTCTCTGCTTCTGTGAATTGTTCATTCTTCTTTTCACCTCAGTGCTGCTACCCCCAAGTTCCACATTGCTCATACGAAGGATAAACACTGACAAAATAATTTTATTCATTTTACAACTTTTAAATATTTCTAAAGCGATCTTGTGATGTGTTAGCTAGTGTCCCTCTCTCTGAACCAAAGTTTTGAGACCAAGTCCTACTTCAGAACTCAATAGCAACAGAAGATACAACTGTATACTGCCAAAAGATTATTAACAACCTACAAATCTTCTGATCTGCCTGTGGCAGGAATTAAGAGAGCTCTCTGGTCATCTATACATTACTTAGAATCATTGAATCCCTACAGTGGGGAAACAGAACATTCGAAGCATCAAGTCCACACCAACTCCCTGAGCAGCACCCACCCAGACCCATCCCATCCCTGTAACTCTACATTTCCCAATCTACTTAACCTGCACATCTTTATAACTGTGGGAGGAGACCAGAGCCCCCAGAAGAAACCCACACAAACACGGGGAGAATGTGCTAACTCTACACAGACAGTCACTTGAGGCTGGATTCAAACCCAGGTCCCTGGAGCTGTGAGGCAACAGTGCTAACCACTGAACAACCATGCTGCCCATTTGACATGATGTGCTGGCCCTCAAGCTACAGGTTAGCAAACTGTCCCAGGAACAGCTAGTTATGGAAACAGTCATAAGCGTGTTTTGTCTATCCCCTTTAACAGTGGATGCAGAAAATAAGGAATATATTTTCTGTGAATAACCAAAGTACAGTGTGACCCAAAATTTTAACTGAAAAGATAAATTATACAACAAAGATCCAATTTATATTTCTTGCATCCCAAAATTATTTTTTCACATCAACAAAAATGATGAACAATAAAAAGAAACTCACGTAAAATAATAACTCCAATGAAGAAAAGAATCAAAAGGTAACATTAACAATGAGTGCCATCTGCTGGCTGGTAAGGCACATTACACCATTAAATTGTTTTGAGACTTTTAGTAGTCAGAGAGGCCACGAGGACTTGCGTTTATATAGCACCTTAACCACAGTAACAGAATTTGACATGAAGTTACGGAAGAGGATATTAGCACAGAAGAGTCAATGTTTACTCAGAGGTAGGTTCTGAAGAGTGTCTTAGAGGAGAAATGTAAGTTGGAGAGGGGCAGAGATTTAGGAAGATAACCCCACAGTTTAGGGACATAAGTAACTGAAGAATGAGCAGCCAATGGTAGGCCAATTAAACTTGGAAATCTTCAAGAATCCTGATCTGTAGAAGTACTTGACAGATCAGGATGGAGAAAAAAGAGAAAGAGTTTGAAAATAATGAGGTAATGTTAAGGTTTAAGTATTGACAAACTGAAAGCACATCTAGGTCATAGAGCTTAGAGGGTGTTCATTTAATGAGATATAGTAAAAGTTTGTCAAGATGCAGTAAAGTTTTAGATGACCTCAAGTCTATGTTGGGTAACACATGTGTGGCATGAGAGGCTCATTAGCACAGTCAAGGCTAAAGTCATGGATGAAGGTTTCAGCAACAGGTAATTAGGCATGGGTCGAGACAGATCATCTGATTGAGGTAGAATGAAATGGTTTTAGGAACGGAGCAGGTCACCTATAGTCAATAGGGGATCTCAGGGTCAAATATGATGCCAATAATACAATTAGACTGGTTCAGCCTCAGACAGTTGCCAAGGAGAGGCTGGAGTCAATAACCTAGGCAACAGTTTTTGTGATGGGATCAAAGACAATAACTTCAATCTTCCCAAAGTCTGGTTAGGAGAAGTAATGAACGGTTAAGCAAGACTTTGGGAAGAGTGAAGTGGTTGAGCAAGCCAGTGATGTGGTAGATCTGGGTGCCACTAGATGACATGCGGAACTAGGCAGAAACAACGCAAGAGATTTGGGGTTGTGAACACATCTTTCTGGTAAAATTGGGAGTATTTGGAAAGGACATCAGTCAATGTGCATATGGGCTTCAAAATTATTAAGCTTTTCCAAGTCCCAGGATTTTCCATCATCCAGATGAAGTTTAGAGCGAAAGCCAGAATTGAGCAGCAACAGAAAGGCAATATTTACAAGGTCTCTCTCTATCTGTACAATGCGCAGTGAAATAAAACACAATATTATTCACATTAAATCATTTCAATCTGCTTAATGCACCATCATCAGGTCAGCCTTTTGTACACTGTTAATCACAAACATCACCAACAATAACATATTTACGGAAACAATTTTCTCTCAAAACTTCTGGGATATATTTCTGCCCAATGGCTACGTTTCCATCTCTCAGATCAATAACCCTCATTCTGCTATCCCCTCATATGCTGCACAAACACTCCATGGATCAAAGTCAAAATCAACAAACATTGTTTGTTGTCATCCCTCATTATTCACATCCTTTCATACTATCAACAACTTCCTGATGTTCCTCTTTTAGTATGCTGTTTGTACCTGCTGCATTTTAGATTAGATTTCCTACAGTGTGGAAACAGGCCCTTCGGTCCAACATGTCCACACTGATCCTCCGAAGAGTAACCTACCTATACCCATTCCCCTTCCTGATTTACCTCTGACTAATGCACCTAACACTATGGGCAATTTAGCACGGCCAATTCACTTGGCCTGCACATCTTTGGATTATGGGAGAAAACCCACACAGACATGGGGAGAATGAGCAAACTCTATACAGACAGTCACCTGAGGTGGGAATCGAACCCGGGTCCCTGGCTCTGACAGGCAGCTGTACTAACCACTGAGCTACCGTGCCACCCTTTTCTGTGTTGATAAACACCTTCAGTTGTGACCATCATTGCTTCTTCTACCATTAATGCACTATTCTTTCTGTAAACAAAAGGTAGTAAATTTACATCACATTTCTTGAGATGAAAAGAATGAAAAGTGTGTGGGTGATCAGCTCCTGCAGCTGGAGAAGGTGAAAGTTAAGCCCCTGGTCAATTTCCAACTGATGTTCAGTTTTACATTTTTTGCTTCCTTCATAGTTTCCAAAGCTACACCTTCTAACTGCCTTTCTGAAATTAATACCTGGCTACTGTCCTTCAGCTTTCCATTCTTAATGTCTTTCCAACCATTAATTCACGCAACCACTTCTGATATGAATGATCTTGACTTCAACAAAACTTTCATAATCACTCTCAAATATAACCCACAACAACATACCTCCCAAGTGCAAATATGCTGATTTCAACACAAATGCTTGATAACCTGCTTAGCCATCTATCACCAGACCAGGACTGGACGATAGCAAGCTTTACCAAGCCTCACTTGGCTAGAAGTGGGTGAATTCAGAAACAATAAATGGAATGCTCAGTCTTTTAAATGGAGGTTGCAGCATGAATTTGATGTTGAATTTGAACAAGACGTGGGTCAGGCACAGTACTTCATGCACCTGAAAGTGTCGTTAAAAGTAAGGAACGGTATTTCAGCCACCTGAAGGAAATTCAAAATATCTTGTGTCAAATCCTCTCACAATAGCTCCCATTGATTTTGCACAACCTGCTGCAGAAAGCCCAGCAACACCACCACCAATAATAAGGACCTACGCCAAACAGAAAATACATCAGTGCTGCACATCCTTATTTCAAAATTAACATTAAACATGTCAAGGCAAAAAAAGATTTGCTGTATTTACAAGTTTTTTATTCCAACACAGACATTCTCAGAGTTGAGATTTAAGTAAAAGGATTTGATTGGAGAGGGCACTGAAAATGGACGAAAACAAGGAGAGAAAAGGGAAGAGAATAAGAAAGGGGGTCAAAAACTGAGCAGAGGAAGTGGCAGAGAAAAGGGAACAAAGTTTGAGATAAAAGGAGAGAAAGGCAGAGCCCTTAACTGATTGCCAGCTCTCCATTACCAAAACTCTGTACTGCATGTCAGCAGAGCAGTGATGTCTTCAGGAAGGTAAAGCAGTGGATGGATTCTCCCCAGGGTCTGAGGGCTTCATAGGCAGCATCAGCAGCAAGCTCCAGGGAGAATCGATGAGAGGGTCACACCTTGGAATAGAGGTTATCAAGCCCCCTCCCCTATCTGCCACCAGCCCACACACACAAAGCGACTGGGACTGGACACTTAGAGTAGGACTCAATGGTTAAATCCCAGCAGAAGTGAGATTTTTCTTCATTCTTTCATGCGATTTGGGCATTGCTCACAATTTAATGCTCATCCCAGAGCAACTTAACGATCAACCACATTGCTGCAGGTTTCAAGTCACATGTACAGACCAGACCAGGTCTGGTTAAAGAGTATTAGTGAACCACATGTGTTCTTAGGACAACTGGCAATGATTTCATGGTCACCATTAGGTGAGCTCTTTACTCCAGATTTTACTGAATTCAATTCCACCACTTGCCAGATAGGACTTAAACCCACTGTCTGCAGAATGTTGGCCTGGGGTCTGGTAATCCAGACCAGGCGAAAGTGAGGACGGTAGGTGCTGGAGATCAGAGTCACGAGTGTGGTGCTGCAAAAGCACAGCAGGTAGGTATCACCTGAGGAGCAGTAGAATCAATGTTTCAGGCAAAAGCCCTTCATCAGGAATCAGGTTCCTGATGAAGATGTTTTGCCCCAAACAGCGATTCTCCTGTTCCTCGGACGCTGCCTGACCTGCTGTACTTTTGCAGCACCACACTCGTGACTCTGATCTCCAGCATCTACCGTTCTGGATTACCAGCCCAGTGTTGTTACCACAATGCTAATGTCCACACTCTCCCTACCTCCCATTTTAATTGGCCAGTAAGAGCCATGGGTGGGTGGGCTGCCCAATAACACTCAGCTCCTTGTGTGTGAAATTGCAGCATGCACAGGATTGGCGGGATGGTAGCCATGTATCTTCACTGCCTTCATACCCACTAAAGGGTTAACATTAAAATCAAGTTGAAGATACACAGATTGAGCTCAATGTCAGTTATTGTGAAGCAGGCCTTGTGTTACTCATTGACTATTTTACAATAAACAGAAAAGTTTCACACAAGACCCTCTCTTTAAGTTTGCATGCAAGCAAACAATTTGGACATTTTCTTTAAAAAAAGCAACTAGCGTGTCATTCTTCTCACTTGATCAGTTTGATTTCAAAGTTAGTCACAGAGCTGAGTAAGCTGACAATAAAAGAATTTTAGTGAAGGAATCAGTGCCGAGCACCTGTATAATGATGCAATGCAAACAGCTGCACTTTTATCTCTCAAGTTCTGCCAATCTTACCTTTGCAGGGGGAACCTTGCCAGCAGCTGTGATTTGGCCTGTGAAGAAACATCCAAAGTGATTTGCAGCCAACACTACAGCTTTATATCTGCCAGAAACAGAAAGAGAGAGATAATAAATTGATTCTGAATTGGCTGTGAGGCAGTAAAAACTGATCACAGCTAGTTTTTGCATGCTTAGCCTACAGTGAACACGCGTCCCAAAGGGGAAGCCAAAGCTTGGTCAACATTAGGCCTCAAATTGTACCTCAATCAGTTGGGTAAGCTGCCAAAACATGTTTCATCTCCAGAAGCAGCTCACCCATGATAAGAGGATTCATCTCACTCCATCTCGCTACAACGGCCATTGGAGAATCCCTTGGGGAGCAGGCTTGCCTCTATGTAGCAATTTAGGATAAGACCTGTCCTAAAGCACACATGAAACCCTTATTTATATATGCATGGTTTAAGTGGTTGCTGGGACACCGAGAAATTGCCCAATTCCTGATGTGATCAGATGTATTTCAAACTCTGCTGGAAAAACAGACACCTGAATTTCTCCTTCAAATATTCTACATGTCACACAGAATAGTAAGTCAATTCAAATCACCGAATTTCTATTCCAGGAATTGTCTAGCACATGATAACAAAAATGCTTTTTCACACAGGACACTACATTATCAGCAGGGAATCAGAATAAAATCAATACAACTTGAGAGTTGTTGAGAACAGGAACTCCTAAGATCCAACTCATTTCACCTTATTCACTGGAAATCAGCCAGAAAGTGCTACCAGATGGAATTATGGAAACAAATCTGTGTTCTACTTTCAGGATCCTTTCATGTTTTTACTTTAAATCTGGAGCATTCCCAGAACAAATGTCTTTGTAATTCCATGTCAATAAATATATTTTGTAATATTTATTCTTGAGGTACAGATGTCTCTGGCTTTTATGACCCAACCTGAATAGCTTAAATAACGGGCCATTGTTTTGGGTACTGCACTGCGTGTGATGAAGACACTCTGACAATGTTATTTGGTTGTTTAATACAACTGAGTGTCTTCCCAGGCCACTTCAGTGGGCAGTTAAAAGCCAACTATGTTGATGCAGGACTGGGACCTATTATAGATTAGGCTGGGCATAATGGGCAACAGTGAACTGGTTGGGTTTCTAGATCTGATAGCCTCATATCCACTTTTTAAACTTTTTTTAATTTTCACAATTACTTATATGTACAAGCTGTTGGAGTTCCACAATGATATGTGAATTCCTTGGGTTACCAGGACGACCAATCCAATATCACAGCTACTACATAATGTGCTCTATCATAGGAGTCCGTCCATATAATACTAAAGTATAGCCTTTCGTCAGTTACTGTTCCTATGCATAGGACATTACAGCGCAGTACAGGCCCTTCGGCCCTCGATAGAAATAGGAGAAATGAGCAATGAGGAAAGGTACAACATCCTTGCTGTAGATCAGGATGACAAAAAGAGTGAGAAGGTAAGAAAAGGTTACACTAATTTAGATGGCACTTGTAAACATGAACAACTATGTAAAGAGTGTCGTGGAAATTAAATTGACTCTACTCAACTATTAGCAAGAGCAAAGAAAAATAACTTTATTATATTTTAACCTCTGCATGCAGAAGGACCAATACACTTGGCAAAAATGCCTTGTATAAGGGCACTTGAGCATAATTCAGATACTCCTCTTACACCATTCTTATCATGCTCTCAAGGACAAAGATTGGGAAGACTTGAGTTGTTATTTTTTTCAGTTCCTTGTTGTGGACATACTGTTCTTATGTCTTCCTTAGCTCAAATCTGAAATCAACTGCTCACAAGGCCAGTTTGAATGTTTACAAAGTTCTGCAGAGACAAGCTGTTCCTCGACTGCAGACTTCAGCAAAGTTGCAAAGTGTCAGAAAAGTTTTAAATTTAGAAAAGCATTTCAGATTTCACAGTAAATGTTGAATTTGTTAATTTTCCATTACATGAGTTACAAAGGATTCAAACTGATCTTATTTCAGAAAAGCTAACTAACTATTCAACAAAAAGAAGTCAAGGGAGCATTGCAAAAGTATTGGAAAATTAAGTACAGAAAATATTAGAAATCTTGGAAATTTAAGGTAGAACATTCATCTCAAAATTCTTGAATCGTCACAAGTCCTAAGCAATACTTTCCATGCACCAGTCAAAAACAATTATGTTTCTTACCCTGAAATATTGGCCATTGAACTAAGAGCATCATACCCTTGGGCTATTGTAACTCGGGGAACTTAGTCCATTGCTAGCACTACGGCCTTTCGCAGAGAGAGTTTATCGAGCAGCTCTTGGTTCTGAGCTGGGTAGATGGAGCTGACCAGAGTTACTGCATCTTTTAGAAGGTCAGCCTCATGAATGCCCAATGCACTGTTGAAGGTTGGAGCCCGAACCGGAAAGAAAGATTTTATTAAAATATAATGGAATTGCAACACTTTTCTTTCTGTGAACAACTTACATATTTAACAACTTACAAGAAGTTAGCCTTTAAAATCTTTATTTCCTACTCTATTATCCAACAGAGGAACATTATTTTAAGGAATACCCCATGATCAGTTCTGTTCCTTCACATCTCCCAAAGATACTGAGCCCGTTGATCAAATGAATCTGATAGTGATAGGGAATTCCAGCATCAGGGCTGAATGGACACTGCGCAACAATCACCTTGACAGGAATGTTCCCTCTCAGTTGGGGAATACTTCAATGGTCAAGGACATTTGGCCTTAGATCCTCAGGTGACTGTCCTCCAAGAAAGACTTTGAGTTAAACAACAACACAGAATTGCCAAGCAAAAACTGATAACCAAGCATTGTATGCATGAGGACGGCCTCAACTTGCTGCCTATTGCCCTACATGTAACCTCACCATACTGTTGTGTATCTGTATCTGTAAAATCTTCTTTACTGTCCTACTTTGATACCTTGCTGTGATCTCTCTACCTTAATTAGTTTGTACAGTTTTGGATTACTCATTAATTTGGTTAGACCCTTGGCATGTGACTCTTAAACCTATCATGTTATTTCAACCATTTGGTTTGTCTCCAGCGTCATTTTATTTCATTATTTTGTAATTATCTCTCTGCCTCAATTAATCAGATCATAGGTCATCCCTTCACTTGCTATTCAGCTTTTGACACTTTACTCAGACTGTCTGACACTATTAATCACCTGCAGAGACTTGTTATTCAGCCTGTCAACACTCCACTCACACCATTTGTACAATGTTTGATCTCTTTATCAGTATGTTCTGTGCCTGTGTGCTTCTCTTCATTTCACCTGATGAAGGAGCAGCGCTCCGAAAGCTTGTGATTTGAAATAAACCTGTTGGACTATAACCTGGTGTCATGTGACCTCTGACCTGGTCCACCCCAGTCCAACAGTGGCACCTCCCAACAGGAGATCAGACAGATGTTTCTGTGGCATGAAATGTGAACACAGAAGACTCCCTGCGGCCAAGTTCGAGGATGTTACAGAGCAGCAACAAGGCATCCTTCTAGTGAGGAGAATCAATCAGAAGTCTTAATTCATTTTGGTACCAATGACATAGGTCGGAAGAGAGATGTGGTCCTGAAGGAAGATTTTAGAGAGTTAAGAAAAGACTTCAAGTGCAGGAACCTGAAGATTACTCCCACAAGCTGGTGAGCACAAGAACAGGAGGACAGATCTATTAAACATGTGGCTGGAGAATGGGTACATTCAGAGGCATTGCGACCAGTGGGAGGTGAGAACTGTGCAAATGGCAAGGGTTACACCTTAATAAGGCAGGAACTGATATCCTCACAAGCGGGATTTGCTGTTGGAGTAGGTTCAAACTACCTTTTCATGGGAATGGAAGCCTGAGGGGTGACCCAAATTGGAAAGGAATTAAACTGGTAACAGAAAGATTAGATGACAAGGGAAACAAAGCCAAGCATCAGTTACACCTTGAATGCAGAATGATGTCAAAATAAGCAACGAAAAGGGAACTCTACCTGAATGCACAGATCATTCACAACATGACCAAAATAAAGGTACATGAGGGTAACATCACTGAGGTATGGCTCATTGGTGATCAGGACTGGGAACTGAATATTTAAGGATATTCAACATTTAGGAAGGACAGAAAAGAAGGAAAAGGAAGTGAAGTTGTGCTGAAAATAAGGGATGGGATTAGTACATCATTAAGGGAAGATCTCAGAATGGAAGAACAATGTGAGGAACAATGGGAGAAACTAAAAACAGCAAGGGGCATAGTATAAATCAGGAAATGACAGAAACGTG
This sequence comes from Chiloscyllium plagiosum, assembly GCF_004010195.1. NCBI lineage: Eukaryota > Metazoa > Chordata > Chondrichthyes > Orectolobiformes > Hemiscylliidae > Chiloscyllium > Chiloscyllium plagiosum. Next base: position 62,509,971 of record NC_057710.1, on the reverse strand, counting down.
TTGTCATGGGTGACGCCAAACTCCATATAGACTGGGGGAAACAAATTCAGTACTAAAACTGTGGAGGTTTGGTTTCCAGAAAGTTTTAGGGATGGTTTTCTAGAGTAGCGTGTTAAAGAGCCAACTGGAGGACAGACTATTTTGGAGCTAGTCTTGTGTAATGACAAAGGACGAAATTAATAACGTTTCTGTAAAATAACCTTTAGGGATATATGACCATGATGTTTGGAAGTGAGGTAGCTATTGGCTAACTAACAGAAGATAGAGTATTGGGGTAAGGAGGATATTTTTAGGCTGGCAACCTGTAACTGGTGGAGTGGCACAGCGATCATTGCTGGGTCCATAATTATTTACTATGTATATTCATGACTTGGATGAGTGAAGTGACTTTACTTGTGGATGTCACAAAAATAGGTGAGAAGGCAAGTGATGGAGGATGAGTTTGTAGAGGATATAGACAGGTCGAGTGAGTGGCAGATGGATAAATGTGAGGTTATGCACTTCGGCAGGAAGAAAAGGGGAATATTATTTAAATGGAGAATGGCTGCAGAAAGCTGCAGCACAAAGGGATTTGGGATTCTCATCCATGAATCGCAGAAAGTTAGCATCCAAGTTCAGCGGATGATAAGGGAGGCAAATTGAATGTTTGCCTTTCTTTCAAAGAGAATGGAGTATAAAAGTAGGGAGATATTGCTTGAACTATACAAGGCACAAGTCAGAATACAAGTGGAATACTTTGAACAATTTTGGACCCCTAAGCTGAGAAAATGTATTCCAGGATTGGAGGCAGTCCAAAGAAGGGATTGTTTTACAAGATATTGAGTAGATATAAGTAGATTGGTCTTGTACTCATTGGAATATAGAAGAATAAGAGGCAAACATATTATGAAGAATTAAGATTATCTTAAATGGGAGGCCCTAGTGGCATTATTGCTAATTGTTAATTCAAAGACCCAGGTAATGTTCTGGGGACCCAATTAAAATCCTGCCATGGAAGATGGTGGAATTTGAATTTGACTAAATAAAGCTGTAGTTTAGATTGTAATGATGACCATGAAACCATTGTTTAGATCACAGTGGTGCTGGAAAAGCACAGCAGGTCAGGCAGCATCCGAGGAGCAGAAAAATCAACGTTTCATGCAAAAGCCCTTCATCAGGAATGAGGCTGATTGTTGGCAAAAAACCCACTGATGCCCCTTGGGAAGGAAACTGCCATCCTTATCTGGTCTGGCCTATATGTAACTCCAGACCCACAGCAATATGGTTGACTCTTAAACACCCTCTGGGTAATTAGGGATGGGCAATTAATGCTGACCTGGACAGCAACACTTACATCCCATCATTTTTTTAAAAAATCACATTCTTTGGGACTTGACAGGATAAATGCAGAAAGGTTGTTTATCCTTGAGAGAGAGTCTCAGACCAGAGGGCATCATCTCAGAATGAGGGCTGCAAAGACAGAGATGGGGAGGAATTTCTTCTCGCAGAAAGTAGTGAATCTATGGATTTATTTACCACAGAGTGCTGTTGAGGCTGGGTCATTAAGTATGTTCAAGACAGGGATGGTCAGATTTTCAATCTTTAAGGGAATGAAGGGTTATGGGGAAAGGGCAGGGAAGGAGAGTTGAGGATTACCAGATCAGCTATAATCTGAGGGAATAGTACATGAGACTCAATGGGCTGAATGGCCTACTTCTGCTTCTTTGTTTTATGGTCTAATCTGAAACACAGGTGTTAAGTTTGAATAAGGGGAATTATGGAAGCATTTATGAAGGCAAAAGTTTGCTGAGTCGGATTGGGAAAGTTCATTTAAAGGCATGACTCTGCATCGGCAATAGACAGTCTTTAGTGAAATATTCTAGGTCTTATAGCAACTATACATTCTCTCAAAATGGAACAACTCCAAAAATCAGTAAACTATGGCTCACAAATGAAGTCATGGACTGTACAAAACCAAAAATAAAGGCATATAAAGTGGCCAGAAATCATAATAATTCTGAATATTGGGGTTTTTGTTTAGAATGCAGCAATGGAGAACTAAGAAATTGAGAAGAAAAGGAAGAATAGAATACAAATGCAATCTAGCGATCACATAAAAATGGACTAAAGGCTTGTGCAGATGCATAAAAAGGAAATGTTTGGCTGAGATGAAAAGGATTTCATTAAAGGCAGTGTCAGGAGAGTTTATAATGAGAAGAAAGAATGGCAGAGAAGCTAAATGATTACTTTCTGTCTGTTTTCTGTGACAAATATACAAAAAAAATCATAGAATTAGAGGTCCAACTGATTAAGGAGCATGAGGAATTAAACAAAATTAGTAAGAAGGTTGAATAAGAGAAAGTGGATAAATGCTTGGGACCTGATGGTGTACATCACAGAGTGCTGACAGAGATGGCCATAGAGATATGTGATCATCTTCCAAACCCCACAGATTCTAGAATGAATCCTGCAGACTAGAAGCTTGCAATGTAACTCCATTATTTAAGACAGGAACTAGGAAAAAGAAAAGGAACAGACCCATCAGCCTTGAATCATTAGGAGGAAAAACAATACAATCTACCAGAAGAAACACAATAAATGGGCTTATATATAAAAGCTATCAAATTTGGTAGAGTCAGCATGAACTTGTGAATGGAGACTCATATTTGCCAAACCTGTTGGAGTTTTTTGAGGATGAGACTAACCAAATTGAAAAAGCAGAGCTGATGGATGTAGTAATTTGGATTTCCCGGATAATGTGCCCAACAGGAAGCTTGGCTAGCGAAATTAAAGCATGTAGGATAGGTCATGGACTAGTTTTGACTGAGAATTAGCTAACAGACAGAAATCAGAGAATATGAATAAATGGATCATTCTCAAAATATCAGGCAGTGGTTAGTGGGGTACCACAAGGATCAGTGCTTGGGTCCCCGCGTTCACAATTTATATCGTGATTTGGATGTGGAAACCAAATGTAATATTTCCAAATTTGCATACGATACAAAGCAAAGCAGGAATGTATATTGTGAGAAAGATGTAAAACGTTTGAACAGAATTTGAACAGGCTTAGTGATTAAGCAAGAACATGGTAGATGGAATACAGTGTGGTAAAATGAGGGGTTACCCACTAGGGTAGAAAGAACAAATGTGCAGAATATGTCTAAAGTGTTGTGAGGTTAGAAAGTTTAGATGTGCAAAGTGACTTAGGTGTCCTATCAGTAAATCTCTGAAAGCTAACATGCAGACGTGGCAAACCACTAGCAACGCAAATGGATTGCTAGTTTTAATTTTAATAGTGCAACATCACAAAGCCTCGTTTCAGCTTGGTCAGATCATACTTCCAATTGTGTGTGTGGTTTTGGTATCTTTGTCTCAGGAAAGCTTAGTCTTTGAATATATTTGAAGTGGAGATCGATAAATGTTTGATTATGGGGTTATGGGGATAGCACAGGTAACAGGTAATGAAGTGTTCAATCAGTAATGACAATATTAAATGGTGGACTAGGTTCAATGGGCTGAATGGCCTACTCCTGTTCCTACATTCTTATTACATGCACAGACCTAGACAGTGTTAGCAGAGTTTGCGACCTGACCTTGTGTTGGATAGGGGGTGGTTGTACATGGAGACAGGGAGAAAGGAAAGAAGGCTTCACAAACATAAATAAGGGCCCCCATTTTGTTTTGAGCGCTATTCTATCTATTCATTGATATAGGGCGAGAAGTGAGTTACTCTTAAGGAATAATCATTTTGGAGATATGAATCAATTGTCCAGATGAAATGATGCAAGATTTCCCTTTCTTCCTTATGGAAAACCACCTGGGTTTAATTCCATACCCACTTTCTGTTGCAGAGAATTCCACAGGGTCACCACTCTCAGGTGAAGAAGTATTTCCTCCCCTCAGTCCTAAATGGCCCACCCTATATCCTTAGACTGTGACCCATGGTTCTGGACTCCCTGGTCATCAAGAACATCTTGCCTACGTTTACCCTGCCCAGTCCAGTTAAAAGTTTATAGCTTTCTATGAGGTCGCTCCTCATTCTTCTGAACTCCATTGAACCTAGTCCTAACTGACTCTCTTAATACATCAGTCCTGCCATCTCAGGAATCAGTTGGGTAAATTGTTGTTGCACTGCATCCATAGTCAGAACATCCTTCCTCAGACAAGCAGACCAAAACTGCGCACTAAGGTCCTGTACAGTTACAGCAAGGTATCCCTACTCCTGTACTCAAATCTTCTCACAATGAAGGCCAACATACCATTTGCCTTCTTCACTGCCTGCTCCACCTGCCTGTTTACTATCAGTGACAGGCTTACAAGGACACCCAGATCTTGCTGTACCTCCTCCTTTCCAAATCTATCACCATTCGGGTAATAATCTCACATCTTGTTTTTGCTACCAAAGACGATAACCTCACAATTATCCACATTATACTTCACCTGCTACACATTATCCACTCACTCAACTTGTCCAAATAACACTGACGTAGCTTTGCATTCTCGTCACACCACCCAACTCTCTGTCATTTGTAAATTTCCACATCTAAATTATTAATATATCATGCGAATAGCTGGGCTCTAAGCACTGTTGCCTGCTATACCCACTAGTCTCTGGCTGCCACTCAGAAAAAGCCTGGATTATTCTGACTCTTGGTTTCTTGTCTTCATGTCAGTAGACTAAAGGCAATCCTATGAACTGTAATTTTACATTCTAATGTATTATGTGGACCTTATCAAACACCTTCTGCAAATCCAAGTAAATCACATTCACTCCCCCTGATCAACTCTCTGAGTTACATTCTCAAAAAATTCCAGAAGATTTGCCAAAATAATTTCCCTTTCATAAATCCATACTAAATCTGTCCAATCCTGTTACTATTTACCAAGAACTCTGCCACTAGATCTTTTATAATAGACTCGAGCAATTTTTCTGCTACTGATGTCAGGCTAACCAGTCTGTAATTCCCTACAACACTGACTGTGTCCTTGAGACTGAGGGAAGTAACTTGCATCAAAGGAGCTTTTCTCAAGATAATTATTAATAGATTGTCATTTTACTGAAGGTTAGAAAGCAATTAGCCAATTCTGAGTAAAATTAAATGAGTAGTTTGAACAATCCTGAGGTAAAATTCTTCACTGATTCTATTTGCAGACCACGTATAAAAATTGGTTCTCTCCATCCGAAATGTATGTTTCCATTAATATGAAGAGACAAGTCTCTCATGTTAAGCAGAGAATGTACTGTATTCTCCAAAATAGATCTGGAAACAAAATATTTGTTGCTAAAGAAAAATAAAACCATAGCTTAATGACTTGAGTGCATGGTGTGGAAACAGAAAAAGGTATAATAGTTTAAAAATGAAAGAATAAGTCTTACCTTGACAACAAGATCTGAACCCAGGGCCTCCTTCATCCTCATAATTTTGGCACCAGCTCCTCTGTATTGGTCATCTGAGAATTTAGATGCTTCACCAGCACCAGATTCTACCACGACATTAAATCCTTGCTTCACCAGAGCCTGAACACCGTTCGGAGTCAAAGCCACTCGCTTCTCGTTCTGGAAGATCTCTTTCGGGACTCCTACAGCCATCTGTTTATAGGGAATTCCTACCATCACAAATCAACATTCCACCCATTAACTATTGCAACAAATTAAACCACACAGCAAATAAAGCAAGACTGAATTTTGGTCTTTTTAATCAGTTTACATAACTGATTAAAAAGTTACATGCCAGGTGCATGTCTTCTCCCCACATTCTAGCTAACTAAGGCTTGGGTTCAAGCTGATTGATATTGTTTCTCATAAAATAGTTCCACCATTCGAAAAATGCAAACACCTTACTATAAAATGTCACCACTGCAAACAAAGCTAAAATGACTTTTTAAAAAAGACTGTGGCTCAAAAATCCAAAATAAAGAAGATTAGGTGCATTTAGACAATTTGAGCTGTTATGGCACAGAAGCAGGCCTTTTGGCTTCTCACATGTACATCAATTCCATTACCTCGTGCCAATATCCTGCCTTTTTTCCATACCCTTGCACATTATTTCTCTCCAAATAATCATCCAATGGTCTCAAGTGCCTCAACTGAAACTGCCTCCACACATTTCCAGGCAATGCACTCCAGACCCTACTCACTGTGTGAAAATGGTTTTCGCTTGCACATCACTTTAAATCTATGACCTTAGTTTATTCTTTTCCAAGCGGAAAAGCTTCTCCTTGTCTCTCCAGTCGCTAATGATTTGAAAGCCTTGATCAAATTTCCTCTCAGCTTTCTTCTCTCCAAGAAGAACTGTCCCAATCTATCCTCATAATTGATGTTTCTCATGCCTAGAACTATCCCAGTAAATCGCTTCCGCACTCTCTCCAATGCATTCAAGTCTTTCCTACAATGTGGATTCCATAACTGGACTCAATACTCCAGCTGATCTAACAAGTATCTTGTACATGTTCATCATTGCCTCCTTGCTCTTGTACTCTATGTCCCTACTAATAAAGGCAAGAACATTGTATGCTTTATGAACTGCTCTCTCCAGTTTGCGCTTACACCTTCCATGATCTGTGCACATATACACCCAGGTCTCTCTGCTCCTGCCTCCCCTTTAGAATTGTATCCCCTAATTATATTGCTTTTCAAGGTTCTTCCAATCAAACTGCATCACCTCACACTTCCCTGCATTGACCTCATCTGTCACCTATCCACCCATTCCACCAGTCTGTCAATATCCTTTTGGAGTTCTGCATTGTCTTTCTCACAGAGACAACTTTAATGAACTCCCTCAACTCTTAGGAACTAAAAAGTGGGGGAAAGGTGCTTTACACTACAAAATAATTCTTAATTAAGGAAGCACATTCCATTTTTTTAAGAATTTAATTGACCTCAGCAGTTGTACTTATCTTTTTTTATTCAGGTTAAAGCACCTATTATCAATCACCTTTTACAGCCACGTTCTAAGAGAAATTCACAAATCATCTGTGGAGGTCATGGATCAAGGTTTTCTTTTGAGTATTAGCATTAACCAAACTAGCACTAAGTACTCTTGGTAATCATATCAAAATGGATCTATTCTTATCTGCTTACTGGAAAGTTCACTTCAACAAACAAGATCTAACTCTTTATGTCCTGGAACCAAATTTTCCAAAATGTAAATACACAAAATACATGTGGCAAGTGGAATCACAGACTGAAAATTAAGTGCTCTCACCAATGAAGGTACATACTCAAAATGAAGCAAGTTTTCAAAATTATTCAAGACGTAGAGACTACCATAAAAAAAGTTGTCTTCTTGTCTTCACAACAAATTTAATAAGAAGAAAAATTAACAGATTTTAAACACCAGATGATTTAACTAGGTTTACGAGATTAATCTTAACTCAGCATGAGTGAATTTGGAGATTTGTCTCAGAAACACTGACTACACTATTAGAAGAACCAAAGACACATACACCAGACACTACCAACTTCATCAGCAAAGACAACTATCATCAAGCTAGTGGACCTATGCCTTACCATTCACCACATCCAACAACAAAACCTACAGACAAACTAACAGAACAGCCATCAGATCTCTGACATCAGGGTTCTGAGCAGAGACAGTAATGCAGAGACTCGAACAAACAGCTCTGTCAATCATCCAACCCAAACTTTAGGTCTGCAACGTGGATGACACCTTTGTCATCACTAAACGAAACAAATTAGGAGAACCTTCAAGACCAGCAATAATACCCTTACTGGCATAAAACTCACTAAAGAGGAGGAAAACACAACAAACTGCCATTCCTGGATTTCATTTCAAGATGTAGAGTGAACAGCCAATAGGGAACCTCAAACCAGTATCTACAGGAAAACAGCACATACAGACCAAATACTGAACTACAGAATCAATCATCCCAACATTCACAAACAAAGCTACTTTAGAACATCATTTCAATGAGCTACCACACACTGCAGCACAGAGGAACTATGAAGAGCAGAGGAAAATCACCTATACAGTGTATTCAAAACAAACGGGTGCCCAATGAACACAGTCCGTCAATTTCTCAGCAACAAACCCAAACAAGCAGACAAAACACATCCAGAAACCCTAGCCACTCTCCCCTACATCAAAGACATCTCAGAAATGACTGCCAGACTACTCAGACCACTTGGCTTCATGGTTGCCCACAAACCCACCAACACACTATAACAGCAGCTAATGATCTTAAAAGACGCAATACAGACAACAAGGAAAACAAACGTCATTTACAAAATACCTTGCAGGAACCGAAACAAACACAATAGTCATAGAGATGTACAGCATAGAAACAGACCCTTCGGTCCAACTCATCCATGCCGACCAGGTATCCCAACAAAATCTAGTCCTACCTGCCAGCACCCAGCCCATATCCCTCTAAACCCTTCCTATTCATTTACCCATCCAGATGCCTTTTAAATGTTGCAATTGTACTAACCTCCACCACTGCCTATGGCAGCTCATTCCATACACGTACCACCCTCTGTGTGAATAAGTTGCCCCTTAGGTCCCTTTTATATTTTTCCCCTCTCACCCTCTCCCATGGGAACCTTGTTGAACGCCTTACTAAAGTCCATATAGATCACGTCTATCACTCTGCCCTCATCAAATTCTTTGTTACTTCTTCAAAAAACTAAATCAAGTTCATGAGACATGGTTTCCCACACACAAAGCCATGTTGACTATCCCTAATCAGTCCTTGCCTTTCCAAATACATGTACATCCTGTCCCTCAGGATTCCCTCCAACAACTTGTCCACCATTGATGTCTGGCTCACCGGTCTATAATTCCCTGGCTTGTCCTTACCACCTTTTTTAAATAGTTGCACCACGTTAGCCAACCTCCAGTCTTCCAGCATCACACCTGTGACTAGCGATGATACAAATATCTCAGCAAGAGGCCCAGCAATCACTTCCCTAGCTTCCCACAGAACTTCCCCTCCCACTCTGCCAAGGACATGCAGGTCCTGGGCCTCCTCCATCACCAAACGCTCACCACCCGACGCCTGGAGGAAGAACGCCTCATACTCGGCCATGGAACCTTGCAATCCCACAGGATAAATGTGGATTTCACCAGTTTCCTCATTTCCCTTCCCCCCACCATTATCCCAGTCCCAAGCCTCCAACTCAGCACCGCCCTCTTGACTTGTCCATCATCTTTCCCACCTATTCGCTCCACCCTCCTCTCCGACCTATCACCTTCTCTCCGACCTTCATCTACTTATCACACACTCTCAGCTATCTTCCACCCAATCCTACCCCGCTCCCATTTATCTCTCAACCCCCGACCCACAAGTCTCATTCCTGATGAAGGGCTTTTTGCCTGAAACGTCGGTTCTCCTGCTCCTTGGATGCTGCCTGACCTGCTGTGCTTTTCTAGCACCAAACTCTCGTCACTGATGATGTTCCCTAGTATGGTGATGAAACGTCTAAAAATGAACCTTCCAGTTCAGCAAGTAAACGTACATCCTTAACTCAGCATCTCTTCTGAAACAACAGAAGCTTTCAGAAAACTTAACAGTACTTTCACAACTTCAATCATTTATCCTTAATAAAACAATTCATCCTAAGGAAAAAGCAGGAGCCATTGACTCAGCAAGGAGAGAACCGATTAACGAAGACTCTGGTCAAAGCCATTTCTGAACGCTCTCTGATCCAGCAGTACTAAAGGAAGGCGGATGGATTAGGAATTAAAGTGAACCACAGCGCAGAGCCAAATCTGTTCACTCATTTACAAGGTAATGGAGGGTAGCATCAACAGTGCTATCAAGCAGCACCTGCTCAGCAATAGCCTGTCTTCTACTGTGCAGTTTAGGTTCCACCAGGACCTCTTAGCTACTGACCTTATTGCAGCCTTGGGCCTATTGTGAATAAAAGATCTGAACTCCAGAGTTGAGGTTGGAGTGACAGCTTTTGACATGAAAGCAAGCCCTGTAAAACTGGAGTCAATGGGATGAGGGAGAAACTTTCTACTGGGTTGGAGTCATCGGAAGATGGTCATGACTGTTGGTCAGTCATCTCAGCTCCAGGATATCTCTGCAAGAGTTCCTCAGGGTAGTGACCTAGGCCCAACCATCTTCAGCTGCTTCATCAATGACCTTCCCTCCATCATAAGGTCAGAAGTGGGAATGTTCACCAATGATTACATTATGTTCATCACCATTCACAATTCAGATACCAAAGCAGTCTGTGTTCAAATGCAACAAGAGCTGGACAATATCCAGGTTTGAGCTGACAAGGGACAAGTAATATTTGCACCTCACTAGTGCCAAGCAATGACCATCTCCAACAAGAAAGAATTTATCCATAGTGTTTAACATTCAATGTCATTATTATCATTGAATCTCCTTTTACCAACATCCTGGGGGTTACCATCGACCAGAAACTAAACTGGACCACAATACAGTGCCTCCAAGTTTAGATCAGAGGTTTAGAATTCTGCAGCTCCTAACTCACCTTCCCAAACTTGTTCACCATCCGCAAGTCAGGAGAGTGATAGCATAATGTTACTTGTCTGGAGCTCCAAGAAAAGCCAAGAATTTTAATTTCATTCAATATGAAGCTTGATTGGCATCATATCCACTGCCTTCAAAATTCAATCCCTCCAGTTTTACACAGTGGAAGCATAAATGCCAACTACAAGATGGGCACTGCAGAAATTCTCAAAGGCTCCTTCAACAGCAAATTCCAAACAAGCAACCTCTACCATCTAGAAGGATGAGAGCAGTAGATCCATGGAAACACCACCAGCCACAATTTCTGCTCCAAGTCATACACCATCTTGTCTTGGAAATGTATCATTGTCTCTGGGTTAAAATGCTGGTGCTCTTTCCCTAATAGCACTATAGATATAATTAGACCGTATGAACTGCAGCAGTTCAATACGTTAGCTCACCACCATTTTCTCCAAGGAGAAAGTGAGGACTGCAGATGCTGGAGATCAGAGCTTAAAAATGTGTTGCTGGAAAAGCGCAGCAGGTCAGGCAGCATCCAAGGGATTATGCCCGAAACATCGATTCTCCTGTTCCTTTGATGCTGCCTGACCTGCTGCGCTTTTCCAGCAACACATTTTTAAGCACCATTTTCTCCAAGACAACTAGAGATGGACAATGAGTGCCAGTCTAGTTAATGATGCCCACATCCTCTGAAAAACATATTAAAAAATATAGGATTCCCTGATATGCTGTAAATGTGTAAGTGATTGATAGCAACTGTATATTTATAATTTGACTATCATTTATTTGGATATGGTGGTGTAATGTTAATTTTCCTGGACTAGTAATTCAGACATTGCGACTTCACACTGATGGCTGAGCTGAGGTAGATGGAATGGGAGGAAAGCCATGTGCAGTATGAATTTGAGAAAATGACATTTTTTAAAATTCATTCTAATTTGCTTATTTGTCCCTAGCTCTCAGAAGCTGCTTACAATATTTATATAGACAAGGTGGAACCTTAGATGACTTTCAAATTAATTCAAACTTTCAACCTGAACCTGTACATAATCAGTATTGAAAATGTGCGACAAGTAACTTGAACTCTGTACAAATTATAGGATAGAGTCAGCATATTAAGAAATAGCCATAATTTAAATTATCTTTGTTCACTTTTAATCATGAGGACTTGTGAACTCAGAACACAAAAAGGTGGCTTGATGGAAACTTGGCTGGAAATCAGAAACAGAGTAGGAGCAAAGAGTAGTTAGTCTGATTGGAGAAAGGCAGAGAGTAGGACTGCACCAGGATCAGTGCTGGCTAACACTGTTATTCATAAATGACATTATATCAAATTATAATAAATTCACTGGATGATCTGACTCCAACAGTGACAACCATTTTTATTTGTGCTCGGTAAAACTCCAGTCAGTGGAGATTTTTTTCTTTGATCCACACTCACTTCAGTTTCATTAGGGCTCCTTAATGCCTCACATGTCAAATGCTGCCTTGATGCCAAGGGCAGCTAACCTCACCTCTGGAGTTCAGCTCATTTGACCACCTTTGGACCCAGGCTGTAATGATCAAGGGGAGACTGATGATACAGTAATTGGCGTGTTTGGATTTGTCCTTGTTTTTGTGAACAGGGACATACCCTGTGCAATTTCTCATTGTTGATAGATGCTAGGGTTGTAACAGTGGCTTAGCTAGGGGCACGGTTAAATCTGGAGCATGTCTTGAGTACCATTGCTGGAATGGTCTCAGGGCCCATAATCTTTGTAGTATCGAGTGACTTCAGCCATTGAGTGATACCATGTGGAGTAAACTGAATTAGTATTTGTGACCTTGGGGCCTTAGAAGGAGGTCATCTGTTCAGCACTTCTGTCTGAAGGTAAATGCTTCATGCTTGTCTTTTGTAATGATTATTGAGGATGGCAAAACTTGTGGAGTCTCCTGCTCATGTGGCAGGATTGCAGAGCTTAGATCTGCTCAGTCGAACGAGGGATCATTTTGCTCTCTCTATTACAGTCATAGAGTCATAGAGATGTACAGCATGGAAACAGACCCTTCGGTTCAACCCGTCCATGCTGACCAGATATCCCAACCCAATCTAGTCCCACCTGCCAGCACCCGGCCCATATCCC
>NC_057710.1:62347845-62497371 GCF_004010195.1 Chiloscyllium plagiosum | reverse complement strand
CTCATAATTTTGTAAACCTCTATAAGGTCACCCCTCAGCCTCCAACACTCAAGGGAAAACAGCCCCAGCCTGTTGAGCCTCTCCCTATAGCTCAAATCTTCCAACGCTGGCAACATTCTTGTAAATATTTTCTGAACCCTTTCAAGTTTCACAACATCCTTCCCTTAGGAAGGAGATCAGAGTTGCACACAATATTCCAACAATGGCCTAACCAATGTCCTGTACAGCTGCAACATGACCTCCCAACTCGTGTACTCAATGCTCTGACCAATAAAGGACAGCATACCAAATGCCTTCTTCACTAGTGCGACTCCACTTTCAAGGAGTTATGAACCTGCACTCCAAGATCTCTTTGTTCAGCAACACTCCCTAGGAACTTACTATTAAGTGTATAAATCCTGCTAAGATTTGCTTTCCCAAAATGCAGCACCTCACATTTACCTCAATTAAACTCCATCTGCCACTTTTCAGCCCATTGGCCCATCTGGTCCAGATCCTGTTGTAATCTGAGGTAACCCTCTTTGCTGTCCACTACACCTCCAATTTTGTTGTCATCTGCAAACTTACTAACTGTACCTCTCATGCTCGCATCCAAATCATTTGGTTAAATGACAAAAAGTAGTGGACCCAGCACCGATCTTTGTGGCACTCCACTGGTCACAGGTCTCCAGTCTGAAAAACAACCCTCCACCACCACCCTCTGTCTTCTACCTTTGAGCCAGTTATTACATGCTGCATATCAATACCAGATAATTAACTAATCAATGGAAATAAGAGACATTCCTTTGCTCAAAGACAGAGTAGGAAGTGAATTTTGCTGTTACAGGAAGTGATTGAAGTGAATTCCCTAGATGCACATATGAGACGTAAGAGAAGTAAAAAGATATACTGATGACTGAACTGAGATAGACGGAGTGGGAGAAGAGCTGTGTGAAGAATGAAGAATGAATCAGTGCAGACTGGCTGGATCTGTTTCTGTGTTGCATGTTCAATGTAATGAGATATAATTAGCTTACAAATGGCTTGTTATATTTCTTCATTGTTCTTTCCTAAGATAGATTATTGACTATACAGATAGATCAACTATACAAAACACACTGTAGTTTATACTTAAAGATTAATATGAAAATATATCAAAATATTTTGAAAATCTAATATGGCATCCCCTTTAATGACAATAATATGTTTACCCGAACACTTCAGCAAATATCATTTTCATTTAAATAATTAAACAATTTACATTAGATGACAAAGAACCTACAGCACCAAGAGGCCATTCAGCCCAATGGATCTACGATAGGATTTGTGCTTCACACAAACCTCCTTTCACACCATTTTATTTAACCTATCAACATCAATTTTGATTCCTTTGTCTTGTGTGCTTCTTTGCCATTTTTCTTGGTTATATTTAGTCTATTTGCTGTAATTATTTGCTGTGACAATGAATTCCACTTCCTGGGAAAAGTTTTTCCAGAATTCCTGACTGGATTTATTAGTACAGGTTGTTCTGCTATAGTGCGGGTTTTGTCAATGCAAATTCGCTGTAATGAGATTGATAAATAGGGGAAACTGTTTCTAAGATGCAAACTTTTAAAACATTTGTTGACTGTAGTGCAATTGCATCGCCAACACTTTAACTTTTTTCTTTAGTGCGATTCTCATATAGGAAGGGGTTGCACAGGAACGCAACTATCGCACTGCAGCAGAAATGCTATCAGGCAATCTTTTCATAGTTAAAACAGTAAACAGTTTGTGAGACCTCCTGGTGTTTTTTTTAAAAGATGGAACAATAGAAGCAGCCTGAATGGGTGGGGTTCAAGCTCCCATAGAACGAGGATTTTTAGTTTTTAACTTTCAGCGATTGCGGGGGTCTTAGAATCATTAGGTCATACAGACCAACAGCATGGGGGTCCTTTTGCCCAAACTGGTCCATATCGACCAAAATGTCCATCAACGCTAACCCATATTTCTCTTTCCTATCCATGTATTTGTCCAAATGCCTTTTAAATGTTGTGAATGTACCCATCTCAACCACATCCACTGGTGGCTCATCCCATATGTGTACTACCCTCTGGGTAAAGAAGTTCCCTTTTATTTTTTCTCCTCTAACATGAAACTGATGCCTCTAGCCCTTGATTCTCCAAAAAAGATTGAGTGCATTCACCCTAACCATGCCTTTCATGATCTTGTATACCAAAAGCAGCCCCCTCCTCCCTCAGTCTCCTATGCTCTATAGAATAAAGTCTCAGCTTGTCCAACTTCCCCCTATAACTCAGGCCATTGAGTCCTAGTAACATCCTTGTAAATTTCTTCTGCACTCTTTCCAGTGCGGGCTCACCAATATCCTGTATAACTAGAACATAACTTCCCAACTTCTACACTCAGTGCCCTGACTGACGAAGGCCAGTGTGCCAAAAGCCTTCTTCACTGCCCTGTCCACCTGTGACTCCACTTTCAGAGAACTGTGAACCTGAACTCCAAGATCCTTCTGATCCACTACACTCATTAAGGCCCTACCATTCACCACGAAACTCCTACCTTGATGTGACTTCCCAAAATGCAAGACCTCACACTTAACTATATTAAACTCTATTTGCCATTTCTCAGCCCACTTCCCCAGCTAATCAAGGTCCTGCTCCAATTTCTAATAATGTTTCTCACTATCCACGATGCCACCTATTTTAGTGTCATCTGCAAACTTACTAATCATGCCTTGTACATTCTCATCCAAATCACTGATATAGATAACAAACAGCAATGGGCCCAGCAACAACCCCAAGGCACTCCACTAGTCACAGGCCTCCAGTCCAACAAATATCTTTCCACTATTACCCTCTGCCTCCTACCATCAAACCAGTTGTGTCTTGAAGCTGGATGTGGAAGCTCTTATTCCTCTCCCTGTTGCAGCTAAAAGATGAGGTTGATTTCCTGCTGCTAGAATTGCATGTGAGACAATCTGTTTTACTGAATTTGCCTTTGTTAAGGGTGTACTAATGGGATATTACCATACTGGAACAGTTAATCAGTAGCAGTTAATATATCTATCATTTTGTTAAGCATTTCGATGGAGTTATACTTAAGTCAATTCTTTTCCTTTCTTTTTATTTTGTCTGTATTTTTAATTCTAGTTTAAAAATTGTGTTTGGCTTAACGTCAAGTAGTTTGACCAATCGAATTGCAGCTGGAATGCAACACCTTACAATTACCTTTAAAATAAGAAAACATTGGGGTCTAGACTATCTTACAAATATATTTTGAGGAGGTTTGGTCTTGTGCATAAAGTAATCACTGCCAATGTGCCACATGTATGAACTCCAGCTTTATACTCAGCTACAACTGAAAACTGTTCCTCTACATCTACCCTACCAACACCTTTCAGCATGTTAGAAACCTCAGACTTTGCTTTTCTCGAAGAGTTCAGTCTTTTCCAATAAGTACTAATGTGAATTAAACATTAAAGCAGCATGAACATTGATGTATACCCATATCTTCAATTTTTCACATACGTCAGAGACTGATTTAAACATTATCATTCTGACACGCCTCTCTCCAGTTCCAGTATAGGATAATGTTTAAATCAGTCTCTGACACATGTGGAAAATTGCTCATAGATGACTCCTCCCACTCTGTATCATGCTTGAAGTAACAAACTTCTACCAGATGATGGAGCTGTCCAACATCTAATTTAAATTAAAACTGAAAGAACCGTGGATGCTGGAAATCTAAAACAAAAACAAAAGCTGGCCTGGCAGTATCTGTGGACAGAAATCAGTGTTAATGTTTTGGATGCAGCGACCCTTCCTCAGGCTTTGATAATATACAAATACTGCTGGTTCCTGCATTAAACTTCCACTGTTCCATTCTGCACAAGATTCACACCATTGAACCAACGTAGCAAACTGTCTCCAGCCTTAATTACATCCCAAATAAAGACATCCACAAACCACCTCCCTAATACTCACTCAGTCATTAATTTATTTGTGAAAAGTGGCAATGCCAGCATTTACAGCCCATGCCCAGAGTGGTGGAGATGGGAAGGATGGCAGATGCTGGAAGCCACAGTCAATAGATGTAAGGCTGGAAAAGCACAGCAGGTCAAATAGTATCCGAGGAGCAGGAAAGTCAACGTTTCAGGCTGATACCCTTTGTCAGGACTTTCCTGCTCCTCGGATGTTGTCTGACCTGCTGCGCTTTTCCAGCCTCACATCTATTGACTCACCCAGAGAGGTGTTGGGAGCTACTTTATTGAACTGCTCAATCAACATAACAACCCAAATTATCTGACCATGGTCACATTGCTGTTTGTGTGCTTGTTGTGTGTGCAAGAGCTGTTATGCTTCCTACATTACAACAGTCACTGCACTTCAAAGGTACTTCATTGGCTGTTACATGCTTTGAGGCGTCCAGATTTTCTCTTTTGCAATTCTTTTTTTTAAGGTTTCTTTTTCTTCACTTCAGCTTACCAGCATGTGCTGCCCGTCCCTAGCTGGCCTTGAGAAGGTGAGCTGCTTTCTTGAACTGCTGCAGTCCACATGCTGAAGATTGACCCACAATGCCTTTAGGAATTCCAAAATTTTGACCCAGTGACAGTGAAGGAATGGTGATATATTTCCAAGTCAGGATGGTGAGTGGCTTAGATAGGAATGTGCTGAGGTGATATTCCCATGTATCTGCTGCCTGGAAGGTCTAGAAGATGCTGCTGAGAATCTTCGGTGAATCTCCGCAGTGCATCTTGTAGATCGTACACACTGTTGCTACTGAGCATTAGTGGTGGAGGGAGTGAATATTTGTGGATTTTTACTGAAATCATATTAATCATCACTCGAATACTATCCTTATTCGAAAGCAGATTATTCATTACTTCTAATATCTTGATCTGTTTCAGCTTGCAGGATGATTAATATTTAAGATTATGAGGCAATAGGTAGTATCACAGCAGGTAAGGCAAGTTGGGATCAGAGGAGAAAACAAAACATCAAGTCTGGCAAGATACCATCCCTGTGTGGGTAACAGACTGCATCCTCAGATGGTAATACCATGATAGGAGTGCAGATGTGCATCCTTACACATCACTCCAAAACATAACACGGTACAAATTATTGCCTCTGTAAGCTGTTTCTCCTGTACCTGGTTTCTGGCACCAGAAGGCTTGGTGAGTTCTGAACTTCCATAAACTTTGGGTCCTCACCGCCTGCAATTTTACACATGTCATTGTACTTAGTAGAGGACTGCAGCAGCTGGTGACCACTGGGCAGAGAAGGCTTGCCATTCTGTGAGGAGGACCAACGCGACCGTGCAATCTTCAGTCCTCACTGTCGTCCTACAATATATAGAAAAATCACAGCACAACGGTCATATTCCTCCAGCAGGTGCTCTGCGAATAATAGGTCCTGATAAATGCTATGACACAGGTTTAAATCTTAAGAGGCTAAATTGGATAGCTGTTGAAAACAGGTGCAGTGGTAGTGTCCCTGCCTCACATTCAAAAGGCCTGGTGTTTAAGATTCACCAACTCCTACTCTAAACACTTGAGCTGCTGGTGCAAAGTAGTGATGTCCGTTGACTAGTAATCCAGGGCTTAGGTAATACTACTCAGCGACATAGGTTCAAATGGCAGGAAATAGGATTGAGTTAATTAATTTGGAATTAAAGGCTAGTGTGAAAACCCATCTACTTTGTGAATTCCCTTCAGAGAAGAAAAAAGAATTCTGTTGCCCTTCCCTACCAGGTACTCACAGAAGTGTGAGTGACTCTTTAAACAATCAAGGTCAATAAATATATTTCAGAATGCCATATTCACCAAGAGCTGCAGCCAATATCTAAAGTGCCAGACGATCACTCAGCTATTAATAATCGCTCAACATCAGACTCATATGTAACAATCATATGCCACGCTGCAGGCCTACACTCACGGTTATAGCTTGCACAGCGTCAGCAATTCAAAGAATGAACTCTCTTTTGCAGAACAAGGATATGAGCAAAAGGAAGCAGCAGGAGCTAATGGAAGGGGCCAGGTATGGCTGTGTTCCAACAGCCGTGGAGGGGATGGTGAATCACATTTCCAGCTCATCTCTTCTGATTTACAAGTTGCAGATCATGTACGTTCACACCACTTACTTTTGTCCCTTCAGAGAAGAAAAAAGAATTCTGTTGCCCTTCCCTACCAGATACTCACAGAAGTGTGAGTGACTCTTTAAACAATCTCCTTTCTCCTTTTAGATATCCAAGAAATTTGTCCAGGCAATAAAGGAACCAACTCAGTGGAGGAACCCATCCAGCTGAGAACACTGTTTGCTTCTTTGAGGGTAGGTTAGGTTAGATTAGATTCCCTACAGTGTGGAAACAGACCCTTCAGCCCAAGTCCACACCGGTGAGAAACCCATCCAGACCCATTTCCCTCTGATTAAAGCACCTAATGGGCAATTTAGAATGGCCAATTCACCTGATCTGCACATCTTTGGACTGTGGAAGGAAACCGGAGCACCTAGAGGAAACCCACGCTGACAAGGGGAGAATGTGCAAACTCCACAAAGACAGTCACCCAAGGCTGGGATCGAACCTGGGTCCCTGGTGCTGTGAGGCAGCAGTGCTAACCACTGAGCCACCATGCCACCCATTAGAGGCAGGATCTGTGAATGGTGAGACAACGGTACAACTAGTGTGCAGCCATAGTATGGGTAAGGACAGCATGGGTACCAGCTCCTTGGACGTCACGAGTCACTCTGCTGACCACTTTGATGGGGCAATGTATCAAAGATGATGGGTAAATGCAATGATGCATTGGCAGAACTACCAGAAAACCTGCAGTCAGTGGCATGGAATATGCAACAGTCCATCACCAAGTTGCCCCATGCATTTCCCAGAGCTTGGATGATCAATTCTGTTTGTATATTTCTAGAGACAACCACGATGGCTGACACCTCAGCTTCCACTGCTGCACCATTACCCAATGTCTGACTGCTACAGTGATAGATCAGCGAGGTAAAAACAATGACTGCAGATGCTGGAAACCACATTCTGGATCAGTGGTGCTGGAAGAGCACAGAAGTTCAGGCAGCATCCGAGGAGCTTTGAAATCAACGTTTCGGGCAAAAGCCCTTCATCAGGAATAGGATGTGGAAGGCTCCTTCAGGGCCTTGGATAGAGGTGAGGGAGGAGGTGTGGGCACAGGTTTTAGATCAGTGATAGATCAGACTAACTTATTCATGGCGAGACACTGCCCACTATGACAGAGCTACAGCGAGGGAAGAAGCTTGGGGCATGTCACAGTGGTTCAGCAATCAGCCCTTCACAGAATATTCGGGGTTGCTGAGGCCCCACTCCAGGGGAGTGAAGCAGGGTCCAGATGGCCTTTCTTAGGATGACAGACTTGATCGTCCCATTCCTCCCACTCCAACAGACGTCGTAGCTTTATATCAACCAGCTCAGCCAAGGTAGTAGATTCAGGAGCCACACTTTCCAGGGCAACAGCGTTTTGTTCAAAATGAATTCACACAGGATTTAGGCATCACAGGTCAGACCAGCATTTATTGCCCATCCCTAACTGGCCAGTTCAGAGTCAACCACAATCCTGTGGCTTTTCTTTTCCCTGAAGGACATTAGTGAGCCAGGTGAATTTTCGCAGACAATTGCCTGAAAATTATCACTGAACTCTTAATTCGATATTTTCACCGAATTCAAAATCCACCATCTGCTGTGGAGAGGGCCCTGGATATCAGCCTAGGTATCTGGATTAATAAGTCTTGTGATAAGACCACGAGGCCATCCCCTGCTCATAGTCCAGCACAGCCTCCAAGAGGAAGGATCCATTTGTGATCTAGCCTAATAACAGTGACACCGAGGATTAGGAAAGAGATTCTCCTTATTGATGATAAAAAGCAGAATCTCAAATTGGGCGCATGGTAAATAAGGTTAAAGAAATAAACATATAATAGCTCAAAGATGGTGTGGCAGAAATGGGCTTTGATTAAATGAGTATTGGTGCTTGTGCTGTAAAGCAGGAGCTGTAACACTGCAATAGTATTCACCTGAACTATGCTGGGGCCAGTGTGCTGGCAAGTCATACAATTAGGGCAACTAGCACTTTAAGTATGAGGGGGAAGGGAACATGTGAGACTGCATGCAGTAAATCAAAGGGAATTATAGAACATGATAGCAATGTGGGTGTTTGTAAACTGTATTTGGCAGGAAGGAATAGAACATTCAAACTTAAGAATGCACCAGCAGCTGAGGCCAGAGACTGTAAAAAAGAGTTAACAGCTCTTTTTTTTAAATTCATTCACAGGATGTGGGTGCCATCAACTAGGCTAATTATTATCCATCTCTAATTGAACACATTTCTATAGGTCTGGAGTCACTTATAAGCCAGGTCAGGTAAGACCAACAGATTTCCTTCCCTATGAACCTGATGGGTTTCCCTCGACGATGGTTTCATGCTCATTATTACATTTTAATTCCAGATTTTTAAAATTTGAATTTTATTATGGCAGGATTCAAACCTGGACCTCCAGAACATTTCCTGGATCTACGAGATTAACAGCCTGGTGATAACAGCACTAAATCATCTGTACTTGGCTGCGAATGAAAACAGCATTCATAACAAAGGGATACACTGTTATCACAGTTAGTAATAAATATGTATGGCCTGACAGTCATTACAGAGGTATGGATTTAAGGCAACCAAGGCTGGGTTCTGAAAATTGAACAGCTTTGATGTCTTGAGAAGACAGGAAGCTAGGATAAGGTGATGGGGTAACATTAATGATGATGTTAATGCAGTAGTCGAGATAACTTAAGTTCAGCAGAGCAAGATGTAGAATCGCTTTGGGGCAGAATTAAGACATGGAAAAGGTAAGAGGTCATCTGTAAGAGTAGTTCACAGCCACGCTCCCCTCTCAACAAACACTAGGTTTACTGTAGACAAAGGTATATAGTAAGGAATAAATGGGGGTGTGTAAGAAAGATATAGTAGTCATGGTAATGATCGACATGTAGCTCAGGTGAATCAGACTGGCAAATAGTAGCCTGGAAAATGAAATCCAAAATGTATTTGGCACAATTACATAAGGCAACATTACTATTTAAAACAAGTGGTGATCTTATTGAAACATATGGGATTCTGAAGGGTCTCAATAGAGTGGATTATAGGAGGATGTTTCCCCTTGCAAAAGAGACTAGAATTATGGGATACAATTTAATTATGAGACTTCCGTTTTAAGACAGACATGAGAATTATTTTTCTCTCAGAGGATTGTTTGTCTGTGAAATTCTGTTCCCCAAAAAACAGTAGAGGCTGGGTCACTGCATTTATTCAAGACTGAGTTAGATAGGTTTTTGATAGATACATCAATCAATGACAATGGGAAAGAGACACGAAAGTGGGAGTTGAGGTTACCACCAGATCAGCCATGATCTTATTGAATAGTGGGGAAACACAAAGTACCAAATGACCGACCAAATAAGCAGCCTTCGTCTTGGCACACTTGAACGAGTAGAGCGTGAATAACATCTCCTTGTACACAACAACTGAATCAGTGCATTGGTAGATTTGGTTTGGAATGGTTATTTTCTGCTGGGCTCAATTTTCACATTGTGGTCAAATTTTATAAATTACAGTGGATCCCACTGCTGAGATCATCTTATGATGGGAGAGGATTCTACCACTGCTAATCATGTTGGCCTTGTGATCATTGGCATTCTTTTTGCCAGTTCCTTTTCCATATCTCCTCAAAGAGTTGTGCTTCTTCTTCCCAAGTCAAGTTTGTTCTGAGCGTAACGGTCTCCCATGCATTGACATCAAAGTTGCATTTCTTGTGGTAAGCCTGCTGGGAGTCTCTGAAGCACTCCCTTGGTTCTCCTCGCATTTGAGTGCCTTCCTTTAGCTGGGCGAAGAGGATTTGATTTAGCACTCAGACCTTAGGCATCCAAAACACATGGCCAGCCCAGCAGAGCTAGTTTTGGATAAACATGGCCGACGCTTATGCTATTAGCTGCTTCAAGCACACTGATGTAATTATACCTGTCCTCCCAGCTGATGTACAGAAACCATCTCAAACAGCGCTTATGGTACTTCTCCAGGTACCGGGGAGTTAGGGGTGTTGTGGACATGTCACTGCACTAGTAATCCAGATGCCTGGCCTGATGATCTGCACCACGTTAATTGGGGAAATGGAATTCAGTTAAAATTTGAAACTAGCAGCAGAGAGGTGGAAGAACAGATTGGGCAGCAGATCTTGGAAAGGTGCAGATGTAACAAAGTTGTTGTCGTTGTGGGTGACTTCAATTTCTCTGATATTAATTGGAATCTCCTTAGTACAGATGGTCTCGATGAAGCCAATGTTGTCAGGTGTATCTAGGAAGGACTCAATATGTAGACTGGGGGGAGGCCATATTGGAGTTGGTGCGAGGCAACGAGCCAGGCCAGGTATCAGATCTCTCAGGAGGAGAGAATTTCGGTGGCACAACTGCCTCACCTCTAACTTAGCGACGAAGAGGAATCGGAACTGACAGTATGGAAAAGTATTTCATGGGGAGGGGGGGAAATTATACTGCTATTAGACAGGGAGTCTAAATTGGGAACAACTGTTCTACAAGAAATGCACAACAGAAATGTGGAGGCTGTTTAAGGAGCACTTGTTGCGAGCGTTCGATAACTTTGTCCCACTGAGACAGGCAAGGAATGGTAAGGCAAAGGAGCTTTGGATGACAAGAGGAGCTTCTCTCAAGAGGAAACTTACTTAAGGTTCAGAAAGCAAGACCGAGCACAGCTTTAGAGGCTTACAAGGTAGCTAGGAAAGAATTGAACAATGGACTGAGGAGAGCTAGGAGGGGGGCACAACAAAATCTTGAGAAGGATGAGGGAAAGCCCAAAGGCGTTCTACACTTATGTGAGGAATAAGAGAATGGTCAGAGGGTAGGGCCGATGAGGATTAGTGGAGGGAACATATACCTGGAGTGTGAAGAGGCCCTAAATGGGTTTGTTGCTACAGTATTCCCAAGAGAGGGACCTTGTTGATAGTGAGAACACTATGGACCAGGTTAATAGGCTTGAATAGATTGATATTAAGAACGCGGATGTGCTGGAAATTCTGGGAAACATCAAGATAGATAAGTCCCCAGGCCGGAACAGATATATCCAAGGTTACTCTGTGAAGTGAGGAATGAGATTAATGCGCCTCTGGTGATGATCTTTGCATCCTCACTTTCCACGGGAGTAGTACAGGCTGATTGGAAGGAGGCGAATGTTGTTCCTCTGTTCAAGAAGGGAATAGGGAAATCTCTGGGAATTACAGACCAGTCAGTCTTACGTCTGTGGTGAGCAAGGTACTGGAAAGGATTCTGATCGATCGGATTTATGACTATTCGGAAAAACATAGTTTGATTAAAGATGGTCAGTATGGCTTTGAGGGGGGCAGGTCATGCCTTACAAGCCTTATTGAGTTCATTGCGGATGTTCTTTGGGGCAGTATGGTGGCTGTGGTTAGGACTGCTGCCTCAAAGCACCAGGGACCTGGATTTGATTCTCCCTGTGGGTGACTGTCTGTGTGGAGTTTGCACATTCTCCCCGTGTCGGCATGGGTTTCCTCAGGGTGCTCCTCCCAAAATCCAAAAATGTTCAGACTAGGTGAATTGGACATGCTAAATTGCCCACATTGTTCAGGGATGTGTATTAGTCAAAAGTAAATGCCAAGTAGTAGGTGAATGGGTCTGGTTGGGTTACTCTTCAGAGGTTTGGTGTGGGCTTGTTGGGCCGAATGGCCGATTTCCACACTGTAGGGATTCTAATCTCTGTATGTGTCGAGACATATTGACGAAGGTCGGGATGTGGTGTATACGGATTTCAGTAAGGCATTTGATAAGGTTTCCCACGGTAGGCTCATTCAGAGTTAGGAGGTATGGGATACAGGGAAATTTGGTTGCCTAGAAATGAATTGGCTGGCCTAAAGAAGACAGCGTGTGGTAGTGGATGCAAAGTATTCCATCTGGAGGTCAGTGACGAGTGGTGTCCCACAGGGATCTGTGCTTGGGCCTCTGCTCTTTGTAGTTTTTATAAATTACTTGGATGAAAACTTGAAAGGGTGGGCTAGTATGTTTGCTGATGATACAAAGGTCAGTAGTGTTGTAGATTGTGTCGTGGACTGTTGCAGGCTACAAGACATTGACAGGATGCAGAGCTGGGCTGAGAAGTGGCAGGTGGAGGTCAACCTGAATAAATGCAAAGTGGTTCACTTGGAAGGTGGAATTTGAATGCTGAATACAGGGTTAAAAGACAGGATTCTTGGCAGTGTGGAGGAAAAGTGAGATCTTGGGGCCCACAAAGATGCCTCGAAGTTGCCTCCCAAGTTGATAGGGTTGTTAAGGCAGTAAATGGTTTTTGGCTTTCATTAATAGGGGAACTGAGTTTAAGAGCTTTGAAGTTTTGCTGTAGCTCTATACAACCCTGGTTAGATCACACTTGGAATATTGTGTTCAGTTCTGGTAACCTCATTATATGAAGGATGCAGATGCTTCAGAGAGGGTGCAGATGAGATTTACCAAGATGATTCCTGGACTGGAAGACATGTCTTATGAAGAGAGATTGAGTGAGCTAAGGCTTTTCACACTGGAGAGAAAAAGGAAGGTGACTTGATAGAGCTGCACAAGGTAATGAGAGGCATAGATAGATAGCCAGAGACTTTTCCCCAGGGCAGAAATGGCTGTCACGAGGGGTCATAATTTTAAGGTGATTGGAGGAAAGTATAGGGAAGCTGTCTGAGGTAGGTTCTTTACGTAGAGCATGGTGGGTGTATGGATGGCACTACCAGCGGTGGTAGTAGAGTCAGAGACATTAGGGACATTTAAGCAACAGCTGGACGAGCACATGGACATGTGTAAGTTCGGTTGATCTTAGATTAACATAAATGCTCAGCACAATATTGTGGGCTGAAGGGACTCTGCTGTTCTGTATTCTAAATGTTAGTCTCAATGACCTCCGTCAAACTAACATTAATTGATGTAACAAAAAGCTGATTCAGTCATGTACCTTAGAGAAGGACATCTACCACACAACAAAGATTGTCTGTGGCAAGGGGAAGGTAAGGTTTGGGACAAGGGAAATTCATTGCTGTTAATGGCGTCCTACTCAGGTGAAGTCTTCTTAGACAACTTGGCCAGAAATGCTGTATTCTCCCTTCCTCCACATCCTCCTCTTTATGTAATTATGTCAGTCTCAGGAGCTCACCCCGAGGATTCGGGAGTTGGAACACTACCCAGATCCCAGAGCATGGGTTGGATCACCCAACAACTTGCTGCGTGGCTGAAGGTGTGTCTCACGACTGATGCTTTTCCCCATTAGGTAAAAACCACTTAAACCTGCGAGGGAAGCATACTGGGATTTTTAAAAGCTCATTTATTTACAAGCAAAATCTCTGGTCGATGCCTTGTTATTTGCATTGATTATTTTCCACAACTCTAAGACGATATTGTTGAGGTTCAGCTTATGCAACTTTGCATGTATTTAATTCATAATAATTGCAGCTGGATGCGATCGGAATCTCTACCTCGTTCCTTGTTCATATTTGTGACTTTTGCACTGCAGTTTTAACTATTTCAGCAGGCCATAGGCACCGGCTTTATAAATATAATAGTTAAGACCTATTTGACAATGAGAGCAGCCCTTTCCTATTTGCACTGCAACAAATGATACATGATAAGAGTACAACAAATCATAAACCTTTGTTTTAAAAACACCTCTGCGCTCCTGCCAAGTTACACTGATCTTTGAAAGTTGGGCAAATAGCTTGAGTCTCAAAATGTCACGAAACTTTATTACGGGGAAAGGAACTATTTACAGGAAGGTCAATTTGCCATGTGATCTCCAAGTGAAAGTGTTTATCCCGCCCCATTTTTAAAATTAAGGTTCAATATTTAACCGAGTTTTAGAAAGAAAAATACCAACCAGAGGAGATGCTTCTGCAAATAATCACATATAAATATCAATATTTTAAAATGCATATTTTACTGGGTTTTAGTGAGCCGATTAGGTGGTGCTTACATTTCTTGCTGAACTGATGTATTTTGGAAAGATTTGATGGGGCAGGGAGAAAACAGAAATGCCCGCACACGGCTGTACTTACTAAAGCTAATGGTACCTACTACACTTTGCTGTAGACACAGATTCTTTCATATGAGAATGCTGCGTTTGCCAATCCTGACAGCTTCTGAGGCCTACACAAGCTCAATTAAATGTAGAAATCCAGAGGGTGTTGTCAGTGATTCAATGAAATGTGATAGGGGTGTGTTGAAAATCTCATCAGGCAAAAGTAGAAATCACTAATCAAAACATGCCACGTATGTTATTTGTGCAAAGACTTGAAGAGGCCATGGCTTATTGAATAAAACAACTAAGTTTTTACAACGTACTAAGTTAAGAATAAATAACGAACAGCTGTACTATTTCAACCCTTCTGAATTTATGGAAATTCAAATATCTCCAACACATTCATTTCCATTTATTTATTGCTATTATCTTAATCCCACGTTACATAATTAACTTTAAGTGAAATAAATTATTACGAGCAAGCGAACAAATTCAGTGCATTTATTTTCTGGTTTGCAGTCTGAGATAATTTCACAGTGCCTGTTATCTTGCTCAGCAATATCACAGGTGCTGGATAGCTGGCAATGCCCTGAATTTGCTCAGATGCAAACTGACATCTGAAAGGGGAAACCTACTTCAGGCACTATTCATTTGAAGTTAAAAGGTCACTTCACAGCTGATTGCAAAATCCAGATGATAAAATAACCAAAACTCAATCAATGTCCATTGACACCAGAATCAGCCAATGAGTTGAAGTGGAATGTTACCTGTAAATACCAATAGCTTGTACAAAGGAATTAGAGCTGTCAATAAGGTGCAATTCCCTTTTATCAAAAAAAGTCGTGCTACTTGACTGCCAAGCCAAGCCTCTGCGAGCACCACTTGCCTCCATTAGCATCTTCAGTGTAAACAAAATTAGTGATCATTAGTATTTAACATCAATCAAGATAGAAATAAAAATACAAAGGAAATGAGAAATTTTAAAATGATAATTACAACTGGCATCCACATTGTGTTATCATGATTGTCATTTCAAGGAAATGTACACGATGCTCAAGTGAGAGATGACATAGTGGCTGGAAATGTTTATGACACAGTATTATCATCTCTGGACCATTAACGCCTTCCAGGACTGAGCAGACACACATTGTGCCTTCTGGAGAGTGGCTCCAATTGTGGTTAAATGAAGTGATTTTTGACAGATTTTAATCTATATTGTCCAACTTAGAGTGCAAATTGGAGGGTGTGGGAGGTAAGGTTACCTCATCTACAGGATAGAAAAAGCAGATACCTACAGATATTTTTATCTCTTTGACTATTCCTTTGCCTTTGAACATTTCCTTTCGGATGCAGAGGTTACAAATGCAGTGGAAATGGAGCACTGTAGAGGATGAAATTGTGACATTGCCAGCCAAAACCTGACAACATGCATGTTGGGGAAAACAATATTATTTGCTATTATTTTAAAATTCTATTTGGTTTTTAACTGTTAAATAGATTTAAAGATTAAATCTAATATCAATTCAATTACAACCGTTTGATTTTGTTTTCTTCAAGATCACAAAGTTCACTTGGATATGAAGAATATGGATATCGTCACAAAGGCAACCTGGGGGAGAAAAGTCATTCATACATATAAATGAAAAAGGCGAATTCAATAATGCACTACGGTAATAAAAAGTGATCAAAATTGAGGGAAATGTATTTTATTAGGGGTCTTTGTTCTTACTGTTTAGTTGTGAGTTATAAGATTAAAAATGCAGAAAAATCAATTACAGGAAAAATCTACAAATAGTTTTGAAGTATTTTCAAGATCATTTTCATGCAACAAATGCCATTTATGTAGGAACTGAAATTCTCAACCTACAATTCATATTATTAACCATGTTTGCACAAAAAACTTTGATTGCTTCTTGGAAATTAAGATTTTTAGAATGCAATCATTCCTTTCCCTTTCCCAATAAAAAAACCTGATACCACACTTATTTGGCTACAGATAAATATGGCAAGATTGCAAAAGTCTCAGAAGTCCTCTTCAGCATGTTTACTTCTGGATTTCTTGTGCAGCAAAAGCCTCTGGATGGTTTCAGATATTGTGCGCTCTCCATGCACCTTGTTGTCTCTTGTGCGCACATTGACGGTTCCACTGCTCTTCTCTTTTTCACCAACCACTGCAAATGTAATAACATACTTCAGTACATTGTCTTTTACCTTGAATTAATTGCTACATTCAGATAAAACTATTCCAACAAAACAATTTTCCATATGAATAGAAGTGATAATGCTTTGAAACAACTGACAGGCATGCTAATAAAAGAGGTGGCCAATATTACACACAAGCTGATGTTCAAGAATTATTATCTTGCTCTTCCTCCCATCATGATAATATCACAAGACCTCCTGGCATGACTGAAGTCAATGCTAATTTGCATTGTGATACTGCATGGTAGAATATTTCCCTATGAAAACTTTATTCAGTACTTTAATCACAGCTAAAGAAACAAAACATTCCAGTTCATAATATTAATTGCTTTAGACACTTTAGCTACACTTTCATAGTATTGTTTTGTCCAATTAAAATGCAGAAAATATTCTATATTTTGGCACAAATGTTAAGTGGTTCACAGTCCAATCTATAGAAGGCTGCTGTCACTGTGCAGAGACAAAGGGTTTGCAGTGTCATGTCACTACAAAGTGATGGAAATAAAGCTGGCAGGAACAAAGATGACATTTCTATATCATCAGGTTGGTGCTGTTTGGGAGTGACACCTGGGCGGTCATCCAGGCGAGAGTGAACTTCAGGCCTGTGGATAATAAAAGGGACAGGAGCAACAGCAGCAGCAATGCAGCTACAACCTCAGGAATGCAACCAGTCAACTGGTGACTACATTTTAGAGAGAAATAATCCATGGCTTTCACTGTCTTAAGTAGACAAGACAGGAGGCTAGAAGAACATAGTAAGCCAGGCAGCATCAGGAGATGCAGAAGTCGATGTTTCGGGTGTAACCTTTCTTCAGGACTCTCTCAAAGCTGTGTTGCTCCTTTCCTATCATCAGGCCAACAATGCTTTGTAGTGAACTGAATATAATTTGCTTGTTCTCTCTCAGAGAACATTAAGAGGCATCAAATCTTCTGGCTGCAGTAGGTCCAGAGCACAGACTTCTGGCTGCGGGTATGCCCGAAGCGCGGACACTCAAGGGGATGTCATTGTTATAACCAGAGCAAGGACTCCTTGAGGCCTGAGACAACTTGCAAATTTCTTGCAGAACCCTTGGAGCTGTGTTTGAAGACCCATCATGTAGAAGATAGATGCAACTTCTTTTTATTTCTTTTTGAAATCAAAATGGTGCCAGATTGCAGTGACAAAACATTTTTCACTATCTTTCCAGGTATCTGACAATTAATCAATCTAAAGATAAAATTATTTAAGTAGACCCAGTAATGGTCAGAATTAGTATAAAACCTTTTATAAAAGGTCTTCGAATGGAGGCATCACTAGCAAGGTATTTATTAGTTATCAAATAAAAATCAAAAGAACCATGGATGCTGTAAATAAAAAGAACTGCTGGAAAAGCTCAGCAGGTCTGGTAGCATCTGTGGAGAGAAATCAGTTACAGTTTTCGGTCCCGTGACCTTTTTTCAGAATTTATTATTTATCCTCAGTTAGGCCACTTCAGAAGGGGACTTCAGAGTCAGTTGCAGTGATGTAGAACTGGAGGTATCTATTAGCTGGAACTGTAAGGACAACCAGTTTTGTTCCTTAAAAAGTAATTTAGTTGAGTTTTTAAGACAATCCATTTTACTGATACTATTTTCTCCTCCCAACTGGATTGTGGTTAGACATGAATACTATTGTAGTTGAAATCAATGAAAGTAGTAATCATATCTCAAATCTCTTGGTCTATTCAGCATATCAGGAAGTGTCATTAACTAAGAGGGCAGTACTACTGAGTATTAATGAGCCAACACAGCATAAGTAATCAAACAATGAGACAGATATTATCCAAAGTATAAAAGGATGGTACATTTCTTTCAAACAACTTCACTGAACACATTGTGAAAAGATTTATGAAACTTACCCAGGATAAAGTTATATTGAGCAAGTTGTGCATTGCGGATCTTCTTGTTCAGTGTACATCCTTGATCAAGGTCAACATCAGACATTAACCCAGCATCATGAAATTGCTGTTGAACCTGGTCACATCAATTTATAAAAAGAAACAAACTTTATTGAAAATGCTTATTTTTCCCTGTTTAAAAGAAAAAAAACCTTCAATAGCTACGAGTTTATTTGCAAGAAATTAATTTTGATATAATTCGTATCACTAAGGAATACAATCTTCTTTTTCACATGAGAAAACGCATAATGAAAAAATCATTCAGCCATTGAGTTCATCAAGACTGCTCCTACCCTTCATTCTACCACATTCAACCCGACCGTCTGTTAATTATAGAACATAGAACAGTACAACACAGGAACAGGTCCTTCAGCCCACCATGTCTATGTTGACCATGGTGCTGTTTAAACTGATCCCATCTGTTTGCACATGGTCTGGATGCCTCTATTCCCTCCAGCTCATGTGTCTGTCCAAATGCCTAAAAACTTTGCTAACACATCTGCTTCTACTAACTCCCCTGGCACCTCCCATGCACCTCTCAATCCTAAATAAACAAACTTTCATCACACATCTCGTCTAAACTTTTTCCCTCTCACCTTAAACCTATGCCACCTAGTACGAATCTGACTATCCACCCTATCCATGCTTCTCAATGTTACGTACTTCTGTCAGGTCAACCTTCAGCTTCCAACAATCTAGCTAAATTAACCAAGTTTGTCCAACCTCCCCTTTATAACTAATTCACTCCAATCCAGGCAAACTCCTGGTAAACCACTTTTGGACCAAATTATCTTCCCAAACTACACAGCTGAATTTTTAAAAAAATCAAATTGTGTTGTTAAATGGCTCTCATTTCACAATCCTCTTCTTGTTTTCCTTTCAAATGTTAAAAAAAACTTAATAAACTTTACAGAATATAACATCAGTTCAATTTTCTATCAGAAAGATTTCCTGCAGCTGTACTTCAAAGAAAAGCAACATTGAGCGCAACGCGAAAGTCAATGTACTGCCAGTAAATCAGACCAGCAGGCCCTAAATGCAAAGGCAGAGTTATATCAACTTTGAATAAGCACAAAGAGCATTTTAAGTACACATTCATTTTTATCATTTCAGATACACAAACAGGAAAACAGCTTTCAGACTAGCTATTTCCTGGTGCCTCAGTAGCCATGGAACGCTTTGAAGAAATAGCCAGAAGTTGTTTATTTCAGATACATGCTATTTGCTTGGTGCCAAATAGCTCAAGGAGTCTACAACTGTTTAGCTTTCAGATGACAAGATACCCACTTTTTGGCACAGATTTTTCAGTTAATGTCAAATGTGTCACAGAATTTAACATGCAAGAAAATGTGGAATATAGTAAACAAATGGCATGAGGTAATTTAATTCTTCTCGAATGAAGATGAAGAGTAACAAGTCTCAAGGCTTCGGTGAGACCACATTTGGAATATTGTGCAGGTTTTGGAAGGATTTACTCCTCCTAAAGATTTCAACTAAGTTCAGTACATTAATCCCAGAAATCAAAGAGCTACCTTATGAGGAGAGACACAATAGACTGGTCTTACATACCAGATGCCCATAAAAAACCACTCAGCCCATCAAGTCTGTTCCACCATGCAATGAAGTCACGTTGAGCTGATTCTCCTTGACTCCACTTTCCTGCCTTATCCCCTTTAGCTGTAACTCACTCACTGATTAAAAATCAATCTCAGCCTTTAATATATTTCATGACCAGCCTTAGAAGGCCTCTGTAATTAAGAATTCTACAGATTCACTACCCTCAGATTAAAATAAAATGGACAAACCCTTACTCAGATCATGCAGTCTGATCTTAGACATTCACACAATGGCAAACAACCTTGAAACATTTACCTGGTCAAGCCTACTAAGAATCTTCTATGTTTCAATCAGGTCACCTCACATTCATCTAAACTCAAATAAGTACAGCTCCAACCTACTCAACATCTCTTAAGACAATTCCCCCAATACCCAGGTTTGGTCGAGTGAACCTTCGCTAGACTGCCTCCAATGCCAATATCTCTCTCCTTAGATAAGGGGACAAAAACTGTTCAAGCTAAGGCATGACTAGTACCTTACATAGTTTTATTAAGATCTCTTTATTTTGATACTCCATTCCCTTTAAAATAGGCCAAAGTTCCATTTGCTTTCCCTATTACCTGCTGAACTTGTATGCTAGCTTTTTTGTGATTTATCCATGAGGACTCAAATCCCTGTGCTTTTTGCAGTCTTTCTCCATTTAAATATTCAGCTCCTCTATTCTTCCTGCCAAAATGCATAACCGCTCATTTTCCTACATTAAATTCTATCTGCCAAGTTGTTGCTCACTCACTTAACCAGTCTATATCAGAGTCATCCTCACGCCCCACATTCCCACTTATTTTTGTCTGCAAATCTGTCTAATTAAAGTGATTAATATATTGTAAATAATGATTGTGCCAGTACTGATCCCTGTGACACTTCTACTAGTCACATGTTGCCACCATAACGGTCTTCAATTGTTAGCCAATCTTCTATTCATGTTAACATAACACCATTGGTTATTAACCTATAAGATTTTCAGACTGGAGGGACCTGTGACCAGTGGAGTGCTACAAGGATCGGTGCTGGGTTCACTATTTTTCATAATTTGTATAAATGATTTGGATGGGAGCATAAGAGGTACAGTTAGTAAGTTTGCAGATGACACCAAAATTGGAGGTGTAGTGAACTGCGAAGATGGTTCCATCAGATTACAACAGGATCTTGATCAGATGAGCCAATGGGCTGAGGAGTGGCAGATGGAGTTTAATTTAGATAAATGCGAAGTGCTACATTTTGGGAAAGCAAATCTTAGTAGGACTTATACACTTAATGGCAAGGTCCTAGGGAGTGTTGCTTAACAAAGACATTAGAGTGCAAGTTCACAGCTCCTTGAAAGTGGAGTCACCAGGTAGATAGGTTAGTGAAGGCAGCGTTTGGCATGCTTTACTTTATTGGTCAGAGTACTGAATAGAGGAGTTGGGAGGTCATGTTGCAGCTATCGGAAGGATGTTGCGAAACTTGAAAGGGTTCAGAAAAGATTTACAAGGATGTTGCCAGGGTTGGAGGATTTGAGCTATTGGGAGAGGTTGAATAGGCTGGGGCTGTTTTCGCTGGAGCATCAGAGGCTGAGGGGTGACCTTGTAGAGGTCTATAAAATCATGAGGGGCATGGATAAGATAAGTAGATAAAGTCTTTTCCTGGGGTGAAGGAGTCCAGAACTAGAGGGCATACGTTTAGGGTGAGAGGGGAAAGATATAAAAGAGACCTAAGGGCATACGTTTAGGGTGAGAGGGGAAAGATATAAAAGAGACCTAAGGGGCAACGTTTTCACACACAGGTGGTACGTGTATGGAATGAGCTGCCAGAGGAAGTGGTGGAGGCTGGTACAATTGCAACATTTAAAAGGCATCTGGATGGGTATATGAATAGGAAGGGCTGGGAAGGACATGGGCCGGGTGCTGGCAGGTGGGACTAGATTGGGTTGGGATATTTGGTCAGCATGGATGCCTTCTGAAATTCCAAATGATTACATCCACCACTTCCCCTTTATCCTGCTTGTTACCATTTTTTAAAAAAATTCTATTAAACTTGACAGAAATAATTTCCCATCATGAAGCATGCTGAGTTTGTTGGTCATATTATGTAATTCTAAATGCTCTGCTATAATGCTTTACAACACACTATCATTTTATCCATAATGGACATTAAGCTAACCAGACTGTAGTTACCTGCTTTTTGGCTCCTCCCTTGCCAACAAGGTATTATATCGGAAGTAATCCAATGTTACACCTTAGTTGACTCCACTTTCCTGCCTTTACCTCAGAACCCTTATCTAAGAATGCTTACAAGATTACCACCAGTAAATCCACTACCTTTATAGCTACAACCTTTACTATCCTAGGACGCATCCCATCAGGTGGAGGGACTTGTTGGTCTTAAGCACCATTAGCCTCCCTCGCACTTTGGCTCTTGTGAGCTTTTATATTTATTTCCTCTCCTTTTGTCTCTGGTTTAGTAATTTTGGAACGCTCTTGGAGTCTTCAAATTTTGCTAGTTTTTAAAACATTTCCATTGCTCTGTCTTACCACAAAACTTTGATACATTTTTTCTTTCAATCTGATAATATCCTTAATTTCCCTGGTCAACCATGGTTGGCTTATCCCATTCGTAGAATCGTTCTTTCAGTGAAATGTACCTTAGTTGTCAGTCACAAACTATTTTCTTAACATTAGCAAATTTTTACTCATTGGTCTTGGCTACTAAACTCCTTTCTTCGGTCCATGCCAGCTGGCACGGCTTGCATTTCTTTGTGGTTACCCTTATTGATGCGGAGAACATTTGTTTCCAACCCAAGTTCCTTCTTCTCAAACCGAATGCTAAAATTCTGCCATGTTACGGTCACTGTTTCAAAGGGAATCGTTTACTCTGACATCAGTTATTAAACTTTCCTCATTACAAATCAGCAGATCGAAAGCATATCACAGTTGCATTTTGTTCTAGCAAACTGACCTGAATACACACTATGAATTCATCATGGCTACCTTTGCCATATGACCATCCTTTTTTTATGTAATTCATTCGTAGGAGCTGCTGGCTGGCTCGCGTATATTGCCTGTCCCTTGTTGCCCTTGAGATGATAGCAGTGAGCTGTCTTTAGATGTGCAATCATGTTGCTAGGATTTGAGCTATAGAGAGAGGCTGAATCTGCTGGGGCTTTTCTCCCCAGAACGTCAGAGGCTGAGGGGTAACCTGGTAGAGGTTGATAAAATCATGAGGAGCAAGGATAGGATGAATAGCCATGGTGTTTTTCCAAGGGTAGGGGAGTCCAAAACTAGAGGGCATAGATTTAAGGTGAGAGGGCAAAAATGTAAAAGGGACCTGAGAGGTAACTTTTTCTAACAGAGGGTGGTGCATATAGAAACAAGCAGACAAAGGAAGGGGTGGAGCTGAGTACAGTTACAACACTTAAAAGGTATATGGATGGGTACAGGAATAGGAACCGTTTAGTGGGATATATGTCAAATGCTGGCAAATGGATTTGAATAGACTTGTTTCGGTATCTGAGGATTTGCAAATGGTGCTGAACATTGTGCAATCATTGGCAATTATTCCCACTTCTGACCTTGTGATGGAGGAAGGGTCATTAAAGAAGCAGTCACAATCATCGATCCTAATCTACAAGGAGATTAAAATCATCCATGATTAACACACGCCTTTCTTACATGCCATCATTACCTTCTGATCTATCCTGTCACCCACTGTTAGGGTCCCCATAAACTCCTCCGAAGTGTGTCTTCTTCCCTTTTTATATCTTACCTTCACCCATATAGAGTCAACACCTTCTGATCCAAGACAAGATCATTTCTTGCTATTGTATTTATTTTGTCCCACACAATACTATCCTATTACTTTTTCCTTCCTGCCTGCCCTTTCAAAAAAATCACATATCACTGAATATTTAATGCTCAACTCTGAAGTTTGAAGAATAAAAGCTGATCACTTGGAAATTGTAGGGGCATCGAATCCTTGATCCTTTTACAAGTGGGAACAGCATCGCCCCATCTATTCAATCCAGCCCACGCAATTTTAATAAACATATCAGATCACATCTTGGCCACCTTCTCAAAGAGAACAGTCCCAACCTCTCCAATCTACCCTTATAAATGAAGTTTCTCCTCCATGAAACAATTTCTGTAAATCTCTTCCACACTTTCTCTAATATGTTCACTTCTTTTCGAAATAGTGTGGTACCCAAAACTTGTAGACAATACTCCAGTTGAGGTCTGATGACAGACCTATATAAGTTTAACATATCTTCCTTGCTTTTGTATTCTTTGCCTGCTATTAAAGTCAAAGACACTGTCTGCTTTATTAACTGCTCTTTTCATCTATCCTGCCACCTTCAATTAACATGTGCACATACACCCGGGTTCCACTGCTCCTGCAAACCCTTCAGAATTGTATCTCTTATATTGCCTATCCACATCTTTGCTAATATGCAACATCTTACATTTTTCTACATTCAGCTTCATCTGTCAGCTCTCTACCCTAGCTTGCACAAAGTTAGATGTTTTAATGATTATACAGGTACTCAAATCCCAAGAGCTTGATGAGATGCATCCCAGGCTGCTATGGGAGGCAAAGGAGAAGATTGCTGGCTGTGACAGATATATTCAATACTTCGTTGGCCACAGGTAAAGCGCGGGATGACTAAAGGCAGCTGAAGTGGTTCCTTTGTTCAAGAAAGGCAGCAGAAATAGGCCAGATAATTACAGACCAGAAGTAGTAGAAATTTGTCAGAGACAGGCATAAACAGAGTAGCTCATAAGAGTCTCTTCACCATGGCAGACATAGAATCACAGAATCCCCAGAGTGTGGAAGCATACCATTCAGCCCATCGAGTCCACAATAACCCTCAGAAGAGCACGCCACCCAGATCCAATTCCTACCATATCCCTGTAATACTGCATATCTCATGGCTCATCCACTAACCTGCACATCACTGGACACAGTGGGAAATTTAGTGTGACCAATCCACTTAACCTGCACATCTTTGGACTGTAGGAAGAAAGAGGAAACCTGCGCAGACACAAGGACAGTGTGCAAACTCCACAGTCAGTTGAAGTTGGAATCAAACCTGGGTCCCTGGCACTGTGAACGAGAGCCATTGTGCTGCCCACATGTCTAAGGTCAGATAGCAGAAACGTAAGAGGAGACCTGAAGAAAATCTTTTCACCCAGAGGTTAGTAAATATATGGAACATGCTACCGGAAAGGAACATTTAAGAAGCATCTGGATGAGTACTTAAAATGCCAAGGCGATGGACCAAGTGCAGGTAAATGGGATTAGTGTAGTTTGTTGAACAGCACAGACATGGTGGGCTGAAGAGCCTGTATTCTCTCTATGACACTACGGTCCAAGTCCTGTCAAATTTCTACACCATCCTCCTTACAGTATATATGCCTTCAAGGCTGAAATCAACCACAAACACCGAAAAAGTGTCCCTAGAACATTGATCATTAATATACATTAAGAAAACCAATGGTCCCGATACCAACTTCATGGGAAACTCCACCACAAACCTTATTCCAGTCTGAAAAGTATCTATTGACCATTACTCTGTTTGCCATCACTCTGCTAACTTTGTATCCATCTTGCTTCTGTGTGTTTTATTCCACGAGCCATGACTTTTCTCACACGTCATTTGTGTGGCACTGTATTGAACCCCCTAGTGGTGAATCAAACATCTTTAGCAGACCCTTCAAATTCTATGCACAACTTGCATTGGGATGAATCTATTAGTCAGCCCTGATAATTAATCAAGCATGCCAGGAGTTAGTGGAATCTCTGTTGATCAATATAAACAAGTGATCTCATCTATTACGTGAAAAAAGGACTTGGGGGTGACACTTTAACTTGTCTAGGACAGCAATATACAGCACAAAATTGAAATCTAATAATCTCAAATGCCAAGAAACATTTGTAATTCTTCTATTGTACTTGTACACAAAAAGGTAAAATAGTTCTCCTGCCACCTGGTCATAGAGTTATAAAGATGCATAGCATGGAAACAGACCCTTCCGTCCAACCCGTCCATGCCGACCAGATATCCCAACCCAATCTAGTCCCTCCTGCCAGCACCTGGCCCATATCCCTCCAAACCCTTCCTATTCATAAACCCATTCAAATGCCTCTTAAATGTTGCAATTGTACCAGCCTCCACCACATCCTCTGGTAGCTCATTCCATACACGTACCATCCTCTGCGTGAAAACGTTGCCCCTTAGGTCTCTTTTATATCTTTCCCTTCTCACCCTAAACCTATGCACTCTAGTTCTGGACTCCCTGACCCCAGGGAAAAGACTTTGTCTATTTATCCTATCCACGCCCCTCCTAATTTTGTAAACCTCTAGAAGGTCATCTTTCAGCCTCCAACGCTTTCCCAAAATGCAGCACCTCGCATTTATCTGAACTAAACTCCATCTGACACTTCTCAGCCCATTGGCCCCATCTGGTCCAGATCCTGTTGTAATCTGAGGTAACCCTCTTCGCTGTCCACTACACCTCCAATTTTGGTGCAAACTTACTAACTGTACCTCTTATGCTCACATCCAAATCATTTATGTAAATTACAAAAAGTAATGGACCCAGCACCGATCCTTGCGGCACTCCACTGCTCACAGGCCTCCAGTCTGGAAAACTACCCTCCATCACCACCCTCTGTCTTCAACCTCTGAGCCAGTTCTGTATCCAAATGGCTAGTTCTCCCAGTATTCCATGAGATCTAACCTTGCTAATCAGTCTCCCATAGGGAACCTTGTCAAATGCCTTACTGAAGTCCATATAGATCAAATCTACTACTCTGCCCTCATCAACCTTCTTTGTTACATCCTCAAAAACTCAATCAAGTTTGTGAAGGTCTCTGCTTCTGTTCCATATCTCCTTAAGCTGGCAACATGAAGGTTTGTAACAGGATTCAGCAACTCAATTTCTTCCAGAATTCTAAACACTTACTTCAAGAATATGTCTAAGGAAGAAACTCCAACATATAAACAATAACAAACATGAACCAGAATCCCACAAAGAACACTACTACTTTTGCCCTGAATATTCTCAAAACACATTCATGCATTTCTACATAATATGGAAATTGTATAACATTTGTATCTTTAGACTTCACCTTTTGCGCATATTCTTCACATGTAGGTCCCACAGGTACAACCATAACTTGTCTTGGAGACAGCCAGAGAGGCCTGCAAAGTAAAAATTGCAGCATACTTCAGATAATGGCAACACCTCTCATATTACTTCAATGGTTATTTGTTCTTATAACATCAAAAAAGCTAAAGAATAAGGCTGGTGCAAGCTGGCTCTCCCACCCAAGGAGAAGAACTCAAGAGTCTCCTCAAAGCAGTTCAAATAAAAAGCGAGTCTCGGTATATTGATTACAGTTCTTATTCAGCTGTCCAACACCCAGACACTGCTGATTGCCACCACAATAGGTTTTGCCTTGTACTCCACTGCAATAGCGATTGGTAATGGTTGGTAGAAAATGAGTGCTCGTTAGCCTCCCACCCTACAGCATAGCTCAAATTTTCTCTGTCACTGGGTCTAAGCCACCTAACCTGCACATCTATGGATACGATGAGCAATTTAGCATGTCCAATCCACCTAACCCGCAAAATCTTTGGACTATGGGAGGAAACCAGAGCACAGAGAAAACCCACAGACACGGGGAGAATGTGCAAAGTACACACAGTCACCTGAGAGTGGAATCAAACTTGGGTGCCTGGCAAGGTGACCCATCAGGATCAGTAGTGTGTGGAGTCCCAAAAGTAGATTCCAAAGAAAGAAAGGTGACTCGCAGCATGTCGTTATCTATGATTATCTGATGTTATTTTTTATTATTGCCTAATGGCAGATCAGTACCACACAGTAAATGATTCTCAAATTGGTAGCTGTTCAACATAATGTTGGAAACAGTGAAGCAGCTAAAACCTGTGTGTACAACAGACCTTCAGTATAAATGAACAGTGATTGCTGAACACTTATTTTGAAAGTTATTATGTTAGTAATAATTATACAATCCACTAGTCTGAAATGTAGTTTTAATGGAACATACAGAGAATTGAATATTTTATTACCATTTGCCACCATAGTTCTCAGTCAAAATTGCAATCATTCGTTCCACAGAACCCAGGATAGCCCGATGAATGATCACAGGTCTATTCTGATCAACACCATCATGACTGTGAAATAAAGTGAAACGATTTCAGCACGTTGAATGTTAAAGTTTTCTTTAAAGATGTGGGAAATAATTAAAATGTAATATAGGCTGCACATCAGAACGAGTAATTGTCTCATGATTGATTAAAATTTTAATCAAAGGAGTACGATGCTGGAAAAGTACAGCCAGTCAGGCAGCACCTGAGGAGCAGGAGAATCGACATTTTGAGCATAAGCCCTTCATCAAGAATGAGCTAATTCCTAATTAAGGGCTTATGCTCGAAATGTCGATTCTCCTGCTCCTCGGATGCTGCCTGACCGGCTATACTTTTCCAGCATCTGCAGTCCTCACTTTCTCCTAAATTTTAATGGCAGTAATAACAGAATAAATGTTGAGATTGTAAGTCATAAAACATTGGAGTAGAATTAAGACATTAGACCCAACGAATTTGCTCTGTCATTCGATCATGTTGAAATGTTTCTCAACCTCACTCTCTCGTGTTTCCCTGTATCCTCTGATCCCCTTACTATCTCTGTCTTAAAGATATTCTCTTGATCAATTGGGTCAATGGGCTGAGAACTGGCAGATGGAGTTTAATTTGGATAAATGCGAGGCGTTATATTTTGGTAAAACAAACAGAGGCAAGACTTACATAGTTAATGAAAGGCCCTGGATAGTGCAAGTACATTTTTCTTTGAAAGTTGCATCACAGGTAGACAGTGTGGTGAAGAAGGCTTTTATCACTCTTGCCTTTGTAGGCCATTGAGCATCAGAGCTGGGACATCACATGCAGGATGTTGGTGAGGCCACTTTTAGAGTAATGTGTACAGTTCTGGATATTGTTGGAGACGATTCAGAAAAGGATTTACCAAGATGTTGCCAGGACTGGAAGATTTGAGTTTGAGGAAAAGTTTGGATAGGTTGGGACTTTTCTTTAGAGTATAGCAGGTTGAGGGGTGACCTGATTGAGATTTATAAAATCACGAGGAACATAGATAAGGTGAATACCAAAGGTCTTTTCCCTAGTGTGGGTGAGTTCAAAACTAGGGGACACATATTTAAGGTGAAAGGAGAAAGATTTAAAAGAGACCTGAGGGGCAACTTTTTCACACAGGGGTGGCTCATGTATGGAACGAAGGAAGTAGTTAGTGCAGGTACAGTTACAACATTCAAAACACATTTGGATAGGTATATGAATCGGAAAGGTTTAGAGCGGGTATGGGCAAAACACCGACAAATGGGACTAGTTTAGTTTGGGAAACTTAGTTGGCATGGACGACTTGGACCATAGAGTCTATTTCCAAGTTGTACGAATCTATGACAGTCAACGACTTGACCTCCATAGCGTTCTAGGGCAACGAGTTCCACAGCTTAACTACCATCGGGCTGAAGAAATTCCTCCTCCTCTCAGTTCTGAAGCATCATCCCATCGGTCCGAGGCTGTGCCCTTGGGTCTTAGACTCTCCTACTACTGGAAACAACTTCTCCAGGCCTCTCCGTATTCTGTAACTTTCAATCAGATTCCCTCTTCATCCTTCTAAACGTCATCTAGTACAGATCCAGAATCCTCAACCACTTGACAAGACCTTCATTCCCAGCATTATTTTTGTAAACCTCCTCTGGACCCCCTTTAACACCAATACATCCTTCCTTAGATATGGGGCCCAAAATTACTCACAATATTCCAAATGCATCTGACCAGAGCTTAATACAGCTTCAGCAGTACATCCCAACTCTAGCCACAACTGTTAGAGATGAATGCGAACAATTCATTTGCTCCCTAACTGCCAAGTGAACCGGTTAGCCTTAAGAGAATTCTGAACTAGGATTCCCAAGTCACCAAGTGTTTCAGATTTCTTAAGTCTTTCCCCATTTAGAAAATAGTCTTTGCTTCTGTTCTTCCAATCTAAAGTGCATAACGTCACACTTTCCCACATTGTATTTAATCTGCCACTTCTTTGTCCTCTTTCGTAGCCTGTCCAAATCCTTCTTCAGCTTCTCAGTTTCCTCAATAGCACATGTCCCTCCACATACTATGTGCCATCTGCAAACTTAGGAACAATATCCTCTGTTCCTTCATCCAGTACAATTATAGCACTCATATTATTAAACTCAATAGTTCATTTGCAATTACAGGAATCACTTAATCAACATAAGTTCTTACTTCCTAAGATTGCACTAGAAATTTACTCTTTATGTGGGAAAAGAATACTAAATTTGATTTTAATAATACAAGACAGCTCAAAAATGAGCTTATTTCCGATAGAAGTACTCTTCATTTTAGGAGGCTTACCTCACATAGGTCAAGTTAAATCTGATAGGCAACTGGAAATCCAACTGGATTGTAGCACATTGATGATATCTACCAATAGCATCTTTGATTTTTATATCAATCTGGAAGAATTTTTGTAAAAAAATATTAGAAATGTATTGCTTGTAATAGCAAATGTTTCTGATATTATGAAGTAGTAAGTTACCTTGGGCCCATAAAAAGCACCATCACCAGGATTCAAAGTCCACTTCTCACCAAATTCATTGAGGCTATTTTCAAGTTGCTGAAGGAAAAAGGGATTACACAGTGACAGTTCGATTTAAAAAGTACACAAAACAAAAATCAGCATTAAACACCATCTAAAATGCAAATTGGAGTTATTGACCTTCTCAGCTGTGTTCCAGACTTCAACATCACCAAGAAATTTCTCCGGGCGAGTGGAAAGTTCAAGTTTAAAAGTAAATCCAAAGACATTGTAGACAGCACGCAGGAAGTCTAGGCAACCTTTAATTTCTGCTTCAATCTAGGAAAAACAAAAACACAACAACTCATTGGAAAAGATACTCCAGTTTCCCCCTGCCCCTAAACTTCTCTTGGATCTACCACAGTATATAGTAGATAAAAAGTTGCATACCATGTATTACGTAGCTTAAAAAAATCATTGGTGTTTGAATAATGGCAAGAGAGCATGAGGTAAAGTACTCCATACTGGATTACAATTGCAATAGAAGTATTCA
This sequence comes from Chiloscyllium plagiosum, assembly GCF_004010195.1. NCBI lineage: Eukaryota > Metazoa > Chordata > Chondrichthyes > Orectolobiformes > Hemiscylliidae > Chiloscyllium > Chiloscyllium plagiosum. The sequence goes on along the minus strand of NC_057710.1, from coordinate 62,466,399 downwards.
GGTGTTAGCACATTTCTATAAATGGGGTGTACAAAGTTAAAAATCACACAACACCATGTTATAGTCAAACAGGTTTAATTGGAAGCACACTGGCTTTCGAAGAGTCGCTCCTTCATCAGGTGATAGTGGAGGACTCAATCCTAAGACACAAAATTTATAGCAAAAATTTACTGAGTGATGTAACTGAAATTATACATTGAAAAATACCTTGATTGTCTGTTGAGTCTTTCATCTGTTTGAATACCATGATAGTTCACTTCTTTCATGTGTAAATCACAAAACCTTTTTTTAAAAGTTGTGTTCTCAGGTTAGCTATAACAATGGGTGATAGCCAGACAATATGTTGAAGGTGTTAGCCCCCTGTGTTCTCTGTCTATGCCATGATGTTTAGATCGTTATCTCATTTTTTAGATTCGAATCAGAGTTTTATATGACTTCATGCAGCTTTTGAGCAATGTAAGTCTGCAAGTACAAATTCACCCCACAAAATATATGTGTGCCTTTATTTGTCTATGTGTGTGTGTGTCTGTCTGGGTTGGGAGTTGAGTGCGAGAGAGAGTGTGCGCGTGTAGTGAGTGTAGAGTGTCTCAAGTCTGTGAGGGGGTGCATGTGAGTGTGGGGGAGTGTGCGTCTGGGGTGGGGGGTTGTGAGTGTCTGAGAGAGAGTGCATACGTCATTCAGAATAGAATGAGTGTAGAGTGGTCTAAGTCTCTGGTAGGATGCCTGTGTGTGTCTGTAAGGGTGTGTGTCCATGTCTGTGTATATGTGGGTATAGTGCAATGGTGGTCACCTGTAATGTGACATGAACCAAGGTCCCGGTTGAGGCCCTCCCTATGGATACCGAACTTAGCTATCAGCTCCTGTTCGGCCATTTTTCGCTGCTGCCTGTTCCGAAGTCCGCCTTGGAGGATGGTCACCCGAAGGTCCGAGGTCGAATGTCCTGGACCACTGAAGTGTTCCCCAACTGGGAGGGAACATTCCTGTCTGTTGATTGTTGTGCAGTGCCCATTCATCCATTGTCGTAGCCTTTGCTCGGTTTCCCCAATGTACCATGCTTCAGGGCTTCCTTGCCTGCAACGTATAAGATAGACAACGTTGTCTAAGTCACATGAGTACCTGCCATGTACAAGGTGGGAGGTGTCCCCACGTGTAATGGTGGTATCTATGTCCACACTCTGACACGTCTTGCAGCGCCTACCGTGACAGGGTTGTATGGAGTTGTCCTGAGAGCCAGGCAGCTTGCTACAAACAATGATCTGTTTGAAGGCAAGTAGTGGAGGTGTGGGGAAGGTCTTGGCGAGGTGCTCATCTTCAGTGATAGTGTGTTGCAGGTCACGAAAAACACAGCGTAGTTTTTCAGCTCCTGGGAAATGCTGAACAACGAAAGATACCCTGTTGGACGCAGCAGGTGATTGTCTCCTGAGGATGTCATTACGGTTCCTTGCTGTAGCACATCGGAACTGGCGGTCAATGAGTTGGGCATCATACCCAGTTCTTGTGAGGGCATCCCTGAGTACTTCCAGGTGCCCGTCACGTTCCTCCTCACCTGAGCAGATCCGGTGTACGCATAGGGCTTGTCCATAGGGGATGGGTGTTTTAATATGTTTTGGGTGGAAGCTGGAGAAATGTAGCATTGTGAAGTTGTCTGTGGCTTTGCGATAAAGTGTGGTGCTAAGGTGTCTATCCTTGATGGAGGTGCATGCGTCCAAGAATGAGACAGATAGTCGAGAGTAGTCCATGGTGAATTTGATGGTGGGATGAAACTCGTTGATGTCACTGTGTAGTTTTATCAGTGACTCCTCGCCATGGGTTCAGAGGAAGAAAATGTCGTCAATGTACCTGGTGTATAATGTTGGTTGGAGATCCTGCATAGAGAAGAAGTCTTCTTCAAACCTGTGCATAAAAATGTTGGCATATTGGGGTGCAAATTTGGCCCCCATGGCTGTTCCATGATCTGGATGAAGAACTGGTTGTTAAAGGTGATCAAGGATAAAGCAGATGAGTTGTAGGACGGTGTTTGGAGATTGGCAGTTGTTGGTGTTGAGTACTGAGGCTGTTGCCGCGATGCCGTCATTGTGGTAGATGCTGGTTTAGAGTGCTGAAACGTCCATTGTGACGAGGAATGTTTCCGGTTCGACTGGTCCGTGGGTGCTGAGTTTCTGTAAAAATCCGTAGTATCGTGACAAAAGCTGGGGAACCCCTGTACAATAGGTTTCAAGATACCATCAACATAGCCGGAGAGATTCTCACACAAGTCCCATTGCCCGATACGATGCGACGTCCTGGTGTGTTGGCTTTGTGTACCTTTGGAAGGCAGTAGAAGTCACCTACACGAGATGTACGTGGCATGAGGGCACGTAGGGAATTCTGAAGGACTGGATCCAAAGTTCTGATCAATGTGTTTAATTTGGTCTTTGGTCGGATCAGCTGGTAATTGGCTGTCGTGTTCCCGGTTGTTCCTTGCAGTAATCTGTTCTATTCTGAATGACAATGGCTGCTCCTTTATCTCCATGCACTCTTTACGATGACGCATACACTCTCTCACACACTCAAATCCCAGCCCAGACAGACAGACAGACACATAGACAGACAAAGACCCACATGCACACATATTTTGTGGGGTGAATTTGTACTTGCAGACTTACATTGTACTTTGCTCAAAAACTGCATGAATTCATGTAAAACTCCGTTATCTCACTTTTTAGATTACAATCAATCTAAACATCATTGCATAGACAGAGAACACGGGGCTAACACCTTCAACATATTGTCTGGCTATCACCCATTGTTACAGCTGACCTGAGAATGCAACTTTTAAAAAAAGGTTTTGTGATTTACACATGAAAAAAAAGTGAACTATCATGGTATTCAAACAGATGAAAGACTCAACAGACAATCAAGGTATTTTTCAATGTATAATTTCAGTTACATCACACAGTAAATTTTTGCTATAAATTCTGTGTCTTAGGATTGAGTCCTCCACTATCACCTGATGAAGGAGCGATGCTCTGAAAGGTAGTGTGCTTCCAATTAAACCTGTTGGACGAGAACCTGGTGTTGTGTGATTTTTAAATTTGATCTAGTCCCATTTGCCAGTAATTGACACATATCCCTCTAAATCGTTCCTGTTCATGTACCCATCCAGATATCTCTTAAATGTTTAATTGTACCCCCTTCAGTGCTTCCTAATTTGTTCCATACAAGCACCACGCCCTGCACAAATAGGTTACCCCTCAGTCATCAGAGAGGTGCTAGAAGACAGGAATGTTGACTAATGTGGTGCCATGATGATATGCACCCCACAAAAATACTGTAAAACCTCTGCCAAGATATTGATCACTTTCCAATTCATATGATCCCCTTCTTATACAGGTCACTCAGGAAGAGATCCCAATGATCCAAAAATGTGAATCCCTGCCCTCTGCACCAGCTCCTCAGCCACACATTCGTCTGTTCTATTCTCCTATTTCTACTCAATAGCACTTGGCACAGGGATCAATCCAGATATACTACCCTTGAGGACCTACTTTTTAACCTCCTGCCTAATTTCCTACATGCTTTTGGCTGAACTTTGTCCCTTTCTCTTCCTCGATCATTGGTTCCAAGGTGTACAATGATCTTCTGCTGGTCATTCTCCTCTTTGATAATATTCTGCACCCTCTGAGGCATGCTTGACTTCCAACATTATCCAAAACAGCATACTTATTTGAGATGGAGACAGCCACAAGAGACTCTTGCATTATCTCTCCAAGAAGTAACCAATCTACCTGATGTGTACGCAGTTTTTCTACGTTCCTGTAATTGCCATCCATCATGCCGCCAGCTCTTGTAAATTTCTCATTGCCTCTAACTGGCATTCCAACTGATTCATGCAATCCCATAGGATTTGCATCCAAACAGACTTCCATCAGACATAGTCTCTAGGAACATTGAAATTCTCCCTAACCTCCCACATCCAACAGGAAGAACACATGAGGCGACTGAAAGCAAACTCTATACCTTAAAACAATCTACAGACCCAGAACACACACACACACACAAAAAAAAATCACAACACATGTTCTCAAAAACTCAGCATATTTTGCTTCCCTTTTCCAGCTCAAAGACCTAGTTTCCCCATCTGGAGAAGTTTATGTATCTCTTCCATGCCTAGGAAGAACAAGCAGCAGCTTGTCATCTGGTAGTTGGTTCTTTCTCACTTATTGATCTTATCTTATTCTTATTCTCTTCTTTAATGCTCTAAATACATCGTCCGTCAGATCCTTTGTCTTGAGTTTCACTGCTGAAATCACTCATTGCAAGGCCGTAATAGGAAACCTTCCCATTTAAAACCAATGGTCTGAGCTTCAAGCAAGTGAATGAAATAGGGGCAAACTACTGCAGATGCTGGAATCTGTATTGAAAACAAAACAAATGCTAGAGATCACAGCAATCAGGTCGTATCTATGGAGAGAAAGCCAGCTCAACTTTTGAATCTAGATGACTCTTCATCAACTGACTCTTCAATGACCCCACTGCTTCCTTGTGAAAATTTTGGTGTAACCCAACTACTTGCTCTTGATTTCAGAAAATTATTTTACCCTCAATCTTGTTAGCATTTCACATGACTGACATTATGCCCTTTTGTTAAAATGAAAAACAATTCATCAAGAGTGATCAGAACCACACAGCAATCGATTCAACCATGCTGAGCAACAAAACAGCCCCTGGGAAGAGGTGGTAGCGGTCTATCGATATTAATACAAGATTATTAATCTAGAGGCCAAGGTAATGTTCTTGGAGATTCAAATTCAAATCTAGCCATGGCAGATGAATTTAACTTCAATAAAAATCTGGAAGTAAGCGTCTGTCAACAGCCATGAAGACCACTGCCCTTGGAAAAACAAACATCTGGTTCATTAATACCCTTTCAGGAAGGGGGAAACAGCCATCCTTACCTACTCTGGCCTACCTGTGATTCCAGACTCCCAGCAATATGGTTGAATCTTAACTGCACTTTAAAATGGTCTACCAAGCTACTCAATTGTGACAATTGCTTGGAAGACATAAAAAAGAAAAATAAAGCCTGTTGATCCTGCAAAGTCCTCCTTACTAACACCCAGAGGCTAGATTGGGAGAGCCATCTGACATGGCCTTGCTATAGAATCACACTTTACAGAGTACCAGACACTGCCACTGGTGTCCAAGGCATCACCAGTGTATATGCCCTGTCCCACTGATTGTTCCTGACTGTATTGGCAAGAGTGATCGCTACACGGTTCTACTGAAGACAAAGTCCAATCTTCCCATTGAGAATACCCTGACATTGTACTGTGGGGCAATATTACTGTGTTAAATGCGACAGACTTCAAACAGAACAAGCAACTCAAGACTGCACAACTATGAGGCGCAGTAAGCCACCTGCAAGAGCAGAATCATACTCCAGCACAATCTGCAACCTCACAGCCCAGCACATCCCCGCTCTGGCTCAATGAGTGTGCTGGAATATAAGCCAAGAGCAGCACCAGACATATATGAATACAAGGTACCAACTTGGTGAAGGTACAAAACAGAATGACTTGCATACCAAACAGCAGCAGCACTAAGTGGTAGACAGAACTAAACGATTCCACAACTAACAGATCACATCTAAGCTTTGCGTCAAGACTACATCGAGCATAAATAGTGGTGGACAATTAAACAAGTCACTGAGATAAAGACTCCAAAAATATCCTTATCCTCAAAAACAGGAAATCCAAACACATCAGTGCAAAAGACAGGTTGAATAATTCACAACAATCTTCAGCCAGAAATGACAAATGGATGATCCATTTCAGCATCCTCCAGATGCCTGACTTCAGCCAATTTGATGCACTTCAGGTGACCTCAAGAAACGGATGGAAGCACTGGTTACTGCAAAGACCACAGGCCCTGACATCATTCAGACAGTCATACTGAAGTCTTGTGCTCCAGAACTTCCTGCACCCCTAGTCAAGCTCTTCCAGTACAGTTACAACATTGGCACAATACTGACAACATGGACAATTGCCAAGATGTACCCTGTACACAAAAAGTAGGATAAATGGAACCTGGCTAATTACCACTCCACTAGTCTACTCTCAATCATCAGTAAAGTCACGGAAGGTGTCATCAACAGTGCTACCAAGCAGCACCTGCTCAATGACACCCAGTTTGCGTTCTGCCAGGGCCACTCAGTTCCTACCCTCATTGGTTCAAATGTGGACAATAGTGCTGAATTGCAGAGGTGAAGCGAGAGTGACTACTCTAGACATCAAGACTACATTGGACAAAAAGTAGCATCAGAAGAGCTCCAGCAAACTGGAGACAAGGGGAAACAGGGAAAACTCTCTTCTGATTGAAGTTATATCTAACACAAAGGAAGATGGCTGTGGTTGTTGGAAGTCAATCACTGCAGCTTCAGGACATCTCTGCAGGTGTTCCTCAGGGTAATATCTGAGGCCCAACCATGGACAGCTGCTTCATCAATGACCTTCCTTCCATCTTAAGGTCAGAAATGGGGACTTTGCAGAATGATTGCACAATGTTCAGCACTATTCATGACGTCTCACATACTGAACGAGTCCATGTCTAACTGCAACAAGACGTGGGCAATATCCAGTGGCATGCAACATTCACACCACACAAATGCCAGGGAATGACCATCTCTACCCTGGACATTAAATAAGCGCTAACTTAACTGAATGCTCCAACTATCAACATCCTGAGGCTTACTTTTTTCTGGTTCAGTTTCTGCTCAATCATCTCAATAATAGCTACAGGAACAAGTCAGAGGCTAGGAATCCTGCAGTAAATTAGTCATGTCCTGACTCCCCAAAGTCTGTCCACCATTTACAAGGCACAAGGAGAAGTGTAATAAAATACTCCCAGGACAAGTGCAGCTGAAACAACACTCCATAGCTTGACACCATCCAGACAAAGCAGCCTGCTTGTGTGAATCAAAAAAGCCTGAAAGAGATGGATGAATCGAGTAGGCCAATTGGCCTTTTGAGCTTGTTCTACCATACAATAACATCAAGGCTGATTGATTTTAATCTCAACTCTTCAATTCTACATCCCACCCCCACCCCTGATATTTAAAGATTCTGTATCCACTGCACTTTGAGTGAGGGAGTTCTAGAGACTCTCAACCCTTTGAGAAAACAAAACCATCATCTCTGTCATAGTTAGCTCCAATTTTTTAAACTATGACTTCTGGCTCTTCCACAAGACAATTTCACAAAAGTCAATTTTCTTAAATTAACTTATTTTTCTAAGAAACCTGTTCAGAAATGTTATTACACATGTCTGGAGCAGGTGGGCCTTGAGCTCAGTGCAATCACAATGGGGCCCCTAAGAAATATTATTTCGACACCCATTTGATCAAGTCCATCTAATTAAGTCACTCCTCTCTCCCCAAATCTCCAAAGAATACAAGCCTAGCCTCTCCTCATTAAGCAATCTGCTCTTTCCAGGTATTAGTCAAGGAAACCTCTGAACCACTTTCAATGCATTAATATCCTGTACACAGCACTCCAGATACAGTCTTACCAATGCCCTGTATAGCATGACTATACCTGTTCCATGGTACAGAAAATGTGAGCATCATCTTGCTGGAATCTCCGGACCCGAGTCAGGCCAGTCAGTGCTCCAGACAGCTCGTTACGATGAAGCACTCCAAAGTCAGCATATCGCAATGGCAGTTCCCTCCAAGACCGTGGCCGATGATCAAACATGAGACTAAAGTACAGACAAATTATGAAAGCATTTTCATTTAAAACAAAATTATGCTTAACTTAGTTGAAATTTCAAAGTTTTATTAGAATACTAAACCTCTTGAACACCAGAATCAATCTGCAACTGGTTTCCAGTAGGCATCTTCCTCCCACCCCAGGGAGATGAAGATAACCAGATTCTTTAGGAAAACTGGTACTAATACATGTGCAATTGGTCACTACTGGTTCAGAATTAACAGCGTAAGAAAAAACAATGGGAGTGGATAATAACATCTGTTGTGGCAAGCAGGTAAGTGCTGAATTTTGCTTGTATTATTTAGACACAGTTTTTTTTTAAACAGTTAGCTTTAGAGGGATGGCAGTGACTATGTTCTATGTTCTATGTTCTATGTTCTCTATGTTCTATGGAGTAGTGGAGAAGTTTGAGTAATAGCCAAAAAGAGACTCAAAATAACGGCTCTATAGGCTGTTTTGAAAACACACAGGGAAGTGGCAAGGGGTAGGAAACTAGATAACATTTCACAAAAGAAAAGCAATGATCAACAATAAGGAAAGAGAATACTGGGTACTAAATTTAAATCTATTAATTTTTTAGTTAAAAAGAGACAAAATATATTTCCTGCATAAAGCAGTTTCAGTTCTTGGTTAGAGGCGTGGAACCAGTCTAAATTCTGTAGATGAAACATGGTTGAGATTTTTAATACTGGACTTGGGTCAGTGAGCACTTGGACTTGGGTCAGTGAGCACTGGGAGTATGGGGGAGGTGGGGTGGGGCAGGATTTGGTGCCAATAAGGGTAGCATAGATTTAGATCCTCTCAAATTTATGAGAGGTAGAAAGTGAGTTACTGAGAGGGAATGTATTGGAATGTGGAGGTGACAGAAGCATGGGTGAGGGTTCCAGTAGGGTATCAGCGGAGATAGTGAAGTCAGATGATGTATACAGTAGAAGCAGTCCATCTCCATGGTTGGAAGTTGATCTTGGATGTTAATATTGTTGTGAATAGTTTGGTGCAGCTTTAGTTTCCAAGGCGAAGGATGGTTTCAGTGGCTGGTGAATGGAGTTTGCCAGAGGGACTGAAGACAATGGTTTTGCCTTCCCCATATTTATTTGGAGGAAATTTCTATTTATCAATACTGGATGTTGGATAATTAAGAGTGGAGAAATTGAGTGGTGGTCATGAGGTTAAGTTGGGTATTTAGCAAAACAGGTGTTGAGAGTCTTAGGAACATTCTATCTCTAAAATTGGTGGAAGTAGAGTCCTTGAATATTTTTAGGGCAGAAGTAGACAAGTGTTAAGCAAGGGAGTGCAAAGTTATCAGGGTAAGTGAGAATATGGATTTGAGGTTACAGTCAGATCGGCGCAACATTGAGTGCCAAAGGGCCTGTACTGCACTGTATTTTTCTATGTTCTATGGTGTATGAATTATTATTCATCATTATCTGTAATTATTCATCAGATGGTTCTTCTTTCCTCTCCACAAAGACTGCGTGAAAACAAAATCAAATTTAAAAAGTCGAGCTTGGAGGAAAAATTTGCAAAAGAATGCTAAAGACATTCTCAAGTGCGGAAACACAACTCCACATTAAAGTGATGTGATATCCTCAGATTAAACTCCCCATCAATTCTCTCTCTCGCTAACGAACGATAGGTCCTCTGGGACTCTGGCGACTGTCGTACAAAATTACAGACCTATCTTGCAAGGGTCTCAGAAATGCACTTAAAAAAGTAGAAAAAAAATGCAGAAAGGTTTGAAATTTCAGGAATTCAATGACTTACCAGTGACCTGGACAATTCATAGGTTTTAGGGCAAAGATTTCCTTCTCCACCTCAAAAGAAAACATATTCTCACTGTAGTGCTGCCAATGTCCTGAAGTCTGCCACAGTTTGTGGTTGTAAATATTGGGAGACACCACTTCTGTAAAGCCTCTTTTGTTGTACTCGCTCTAAAAATAAACACAGAAATTTATCAATACAGTAATCAAAGTTACACCTGAACCTCAAATTGCATAGCACATTGCTATTAGAAGACCTAAACAGGCATCAGCAGAAGCTGGACACTTTTCAATTTGGAACATGTAATGCAGAATATGCTTTGCTTGCTTTTTATAAATTGAACACCGATGAACACTAATAGTTGATTCCACCTACTTAGGGAGAGGTCAAAGAAATAAAACTGAAATCAGAGACAAGAACCAGTCACTCACGCCAGTGAATGTACAGATTATGATCTACACAAACATTAGCTGGGGTCACCATGATACACCAACATTGAAAGGGATCACTTGCACTTTTCTAACATTAGGAATTAAAGCAAAATTCTAAAATATTAAACAAACGATTTACTATATTAATAGGTACTTTTTATTTCATTCATAAAACAAACTTACATCACTGATGCATCTTACTGTATCCTTCAGTGGTAGAAAGAAGCATATGAAACTTCTTTACCGTTTCATAATGACTTGCAAACCTGTCTGAAGATGGCTTTCTGTCTGTTATTCATTAATTTTCCATTTTGGCATGATACAACTTAAAGTATTCATATGTAAAAGATGGACAAAGTGAGGACTGCAGATGCTGGAGATAAGTCAAGAGTGTGGTACTGGAAAAGCACAGCAGGTCAGGTAGCATTCGAGAAGCAGGAGAATCGATGTTTCAGGCATAAGCCCTTCCAGCACCACACTCCCAACATATGTAAAAGATGAACAAATGAGCGTTAGGCTATTTCATATTTTCTTAGACCATAAGGCACATGAGCAGAAATTAGGCCATTCAGCCTATTGAGTTTACTCCGACATTCAATCGTGGTTGATAAGGTTCTAAACCCTCTTCACCCTCTTTCCCCCCGTAACCCTTGATACTCAAGAACCTATTTATCTCAGTCTTAAATATACTGAATGACCTGGCCTCCACAGCCTTCTGTGATAATGAATTCCATAGATTCACCACTCTCTGGTTGAAGAAGTTTCTCCTTATCTCCGTTCTAAAAGGTCTTCCCTTTACTCTAAGGCTATGCCCTTGGGTCCGAGTCTCTCTTACCAATAGAAACATCATCCCAACATCTAATGTATCTCAGCCATTCAGTATTCTGTATGTTTCAATAGATGCCCCCCTCACCCCACCTTCTAAACTCCATCGAGAATAGATTCAGAATTCTCAAACGTTCCTCATGTGTTAACCTTTTCATTCCTGCGACCATTCTCATGAACCTCCTCTGAACATGCTCCAAAAAGGCCAGTACATCCTTCCTGGGATATGGGGCCCAAAACTGCACATAGTACTCCAAATGTGGCCTTATAGAGGCTCAGAAGTACATCCCTACTTTTATATTCAAGTCCTCACAAAATAAATGCTGTCATTGCATTTGCTTTTTTTTGAACAACTGACTCAACTTGCAAAGTTACCTTGAAAGAATCCTGGATTAGAGCTCCCAAGTCTCTTTGCACTTCAGACTTGTGAATTTTCTCCCTATTTAGGAAACTGTCCATGTCTCTATTCTTCCCACCAAAGTTTATGACTTCACGCTTTTCCACACTGAATTCCATCTACCACTTCTTTGCTCACTCTCCTAAGCTGCCCAAATCCTTCTGTAGCTTCCCCACCTCTTCAATGCTACCTGTCCCTCTAACTATCTTTGTATCATCTGCAAATGTAGCTAGAATGCCCTCAGTTCTTTCATCTAGATTGTTAACGTATAAAGTGAAATGATGTGGTCCCAACACGGAACCTTGCAGAACACCACTTGTCACCAGCTGCCATCCTAAAAAGGACCCGTTTATCCACACTCTCTGCTTTCTGCCAGACAGCTAATCTTCTATCCATACTAGCATCTTGCCTCTAACATGAGCCCTTACCATATTCAATAGCACCCCGTGCTGTACTTTGTCAAAGGTGTTTTTGAAGTCCTGGTAGAAAACACCCTTGGCTCTCCTTGGTCTAACCCGCTTGTTACTTCCTCAACAGAATTCTAGCAGATTTGTCAGGCATGACCTCCCTTTGATGAAACCATGCTGACTTTGTCCTATCTTACCATATACTTCTACGTATTCAGAAATCTCATCTTTCACAATGGATTCCAGGATCTTACCCATAACCTAGGTTAGGCTAATTGGTCTTTTCAGATTTCTCGTAATTTTCCGTCTTTTGCTTTACTCCCTTTTTAAACAGGAGTCACATGAGCAATTTTCCAGTCCTCTGGAACTCTTCTGGATTCTAGCGATTCCTGAAAGATCACCACTAACACATCCACTATCTCTTCAACTATTTCCTTTAGAACACTGGGGTGTATTCCATCTGGTCCAGGCAATTTATCCACCTTCAGGCCATTCAGATTTTCTAGCATCTTTTCCTTGGTGATAGCCACCATACTCAGCTCTGCCCCCTCACTCTCTTGAATTTTTGGGATATTACTCATGTCTTCCATCATGAACACTGACACGAAGTAATTATTCAATTCCTCAGCCATTTCATTGCTCCCCACTACTATCTCTCCAATATGATTTTCCAGTGGCCCAATGTCCACTTTTGCCTTTATATATCAAAGGAAACTCTTACAGACTTCCTTTATATTACTGGGTAGCTTACCCTCATTTTGTTTTGTTGCCCCCTTTTGGTCTTCGTAAGCTTCCCAATCCTCTGGTTTCCCTCTGCCCTTCGCCACATTATGTGTTTTCTCTTTTGCTTTTATGCTGTCCCTGACTTCCCTAGTCAGCCATGGTTGCCTCACCCTCCCTGTACCATGTCATTTTTACCTCAGGATGAATCTCTCCTGTGTCTCCTGAATTACTCCCAGAAACTCCTGCCATTGCTGTTGCATTGTGTCTTTCCTGTAGGCTCCTCTCCCAGTCAATTCTACCCAGCTCCTCCCTCATGCCTCTGTATTGCCGTCATCCAGTTGAAATACCGTTACTTCTGATTCTATCTTCTTCCTCTCAAATTGAAAAGTAAATTCAATATTATGATCTCTGCCTCCTAAGGGTTCCTTCACCTTAAGCTCCCTTATCAAGTCTGCCTCATTGGACAACACTAAATCCAGTATTGACTGTTCCCTAGTGGGCTCTACCACAAGCTGCTCCAAAAAGCCATCTTGTAGTCATTCCACAAATTCCTTTTCTTGCAATCCATTACCAATCTGCTTTTCCCAGTCCACCTGCATATTGAAATCCCCCATGATCACTGTAACTTTGCCTTTCCTACACATCTTGGCAGTTCCTCAATTCTACTCACACAGATTCTACACCATTTGACCCTTTGTTTCCTCATATTAATTTTATTTCTTACTAACAAGGCAACCCCACCCCCTCTGCCCACCTGCCTATCTTTCCCTACTCCTACTACATTCTTTCATGACTCTATCGCTGCTCCTTTAGAACAAACTGCAAAAGGCCTAATATCTTTAGAAACCTTTCACAAGAAATGTAATTAATTAGTTTAGATACATAAACCTGAATCATAAAACTTGATTGAATAACTCTTACCCTAATGAATGTAATGAGCTCATTGTATACATACGCTCCCTTAGGCAGGAAGAAACAGCTTCCTGGGCTGAGTTCATGGAAGAAAAACAACTCTTGCTCCTGAAAATGCAAAAATTCAGAATTATTGCATTGAGAAAAGCATCATTGAGCAGCTAAAATGTATTTAATAACCTTATTTACTGTGGTTTTTAAGCCATATATGGGGATAAACATTAAAGGGCAAAATACAACACATCATGAAATGATCCCAGTAATGGGCTTCATACAGTTAACAATTTTTTCAGAATCTACAGTAGTCAAGATTTTTTATTACAACAATTATTTCAGACTAACCCTGCCTAGTTTTCTATGATCTCTGTTTTTGGCCTCTTCTTGAAACTTTTCCCATTCTTTCAACATTTTTGTATCTGGAAAAGAAATTCCATAAATCCTCTGTAGCGTCTCCATATCAGACTTGCCTTCCCAGTAAGTGGAAGAATTCTGTAAACGCAAAGATCAAATGTTACCATGCAGTCAAGAGTGATCATTTAAAATATTTGAATTCTAGATTACAAATTTAAAAGTTTAAGAGTTTTACTGCAAATAAACAAGAAGCAGCATTGTCTAAACACTATTCAGTAGGTAACTTACACTTGGAAAACAGAAGAGTACCCCTCCAAACCTAACTTCTAACAATCCCCCACCCCGCAAAATCATATCCCCTGTCACCACCATTAATGCTTTACTACATCTCTAAAATGAAGACTTCTTTTTCTAGGAAATAGTCCAAAGATACTTATCACTTTGAATGTCCTGCTTTTTTTTTCCATTTTCAGCTGGAAAATTCCTAATCCTTGAACTGACTTTCACAATGAGGGTTACTTTTGAGATCTTTCCTTTTGGTTAAAGCTAGAAAATTTACCCAACTACTTTTAAGTCCTCACAAACTTGACTTCTTCAATCCAACGTGAGTTCCAACCTACATTCGCAATCAGGACTAACCATCTCTGTCTGTTTTCTTTCCCGGTGCACATGTTTGTACATTAAGACATCTGAAACACTGAATAATACTTAAAGAAACAAATGCAATGCAACTTTCTAATGGTTTGCTGTGTCAGCTTCCCCTCTAAAAATGCATCTCCATTGCAACGTGAATCACAAGGAGCCTGTATCCAGGTAGAAATGCTAATTAGCAATCTTCTAAACACCACATCTTCATCCTATCTTGCAAGGAAACAGTCACTTTAAAGTATAACTGTTTTACAAAACTTAACATTCCTAAAATCTCCAAGACTTTCAGACTAACAGTCTAACGGAAGTGATCAAATGACCTTATCCATGAGTCTGAAAATCTCAACTTTCAAGTGCATCAGTCTCTACTGTTCCCATATGTAGAATGCTGTACTGACCTATTGTGCAGGATTCAGAGTAGATCATAGGACCCATTAACCATACAGTTTTAAAACATAATCTTATAAAGTTTGCACTTGAAACAAATCAGAAATGCACAAGTATTTTGCAATTCCAAATTAGATTAAGTGTCACTTGAATTAACCGAAACAATTATCAGGCATATCAAATGCAAATGGCAAGACCAAATTAAAATACTTTTCATAAAAGTGTGGACATTTTTATTTGTTTTAGTAGAATTTTCTCACAGAGGAGCACAATAAAATTACTATTTTGAGGAAATGGAACGCAGGAGGGTGTAAAACACTTACTTTGTGAATTTTTAGCGCTTTAATCTTTCCAGTGTGTCTGACATGAGGTCCTCTACACAAGTCAATTAAGGGTCCACACCTCAAAACAAGGCATAAAAGAAGTTAAAATCAAATTCTCATTATAGCAAATTATTTGATGATGTATCGCACATAGTTATCAAAAGTACAAATTTCTACATTCAAGAAAATGGGAACATCAAGTCCCCAAGTTAAATGTTCGCTATATAATAGATGCTCGGTGGCTAAATACAATTCAAACAATTGGTTTTGAAATTAGAGAGAGTCAAAGCCCTTTCCAGTTTAATCAGTATCAAGCACTGTCAGGTCAGTCAAACAAACATTAGCTATGCCCCAATATTGTGCTTTCATTCAAAGCTTAAGAATTTCTGTTGAAACAGTGGAGTCATAATTTTCTGATTCTAACACAATGAGAGTGTGATGGACTCTTTATTACTAAATAATGTTCTTCATATTGGGATATACAGCAACTTGGAGATAGTTAGACCTGCAGATGCTGGAAATCAGTAGATAAAAAGTGGAGCTTGAAAAAGCATAGCAGGTCAAAAAGCATCAGATCCTTTATTGGTCAGAGTATTGAGAACAGGAGTAGGGAGGTCATGTTGCCGCTGTACAAGATATCGGTTAGGCCACTTTTGGAATATTGTGTGTAATTCTGGTCTCCTTCCTATCGGAAAGATGTTGTGAGACTTGAAAGGGTTCAGAAAAGATTTACAAGGATTGGAGAATTTGAGCTATAGGGAGAAGTTAAACAGGACGGGCTGTTTTCCTGGAACTTCGTAGGCTGAGGGACGACCTTAGAGGTTTATAAAATCATGAAGGTCATGGATAGGATAAGTAGACAAAGTCTTTTCCTTTGGGTGGGGGAACCCAGAACTAGAGGGCATTGGTTCAGGATGAGAGGGGAAAGTTGTGAAAGAGACCTAAGGGGCAACTATTTCACGCAGAGGGTGGTACATGTATGGAATGAGCTGCTAGACGAAGTGGTGGAGGCGAGTAAAATTGCAACATTTAAAAGGCATCTGGATGGGTATATGAATAGGAAGGGTTTGGAGGGATATGGGCCGGGTGCTGGCAGATGGGACTAGATTGGGTTGGAATATCTGGTCAGCATGGACAGGTTGGACCGAAGGGACTGTTTCCATGTTGTACATCTCTGTGAAGAGGAGGGGAAGCTGACATTTCAGATCAGAATCTTTCATCAGGAGTCCTGAAGAGAGGTTTCAACCTGAAATGTCGACTCCCCACCACCACCACCACCACCACCCCTGTACTTTTTCCAACTCCACTCTTTATCCATTGTGATTTATAACAAGATGTGATATGATACTTATGGTCCGTCATCTGGGGCAGAAATGATGGCTCAGGATTGAAGGGTTTACCTGACTGTTTCACTTAATTCCCATTATCATCTCTCAATAGATAAACTACCCAAAAGACATTCTTAATACAGATGTTTATGTTTATTGTAATTTATATGCAGAGAAAAACAGAGATTTATGAATAGATGCACCCAAAGCAATCTTAATTTAATCAAACAAAACCTTCCAAGCTGATGGCTGTTTCCTTACCTGTATACTGTTGTAGTAGGAGTATTTACCTTCTCATTTAAAATCCTACACTTGAATTTGTTGTACTAAAAATTGAAAGAAATGCTGAATTAATAACATGGAATATAACTATTTATAAGTCCAAATAAAAGCTAAAGAACATAAAGTTTACTCAAGTTGTAAAGCAGTTAACAAAAGTGCACATTTCAAAATGGCAGCCCGTCTTTATTTGTTCACGATACAGAATACATGCACCTGCACTGAAGAGACATGCACAAGGACTTAAATGAAAGTGGAAGATTGACCTAGCTTTGTTTGAGGGCTGGTATAACTCTGAAAATGAACTTCAGGAGTCAGTAGTTATCTGGCTTAAAAATGAAAATCAATAGCTACTTCCCCTTTTGAATTAGTGAAATCCAACATTTGTTTCCAAAATATCAAAGATTAGATTTCCATTTAAAACATTTTTTGTTGCTTTAATCCAGTGGTGAATGTTATGCAATCATTATTTCTCAAATCAATTCCTTCCAATTACTGAATCATCCTTGGGAAATATATGCAAATCTCTGAAGACAACAGGATCTATTAGTTTGTCTCACCAGCCCCATATATCAGGATGGAATGAAATGACAGAAAATGACAGTAAAACACAGACTGCTCGGTTGGTGTCCATTGGTCACTGCAACTTAGATTAGGTTAATGAAGTCATCGGCTCAGGTTGCTCCCAAAAATAGATGGGAGTTTTGTGCAAATGTAGTTCATGAATAGAAGCCTAATGTTTTTGGTGAGATATCAGGTGGTTTAGTACTCTTTCACCACCTCAATTCAGCAAAGAATGGCCAAATCAACATTCAGCAATTAGTAAGAGAAGGAATATATAAGTACTTACCCTAAAAGTATCCTTTTTTCACAAGATTTGAAAGCCCATTCCAGATCATTACAATGCTCCCCACTAGGAACCCAATCTCAATCAGTGAGTTCCACAAAATAGTTGCCATATTTCAGATTCTTGTCAGTCAAAAAAGGAACTAAAAATGATGCCAGTTTCGATGGTTTCCAGTGAGTAGGAGATGGGGTCCCACTGAAAAATCACTTCCCTGAGGTGAAGTGGTTTCAAAATCAACCCTAAGTGGACATTTTAAATTCCACTTTCAGCACATACTAATGTAGTTTAATTTTACTGAATTAAACAAAGATCCAGGGGTCTGATTAAAATTGCCCCCAATCCTCAGGTCTACTGCTCTTTTTCACCAATTCAACTGCCTCTTTCTTTGATCTAAAACTATCCCTAATTTTCCCCGATGGCCAAAGCCAGGTCACCTTTCCCAAATTTATTCTTGTGCCCAGACAGGAATAAATAATTATTGCAGTTCCTCCGTGCACTCTTTTAATGTTTGTCAATGCCTACCCAATGTCTTCCATTTAACTAACACTTAATTTCTCAAAGCCTGCCTGTATCTCATACCATCATAGTCTCCTCTGTTTAGATTTAGGTCCCTACCTTCAGAATCAATTACACTGGTCAATCTCCACCTTGAGGAGGAATTTTACCGTATTGTGCTCACTCTTTCCCAAGGGACCTCAGATTGCTTACTAACCCCTTCTCATTACACAGTCTAGGATTTCTTGTGTTCCATTTGGTTCGCCTGCATCTGAACTTGCATGAACTCTACTGCTGCAACATTATTCCTCAATTGAAGAGCAGACATAACTAAATCTCTGTCTGGAGAGATTGTCTGATGTAGGCTAACTGATAAGCTTCAAAGATTTCATAAAACAAATTATGTGCAGTAAAATTATAGAAATGAATTTCTCAATTATAAAAATATTGAAAAATATTACTATATACTGCAAATAGACGATTTGAGAAAAAACTTTAAAGCTATATTCATTGGAGTAGACAGGGCAAAAGCAGGAACAATGTTCCTGATGACTGGGGAACTCAGAACTAGGAATCATGATTTAAGAATGAGGGGTAAAGCATTAGATGAGATGAGAAAGTTTTTGCACCCAGAGTAATGAGCCTGTGGAATGGCCAATCACTGAAAGTAGTTGAGGCCAAAAGATTGAAGGTTTTCAAGAGGAGTTGTACTTAGTTCTTAGGGCTTAAGGAAACAAAAGATATGGGGGGAAAGGAGCGAAAAGGTTATAAATAGGATGATCAGCCTTGATCATATTGAATGGTAGAGCAAGCTTGAAGAGCCAAATAGCCAAATTCCTGTTCCTATGTTATGTTTCTTACACTGGATAATTCCAACTTAATTCAAATAGAAATCAGCTAATCTACAGTAAAAACAAGTGTAGAGATACTGCAAAATAATACTAAAAAAGATATGTGTCTATGAAGTTGACTTTTGTATACAAAGTAGTTGAAATGGACAGTGGATTCTTTAACAGCACAATAGTTTCTTATGTTATATAATGTGACGATGGCAATGTCAGGCAAAATTAGACTATTATTTCAGCTTCCTCTGATTAGACATAGAAGCAGTTGCTGCACTACACATTAAACCAATTAATTCAAAATAATCAGCAGATGCAAGGAACAGGCTGTTTTTTTAGCATCTAATGTGAAACAAATGCCCAGGAAAATTAAAAACTGTGTACCTTGAACATAGCCAGAAGAGTCTCTTTTTTAATTTCAAGTCTCTCAAATGGTTGTTTATCCTTCATAATACGCTTACATAGATTTTCGAGAGTTGGAAAATCATTGCTGGAAACTCCTCTGTTATAAAACAATATTTTTTCAAAAAATGTTTATAATTAATAGATAATCAGAATACTAAAAGCAACTAATGAAACATATGAATGAAAATGTACCCTTCTTCCAAGAACATGTCATAATAAAATCCATTTTCAATTGGTGGTCCATAGCAGAGACATCCTCCAAAGACTCGTTCCATCGCCTCTCCCAGTATATGGGCACTAGAATGCCAGTATACCTAGCATACAATAATCCTCATTAGGAATAAAGCTTTTATACAACATTAGAGAAATGTGTCTGGATCTGACGTCCCTCAATTCAGACTCTGTTCTGCTCATTATTTAGATTGCAGAATTATATAGGAAATACATAGCTGCCGCTGTTCATACAATCCAGTTGTCCTGTGAATGGCATCACACCATTCTGTTACCAATGACAGCAAAATCCAGTTGATCATTGTATAGAAAGTTTGAATCAGGGTTAGAATTGAGTAAGTTCATGTTGACTCAGAGATTTTGTAGAAACATACAAAATAATGCAGAAATCCCTCAGAACAGCAAAGCTAATTCAGGCTGGATTGACTTGCCCTTTTCTTGGCTTTATTCAGGTTTGGACTGCTGCTACGTCATGTTAGGCCTGGAATCGGGTTTCTAGCTTTTCTTGGCAATGAGACCTGTTGAGCATTTTTGATGTTTCACCACACAGTAATTAAACACTGACTACTTACAGCCTGAGCTTCCTCATCTTCAAACTTAAGCAATGACAAACTGCAGTCTTCTTCCAATGGTCGATCCAGGTCCCAAACCACTCCGTTTACTTTAGCAATAACCACATTGTCAGCCAAACCCTGACTGTATCAAACACAAACACATCAAATAAAATAGTGATATCCAAGAGACAGTAATCTTGTTAAATGAAGAAACTATGCTTGCATCAGTGTCACACTGTCTAGATTGAAGCATGCTCACAATGAGTTATCTTTGGAAATATTCTAATTACGTACATCAATAACATTTCCACAATTAAATATGAGCCACATAACCAGTTCAACCACAGCTAAGGTGGAGGAACAGGACATGCAAGAAAGTGACAACAGCATCAGGGGTGTGAGAGGAAGATTGCAGATCACCAGCAATTCTGCCAGGGTAGAAAACTAATATCAAGGTTGGGAATTAGGAATCTGGGGCAAAACCTAATGTGCATATTGCATGGCAATTACAGAATAGCCAGCTGCAGGCTAAGTATCAATGATTAATGCATTAAAATGAGGTTAAAAAATATTCTGAAGATCAAAACATTTTAAGAAACATTTTAAGAAGCTTCCAATATTTCAAGTAATAGGCACATGCCTAAATGAGAATCTCAGTTAATAAAATTGTACACCAAATCAACTAGAAGAAATCTGCATGTAGTTTCAGCATCAATAAATCAGAATTTGCAATACAAGATACTATTCAGATCACAAATATTAAGATGCCCTCTCACAGCTTCATTTTGTATTCTCTTTAAATAAGTATCCAATTTCCTTTTAAAAGTGGTTTGTCTATGGCTCAATAGTGCATTCTACTGATCTTAACACTTCAATCTCTAAGCCACAATTATGTACATCATCTAACATCTCAAGTAAGTCTCTATCCTTTCCACAGTTCCTCCTTTTTCAAAATATTTTATCTTTAGTTGTTCTGCTGCTATATGATAATAAAACAGTAATTTAGAACCGATACCTAATTCCACATGCAATCTGGTAAGGTGTGCTTTTCCAGGAGTCTCCCTGTACTTGTTTACCATCTGGTAGAGTGATGATGATTGGTTTACTCTCTTTCAAAGCACGTTCTGCCAAAATAGAATCACTTTCAGCTTTGAGTTTGTGGTACAGTTCAAGGCGTTCATTAATATATGCTGGCCATGGATCCAACTAAAGAGAAAGGATGGAAGGAAAGAGAAAAATCACGATCATTCCAATAAGCACTTTAATCAAAAACAAGGAAACTTGATGGTCTTCCTTATGGTACATTCATTAATTGAGGTATGACTAGCATTGTTAAAGAAGCCAGAGTACATAAACTCAATCTGCTTTGTTTTAACCTCAAGGCTATGGGTTTGGAGATTTTGGACCAAATTGGCAGCACACAACCAGACGAAGGTTAATAGATACATAGATCACACTTATTTCTGAACATTCTCACAAATTCTCATATACTTAGAAGATTCATAGCGGAGTCACGGTAGGTACATTCAATGCTTTAATTAACTTAAAAGTCAGCCTGGACAGCCTCTGAATATGATGTGGAGGTCAAAGTTAAAAGTCTCACAACACCAGGTTATAGTCCAACAGGTTTATTTGGAAAGCTAGTGTGATTATTAAGTTAACCTCTGAATTGTAACAGTATTTATTTAAAGCTGAGAACTTGCTAATAAAGCCTCAGCTACTCTAACCACCAGGTACACTTAAAAATGTAATCTTTATAGTTTAAAGAAAATACATCAGCTCCACTTGCTCAATTCCATTCCAAGATCGGGTGTGGATACTTAAAATTAAGTTGAGTGAGCACTGCATAGCAGGTGATGTCTCTTTTAAACAAATTGTTAAATCCAGGCCCACCCACCAGTTTAAGAAGATGCAAAAAATTCCACGGCACTTAGTTCTTCAAAAAATAATACTACAGCAGGTTGGGTCATTCTAAGGATCTGAACGATGGTTGAGGACTCTGGGTCCATATTTAGAGTTCCATGCAAGGACTGCACAAAACACTTTCCACGGCACTTAGTTCTTCAAAAAATAATACTACAGCAGGTTGGGTCATTCTAAGGATCTGAACGATGGTTGAGGACTCTGGGTCCATATTTAGAGTTCCATGCAAGGACTGCACAAAACACTGTATAGGACAAACAGGAAGACAGCTAACGATCCGCATCCATGAACATCAACTAGCCACGAAACGCCACGACCAGCTATCCTTAGTAGCCACACACGCAGACGACAAGCAACATGAATTCGACTGGGACAACACTACCATTATAGGGCAAGCCAAACAAAGAACAGCCAGGGAATTCCTAGAAGCATGGCACGCATCCACAAACTCCAACAACAAACACATAGACCTGGACCCAATATACCAGCCACTACAGCGGACAGCTGAAACTAACAACTGGAAGCGGCAGGGACAGGCCACTATAAACACCGGAGGAAACACCACAGAAGCGCTACACAGGAGGCTCCCAAGCACTGAGGATGGCACCTAGACAGGAGACGAAACGTTTGCAACAAAAATTTCCAGCCCGGCGAACAGAACCACAACAACGAGCACCCGAGCTACAAATCTTCACCCAAAATTTGAACAAGTTAATGTTTCAAGTCTGATATGATCCTTCTTCAGAACTCTGGATAAGGATCATATGAGACTTGAAACGTTAACTCCATATCTGCCTGTACCGATACTGTCCGATCTGCTGGGTTTTTTACAGCATTTTCTGTGTTTGATTAGGGCAGCAAATAGTTATAGGTCAGGAAAATCCATGGATAGAACTTAGCGATGGCAACAGTTAGAATATTACAGTAATCCTCATAACTCATAGGTTGGAGGGAGTGCAGGAATTATTTCCTTTTCCCAGTTCTTATCGCTTTCAAGCAAGTATATTGGGTGTATGCATTGTTTGTGTACGTATCTGGATTGGGGACTGGACTGGATGCTATAGGCAAAGATTCCTGTTGATACTTTACAGCTAACCTCACAAGTCAAGAACGGTCACTTTGTTGTGGTACAAGTGAGCACTCAAGGTACATTGGTACCATACGTCTAATCACGTCCAATAGGACAAAATAATAGATTCTTGCAATGCTTTCATTCAGAAATTCAGCAATATTTATTATAATGTATAAATTATTCTTAAATATTGCCCTACTAGTGGATGAGATTTGTTTCCGACAGGAAAAATGTGATTAAATAGTGATTGGTGTAAATAATGAGTGATTTGAATTAACTAAGTTTCAGGCAAGTTAGGTTCTATGCTCATAATGCCAAAATTCTGAAACAACATTTTCTTACAAAATAAATTCTATTGCTTTCAAACAATATTGAAGTATGTTTAAACATTGGGAGAGAATCAGAGTTCATAGTTTGAGTCCTGTATGTTCCTTTTGTTCTGAAGAAGTCATCTCGAATTCACAATATTTTCTTTTTTCACAGATGCTCCCAGGCCTGCTGAGTTTCTTCAGCAATCTGGGTTTGTTTTAAATTGCCAGCTCCACAGTATTTGGCTTTTTATGTTTTCATGTTGCTGGTAACTCTTTTTTTTAATGTGGAAGCAACGTACTGCGATAGCTTACGTTTTCCCCTGCTGAATATGAATGATAATTAAATTATTATCAAAGTTCCAAAGGAGATCTAGCTTACTGCAGACTCATCATTGATTTTGCCCTTGAATCTCATGCACCTGTCAATGGGTTTAACTATTCAGAAACTTCTTATTGCCAGTAGGCTACTGAAATTAATTTGTCAATGATGCAGTGAAAGCATGTTGTACATTTTCACTGTTTTTGTATTTTGAATAAAAGCATTTGCCCTTCGAGTCAAAAGAGTCCATGATGAGCTGCTAGCAACTGATTATATATCCTTGATATAATGCTGGCCAAATATTTTTAAGATTACATTGAGTGAAATAGAAAGCCAGCTATGTGACAATTGACTGTGAATCATTCATTGACAACATCAGTTACGTTTTCAAACTACAAGGCAGATTTTTAAATTAAATTTATTAAATGTTTTGTGATAATTATTGAAGTGTAACTATCAATCTTGTGCTTTTTGGATTGAAAGTGATGGATTGTGTATTAAGAATTGTATGTAATTTTCCCACTCCTTTCCTGAAATAATCTGTACATTTACGTATTTATACTAATATGTGTTATGTTTACTCTTTCCAGTTTAATATCCAGTTCTTATTCAAAGCGTTCCCTAAGCCAAGGAGATTTTAGAATAAAGGTATGACTGTTATTTTATCACCAAAGTGGTTTGCATTTATATAAGCACTTTGCTAACGGATACATTATTCTCTCTGTATATTTTAATGGTTCTATATTTAATGTACCCCAGCATAGTGTTATCCTTCAGTATATCATTTACATGACATTTTGTAGTAGATTTTCTATTAATATAATAATTTTAGATTTCAGAAATTCAGTTTAATCTGTAATTACGGACCTAAAATGAAGATGCTTTTTAAAAACTATTTTCTTGCATTTGGAGATCTCTCTGGCAGCTTATTTTTAAGGCATGTGTGTGTGCATGCCACATGTGCTCCCACTTGACCTAGTTCCAAATGTTACAGTAACTGTTTAATTTACACACAAAAACACAACCTTACAGCTAAGAAAGGTTAGGTATCTCCATTTTTTACTGCATTGTTAAGGCTAAGTCAGGACCTGGTCCTGGTATTAGACCTGTATTGATACTAACATGCACTATCTATTCCTAAACTAACATATTCAATTTATACTCTTAATGTGGGATCATTATTTTGATTTTTAATTTTCAGGCTGAGCAAAAGACAGAGTTGCATTACAGGGAAGGCTATGGCTCTGCTCTGGACCTGTCCCCTTCAAGTGTAATGAGATCAGCTGATATAAAGGAAAATGGCATTATGCAAATTGATGGCCTCTCAAGAGTTCCAAAGGACAAAGAATCCGTTGTTTTCCAGCCTCGATCTGGAAACACTTTGTTACAGCGGACAGCTGAAACTGACAACCGGAAGCGGCAGGGACAGGCCACTATAAATGCCGGAGGAAACACCACAGAAGCGCTTCACAGGAGGGTCCCAAGCACTGAGGATGTCACCTAGACAGGGGACGAAACGTTTGCAACAAAAATTTCCAGCTCGGCGAACAGAACCACAACAACGAGCACCCGAGCTACAGATCTTCACTCAAACTTATGAGTTTCAAAGGATGTGCAGGGGGATGTGATTACAACTTACACGATACTAAGAGGCTTGGATAGAGTGGCCTTGAAGATGTTTCTAACTGTAGAAGAGGCGCGGACCCGAGAGCACAGCTTTGGTGTGAAGGATGGCTCTTTAGAAATGAGATGAGGGGAATTTCTTTAGCCAGAGGGTGGTAAACCTGTGGAACTCATTGCCCCAGAGGGCTTTGGAGGCCAACTCATTAATTATATTGAAGACAGAGATGGATAAGTTCTTGACTGGGAAGGGGATCAAAGATTACAGGGAAAAGGCAGGAGAATGGAGTTAAACCTCGGTGGGCCGATGGCCTAATTGTACTCCTATATCTTGTGGTTAAATATCATGAAAATGGAAGTCCTTTTTTAAACACGAAGATGGGACAAAAGTAACTGAGAAGTCAACTGTAACAAAGAAATTAAGTTCAGAACAAATAGCAATAATCAAATATACTATATATTTAACGTTCGCAGCAATTGTCTTATTTCATAATTTGCAAGACTCAGCACCAAGGAAGTGCATTAATAGCTGGAGTACATAATGGTGCTCATTCTTATTAATCTATTAATTCTCTTACTTAACCTCAAGTCCCTGTTTGAGTTAGTGGGTAACAGGTAACATACTCAAAAATTAACATTTCAGCCATCTTCAGCCATTCAGCCCCTAAGGCAGGTTAACAACTATAGTGACTATAATGCATTGCTGTGAAATGTTTTATCTTCAACTAAGTTATTAAAGTGAGTTCTACATGCTTGCTCAGCAGATCAGGCATAAATAAAACATCTTGTAATATGCGAACTGCAGGAAACTCTCTCAAGTTCAGTCCTCTTTGATTCAAAGATTAAACTGGCTGTTTTTCTTATGTCTGTTTAATGAATGCTGCACAGGAAATAAAACAATAAATTGTATTTATATTGCAACTTTGCAGAATAAAATATTCCAAGGCACTTCATAGAGGCATTATATTTTAAAGTTACACAAGTAAATCTTTAGACACATACAAAGGCTTAGGCAAACAGGTAGTTTTTGAGAAGAATCTTTAAAAGGAGGAAAGAGGGCTAACAGGCTTGTTCCTGTACTGTATTGTTCTACGTTCACATTTTCTCCCATTGTACTCCATTTGCCACATCCTTGGCCACTCATTTAACTTATCTTCTTGTAATCTCCTTATGCCCTCTTCACATCTTACTTTCCCACTTATCATCGTGCGGTCAGTAATATTGGCCTTCCTTCCTTTCACCTAAATCATTTATACAATTATAAACAATCCTAGTGTGTATCACTCATACAACTTGCCATCCTTAAAAAGAGCCACTAAGGCTTACTCACTGCTTACTATTAGCCAGCCAATCTACCCCTGCCATTATAGTAACCCCCACACCATTAGCTTTTACTTTATGCAGTAATCTGTGATATCACACTTCATAAAACGTATCTTTTGGAAATCTAAATGCAGTCCATCCATCATTAGTCTGCATCATGTGTTACCACCAAGTAATCGATCAAAATGATTTAAATTTTATAAACCATGTTGACTGATTACCTTGTGTCTGATTACCTTGAACATATGCAAAAGCCCTGTTATTTTTTTTTTTAATAACAGCTTCTAACATTTTCTAAGCTAACTGGCCCATAGTTTCCTGTTTGCCATCCCTTCATTTTTTGAATAAAGGAGTGACAGTCACCAAAGGTAATGGAACCAATTCTCATCAAGGGAGTTTTAAAAATGTAAATCATTCCATCAGCTATTTCACTAACCACTTCTTAAGACCCTAGGAATACATCCATCAGGTCCCAGGCACCTGTCAGAACACAGCTCTGCCAATTTCTCAGCACTACTTCCATGGTGATGGAAATTGTCTCGAGTCCCTCCTCTTCTTCCACTTTCTCAATTAATTGCTGCTTTTGGAGTGGTACTTGTATCCTTTAGAACCAGATATTCTGCTTGATTAAAATTGATTGAGTGATAAATATTGATCAAGACACCAAGCATTTTTACACCCATCCAAGAGCAGACAGGGGTTTCACCTTAGCATTTCACTTGAAAGATAACTCCAATATTCCCTCTAACACTTTCTCAATGTTGCATCATCAATTTAGAAAATAATTTGTATAATCACATTCATGCAATTATTGCACTTCAAGCAACTAATCCTACTTGAAGTCCTTCAATATAAGTCAAAGATACAATACAGCAGCATGCTATATGAATTCAAAGGTTTCTTGCTTTAAAATTATTCTGCACCTAGTCCTTTTGTGCAATTCTGGTGTCCTTCCTATCGGAAGAATGTTGTGAAACTTTAAAGGGTTCAGGAAAGATTTACAAGGATGTTGCCAAAGTTGGAAGATTTGAGCTATAGGGAGAGGCTGAATTAGCTGAGACTGTTTTCCCTGGAGAATCAGAGGCTAATGGGCGACTGGGTAAGCGGAGTTGAAATGCCCATCCATCCGTGATGAAATGGTGGAGTGGACTTGATGAGCTGATTGGCCTTACTTCTACATCTACGTCTTATGGTCTTATAGAGGTTTATAAAATCACAAGGGGCATGGATAGCAAAAATAGACAAGGTCTTTTCGCTGGGATGAGGGAATCCAGAACTAGAGGGCATAGGTTCAGAGTGAGAGGGAAAAGATGTAAAAGGGACCTAAAAGACAACTTTTTCAAGTAGAGGATGATGCATGTATGGAATGAGCTGCCAAAGGAAGTGGCAGAGGCTGGTACAATTACAGCATTTAAAAGGCATCTGGATGGCTATAAGAATAGGAAGGGTTTGGAGGGAAATGGGCCAGATACTGGCAAATGGACTGGACAAATAGAGGATATCTGATTGGCCTGGATGAGTTGAGTTGAGGAGTCTGTTTCTGTGCTGCACATCTCTATGACTCTATGTATGAAATAGACTGAGGCAATAAAAAAAAATCAGTGTAGAATCACAGCGTTGTAGAGAGCAGATACAGAGGAACCTTGATTAGCTGGCATGCGATTATCCGAATATCCGATTATACAGCAAGATCGCAAGGTCCTGATGTTATTCAGTATTCGATTGTCCAGAATTTGGCGGAAATAATACCCACCCGTCTCCTTTGGATGATCAAGGTTCCTCTGTACACCAAAATCAATGTAAACAAAAGAACTGAATACCAAAGAATTGGTATTAATTGCTATTAATCTGAATAGACAACCACATTAATTAGCTATATTTCCATTTCACATGGTTGTTTTCCATACGAAAAGGTTACAGAAGCAGCTCTCACCTCCGCTCTCATTGCATCACCACCTTCCTTAACGCTTTTCTTCTTGCCTTTCTGTTTCTCAGATGTAACTTTAGGCTAAAGGCACAGAAAATAATTAAAATATTAATTTTTATGTTGTGCAGTGATCCTACTTACAGGTTCTCAGTGGATAAAATAGTTTTACATTTTTACTACCAGTTACCTGAATTCTGATAATCGATAGGCCTGTAAATTGTTTCAAAATAACTATTGAGATCCAGACCCTCACCCACCTCAGATTTCCTCTCTACCTCAAAATTGGTCACCTGTTTGCCAGACTTTTTTGTGCATTAGTTACAGATGCAAAACCACAAAAGGTACACAACAATAAGCAATCAAACTTTTACAAGGTAAATATAACATTTGCTAACCTTGCACGGTAAAACCCCAGGACAGCCTTCCACCAGAGATCAGAGGTGGCAAATCTAATCTAAGGTCATGTGGCAATCGAAGCAGTACAACATGTCAATAGATCTGTAAAGAGAAACCTCTCATGGTTTTCATTCCTGAACAATACTCAGAAGGTCTTGTGAATAGAATATGCTTGTTAGTGTTGAAGTCAGTTGTAATTTCAAGCATACTCCATCATTTAATGAGATCATGGCTGATCTACTTCAACACCATTTTTCTACATTATCGCCACATGAATGTACTACATCATAAATGAGCATTTGCAACCCCTTGGGGCAGAGATTTCAAAAAAATCACCACCTTCTGAAAAAATTCCACCTCAGCTCAGCTCTTGATCAAATCCCAGTCTGGGGAAGCAGCCTTCTGTGCTGATTCATGTGTGAACTTTGTATGTGAAACAAATATACTTGAAACAAGTTTGTATGTTTGAATACAATCACCTCTGATTCTTTTTAGTTCTACTGAATTCAAGCCCAGTCGATTAAACTTTCCTCATACAACAACAATCCCTGTATCTTTGCAATCAGTCTGGGAGACTATTGCATTTATGACATGTATAATATTCATGTACAAGGACAGATTTAGCACACAATACTCTAGATGTGGTCACGTGTAAACTCGTCGCAAGACAAGACATTTTTACTGAGACTCAAACTATCCTGCAATAAAGGCTAACATGCCATTTGTCTTTCACCTGCACGTTAACATTCAGTGACTCATGAACAAAGACAAAATCCTCTGCGTCCAAAGAGGGATACCACAGAATTGGAGAACAGCTCATTTGGAACAGTTATTCAAGAAGATGATAGGGATAAACCAGCAAATTACTGACCAGTCTGACATCTGTGGTAGAAAAACAATTGGAAAAAAATTTGAGGCAGAACCAGTATGAACTTGGAGGGGATAGTCAGTGTGGTTTTAAAAGAGGAGATTAATTTAATTTTTTGAGGTGACATCTAGGTGTGTAGATGAGGGTAGTGCAGTTGATGTCGTCTAACGGACTTTGTCAAAAGTCACAAAACAAGAAGCTATTATTTAAAATCACAAGCTTTCAGAGCACTGCTCCTTTGACAGGTGCAGTGGCAATGCAGAATTCTGAAAGCTTGGGATTTTAAATAAATTAGTTGGATTATAACCTGGTGACTTGCGACATCTGACTTTGTCTAACCCAGTCCAACACCAGCATCTCTACATCATGCATAGACTTCAGTAAGGCTTTTAACAAGGTCTTGCATGACAGACTAGTTAAGAAGCTAAAAGCTTATAGAATCCAGAGCTATTTACTAAATTGGTACCCAAATTAGCAGAGGGTGATAGTAAAAGGGCTTTCTTTGTGACTGGAAGCCTATACCCAGTGATGAATGCAGGGTTTGGAGCTGGATCCCTTACTGTACATTATGTATATTAATGACCTAGACATGAATGTAGAAGGCATGCTCAGCAGATTTCCAGAAAATTGGTGATATTCAAAGTTTGTGAGAAGATTTGTAGCTCGGGTGCTCGTTGAATTCCTAGAAGCATGGCATTCATCCACAAACTCCACCAACAAACACATTGACCTGGACCCAATATACCGGCCACTACAGCGGACAGCTGAAACTGACAACCGGAAGCGGCAGGGACAGGCCACTATAAACACCGGAGGAAACACCACAGAAGCGCTTCACAGGAGGGTCCCAAGCACTGAGGATGTCACCCAGACAGGGGACGAAACAAAAACTTCCAGCTCGGCGAACAGAACCACAGCAATTGGTGATATGGAGAATAACGAGGAATGCTTGAGGCTCCAGAATAATAGGGACCAGCTGGTCTGGAAATTGACAAACGGAATTTAATCCGTGAAAGTGAGAGATGGTGCATTTGGGAAGGACTCAGAAAGGAAGGGCGCACACGTTAAATGTCGTGAGCTGGGGTACCCCCGGGGACAGTCATCGGGAGGAGAAATGGCAGATATCCCGCTGATTCCAGTGACTGCTCTCTGCGCTCCCTAACACAGACACCATGCGGGAAGGCCCTGGTGCGGAGCTCCATAGCACTCACCTGGTCGTCGACATCCATGGCCTGCAATTTCTCTGTCACCAGCTCAGCCTCCATCGCCCGGCTCAGACTGATGCAACCGTTACCTCCTCCCGACAGCACACCGGAACTCCGTCACCACTGGGCCATCAGCCAATCACGGAGTAGCATTGCAGGGCCATTGATTGGCTGGGAAGGCGTTGACGGACCTATGATCTGGCCAATGATGTGCTGGTTCCCACCCTCACGCGCTTCTCTCTGATTGGTTACTGTTGCAGCCCGTGTATCTGTGTGACGGTTCACTGATCTCTGGT
This sequence comes from Chiloscyllium plagiosum, assembly GCF_004010195.1. Lineage (NCBI taxonomy): Eukaryota > Metazoa > Chordata > Chondrichthyes > Orectolobiformes > Hemiscylliidae > Chiloscyllium > Chiloscyllium plagiosum. Next base: position 62,435,245 of record NC_057710.1, on the reverse strand, counting down.
TAAACATCGGACAACACCAGGTTATAGTCCGGCACTAGCTTTCGGAGTGCTGCTCCTTCATCAGGTGGTTGCAGGACTCCGAAAGCTAGTGCTTCCAAATAAACCTGTTGGACTATGACCTGGTGTTGTGTGATTTTGAATTTTGTATTCCCTAGTCCAACATTGGCATCTCCAAATCATGACTGATCTCTAGTCCCAGCGTTACAGGGATACAGTTATACAGGACAAGAGATCCTCATGACTTGTCCCACCTGTCAATTGTCCTTCCTACCTATCTGCTCCAGCCTCCTCTCCGACCTATCACCTTTACCCCTTCTTCATTCCATCTATTGCACTTCCAGCCTTATTCCTGATGAAGGATTCTTGCCAGAAACATTGATTGTCCTGCTACTCAGATGCTGCCTGACCTGCTGTGCTTTTCCAGCAACACTCTAACCTTGACCCTAACTTGTCAATGTCGATCAGACATCCTAAATTAATCTAGTCCCATTTGCCAGCAATTGACCCATATCCTTCCAAACCCTTCCTATTCCAATACCCATCCTGATGCATTTTAAATGCTGTATTTGTACCAGCCTTAACCACTTCCTCTGGCAGCTGATTCCATGAACGCACCACCCTTTCCTTTAAAACATTGCTCCTTAGGTCCCTTTTATATCTTTCCCCGCTCACCTTAAACCTATGCCCTCTAGCTTTGGACTTCCCCACCCCAGGAAAAAGACCCTAGCTATCCATGCCCCTCATCATTTTATAAATCTCTCCAAGGTCATCCCTCAGCCTCCAACGCTGCAAATTTGCCAGCAATTGACCCATATCCTTCCAAACCCTTCCTATTCCAATACCCAGGAAAAAGACCCTAGCTATCCATGTCCCTCATCATTTTATAAATCTCTCCAAGGTCATCCCTCAGCCTCCAACGCTGCAAGGAAAATAGCCCAAACCTATTCAGCCTCTCCCTCGAGCCTAAGCCCTCCAACCCTGGCAACATTCTTGTAAACCTTTTCTGAATCCTTTCAATTTTCACAACATCCTACAGCAGGGAGACCAGAATTGCACATTATACTCTAAAAGTTGACAAACAATGTCTTGTACAGCAACAGCATGACATCCCAGCTTCTCTATCAATACACTGATCAATAAAAGCATGTATACCAAATGACTTCTCCAGCAGTGTCTTACTGGGGGCAGTAGCTTTGTCAATGCTACCTGAACAGGTCAGACGACTATTTCTCACAGAACCAATGCTATCTGCACTGCCTAATATGTTCACTACAGAGAATTCAACTTTAGTTGCATGTCTCTCATGCTGACTAGACTGGATGTGAATCACACTAACAGCCAAAACACAGTTGTGGTCTCCTTAAATTTTGCTCGGCAATGTAATCTTTGGAATACATAGTCACATAGGCATACAGCACAGAAACAGTCACAGTCCAACTTGTTGTACCAACCGGATATACTAACCTGACTTAGTCCCATTTGCCAGCATTTGGCCCATATCCCTCTAAATTCTTCCTATTCATATATCCACCCAGATGCCTTTTAAATGTTGGGATTGTACCCTCCTCCACCACTTCCTCTGGCAGCTCATTCCATACATGCAGGGAAAACAGCCCCAGCCTATTTAGCCTCTCCCTTTAGGTCAAATCCTCCAACATCCTTGTAAATCTTTTCTGAACCCTTTCAAGTTTCACAACATCTTTGCGATAGGAAGGAAACCAGAATTACACACAATATTCCAAGATGTGGCCTAACCAACATCCTGTACAGCCACAACATGACCTCCCAACTCCTGTACTCAATGCTCTGACCAATAAAGGAAACCATACCAAATGCCTTCTTCACTATCCTATTTACCTGCGACTCTACTTTCAAGGATCTGTGAACCTGCACACCAAGGTCTCAGCAACATTCCCTAGGACCTTACCATTTAGTGTGTAAGTCCTGCTATGATTTCCTCTCTCACCTTAAACCCATGTCCTCTAGTTTTGGACTTCCCCCACCCAAAAAAAAAAGACCTTTGCTATTCATCCTATCCATGCTCCTCATGATTTTATTATCCTTTATGCTGACAATTCTGCCAAATGATTTTAAGTCCTAAAGTCTATTTGACATTCACTAAACTGAAGTGACTAAAACATTAAAGCACTGCAGAAGCATGTTTTTTTCTGATTGGGGAGACATTGGATCTTGGCAGGTACAAACAGATCCCACGAGAGATATGAATTCTGCCTACACAGGGAACTCCTCCAATGTACAAACAATGGCTGTTTTTTTTCTTTAAAGTTCAAATATAAGGAAAGGCTGAATGTTAGTATTCCAGCAAGTTGTAGTAACATAGCTTACCTGCAGGTTCCAATTCCACTTTAAGCCTTTATTGGTTAAGGGTGACTCTTTAAAATAAGTTCCAGGGACACAGGTTCAATTTCAGCCTTGGGTGACTGTGTGGAGTTTGCACATTTTCCTATGTCCGCATGGGTTTCCTCCGGGTGCAAAGGTTTCCTCACAATCCGAAGATGTGGAGGTTAGGTGGATTGGTTATGCTAAAAACCGCCTCATAGTGTCCAAGAATGTGGAGGTTAGGTGGGGAGCCATGTTTCAAAAAGCCCCATCCAGGGTTACAGGATTCGGTGAGTCTGGACGGTATACTCTTCAGAGGATCAGTGCAGACTTGATGGGCTGTATGGTCTCTTTCTGCACTATATGAATTCTATGCATTTTGTTAAGGCATGAAACATTATGCAAGTCTACATGGATTTCCCAGATGCTGTGTGTCTTGCTGCTACATGTGCAGTAACTGCAGTTTTCTACAGAGTTGTGGGTGTCTGAGATTGCATTCACAGCAGTTGAGGCAATGCCACAAATCCAAATTGAGAAAATAAAAATCTAGGCAGTATCTGCATTGTGGAGAAAGTGAGGACTGCAGATGCTGGAGATCAGAGCGGAAAATGTGTTGCTGGAAAAGCGCAGCAGGTCAGGCAGCATCCAAGGAACAGGAGAATCGACGTTTCGGGCATAAGCCCTTCTCCTGTTCCTTGGATGCTGCCTGACCTGCTGCGCTTTTCCAGTATCTGCATTGTCCCCTTTTGAGAAAAGCATGAAACAGAAAAATGGACCTTGTTGTCACTTTATTTAAAGGGTCAGGTAAGCTCAAATTTTGCAACTTGTTCTAGTAAATAGCATTGTACTCAAATGTATATGAAAGTGCTTTTGTGAGCTCCTGGATTTTCTGGAGTTGTTGCATTCTCACAGGAATGGCAGATGGGGAGAATCCACATGAGGTCAGTAAGGCTTTTGAGTCTGCAGTGCAACGCAGAGACAGAGCAGAAGCCACAGTGTTGGCAATGACCACTTGTGTTCAGTCATTCCATTTCTTGTTGCATAGGAGCCAGATCCTCAGGTCCAGATGCCCAAGGTTAACCTTTTCTCTGAGATAGTTCTTCAAGGCAGACTGGCCCCACTGGACCACGTTGGAATAAATGGGTACCATAAGGATCAGTCCTCCACCCCCAGTTGTTCATAATATATGTTAATGATTTAGATGAGGGAATTAAGTGTAATACTCAAAACTTACAGATGTCACAAAGCCGTGTGAATTGTCAGGAGGATGCAGAGATGCTCCTAACAATTCACCTGGCTTTCTGACATCCAATTTTAACAAGTGAGTGGGCAGATGCAGTCATACAGTGTAATGTGGATAAATGTGAGGCTATCCACTTTGGTAGCAAAAAGAGCAAGGCAGATTATCTAAATAGCTGTAATTTGAGATAGAGAATGTGCAATGAGACCTGGGTTCCTTTTACACCAATTGCTTAAAGTATGCATGCAAGTGCAACAAGTGGTAAAAAGGGCAAATAATATGGTGGCCTTCGTGATGAGATGATTCAAGTACAAAGCAGACATGTCTTGCTGAAAATGTATATGGCCTGATGAGACCATACTTGAAAGTTGTGTGCAGTTTTGGTATCTTTATCAAAAGAAGGATGTTCTTGCTATATAATGGGAGTGCAGCGAAGATACACCAGATTAATTCCTAGGATAGTGGGACTCATGTATTAGAAAAGGTTGAATCGGTCAGGAATAAATACTGTACACAAGTCATTAGAAGAATGAGAGGGAATCTCATAGTAACCTATAAAATTCAATAGGACCAGACAGGCTCGATGCAGGAAGAATGTTCCTAAAGGTGGGGAATGCAGAACCAAGGGACACAGTCTAAGGATGTGGGAAGAACCAATTAGTGCTGAGATGAGGAGAAACTTCTTCAGTTCGAGAGTGAACGAGCTTGTGGAATTTGCTACCATAGAGAGTAAAAATTGAAACGCTTTTATGATTTCAAGGAGAAATTGCATATAGCATTCAGGACTAAAGGGATTAAATAAGAAGGGAAACAGGAACAGGCTATTAGAGTTTTAGAGATGTACAGCATGGAAACAGATCCTTTACTCCAACTCATCCATGCTGACCAGATATCTTAAATTAATTTAGTCCAGTACTTGGCCCATATCGCTCTAAACCTATTCTATTCATGCACCCAACCAGATGTCTTTTAAATGCTGTAATTGTACCAGCCTCCAACACTTCCTCTGGTAGCTCATTCCACACATATGCCACCCTTTGTGTGAAAAAGTTGCCCCTTAGGTCCCTTTTATATCTTTCCCCTCTCACCCTAAACCTATGCCCTCTTGAAATCAACAATGGTTGTACTGGACGATGGAGCAAGTTTGAAGGGCTTGAATGACTGACTCCAGCTCTTATTTTTCATATTTCCATGGTTCCTTATGTCCATCTGCAACAAAAACATCTCTTGTCAGACTGGATCCCTCAGTCTATACTGGAGTTCATTTTGCAAGCATTTACATCGCAACAATCTGTGCACTTCCTTTATAAGGCAGCTGGTCTTTTAGGGCTAGTAGGTTTCCTGCAGCGCACAATCTCCAACAATACTGCAAAATTGGAGAACGTGGATTTCACACATTAGGATTAACTTTGTTTTATTTTCCAGCTTTTTGATCCATGGGCTCACTCCTCCCTATCTCTGTAATATTCTGAGCTACACAGCCCTCTTGAGAGGTCTGTGCTTTAATAACAATGGCCCCTTGTACATCTTGGGAATTTAGGGATTATGGTGGCATAGCAATAATGTCCCAAGCTATTGCTCTGGGAAAGTGGGTTTGAATCTCACCATGTCATTTGGTGAAACTTGAGTTTTAACAAAATTCTGAATTAAAAGGTTGCCAGTAAGTGCCTATGGAGCCATTGATGATTGCCGTAAAAACCCATCTACTTCACTAATGTCTTTGAGGTAAGGAAATCCTTACCTAGTCTGGTCTACAGGCAACTCCAGACCAAATCAATGTGGTTGACTCTTAATTACCGACTCAGCAATAAAAACTGGCCTAGAAAGTGATACCTACATCCATGTACAAATAAAAAAAAAGGACTCCCTAGTTTTAATTGCTCCATTGCTAGTGGCTGCATCCTCAGATGCCCCAGTCCCAAGCTATGGAAAGATACCAAACCTCACTTTTCTCTTTTAAATTCCTCCTTAAAACCTATATCTTTGGCTAAACTTGGGTCAATTGCCCTAACATTTCATGTAGCTCTGAGTCTTACAAAGCTTGATAATGCTTCTATAAGGCTTCTCGGCTTATTCAACTACATTAAAAGGTTATGAATTGATTTGAATTGAATCCAATTGAATTGAATCAGAGACACAGAGCTGTACAGCATCAAAACAGACCCTTCGGTCCAACTGATCCATACTGACTAGATATCCTAAATTAATCTAGTCCCATCTGCCAGCATTTGGCCCATATCCCTCTAAACCTTTCCCATTCATATACCCATCTAGAGGCCTTTTAAATGTTGTAATTGTACCAGTCTCCACCACTTTCTCTGGCAGCTCATTCCATACATGCACCACCCTCTGCATGAAAATATTGCCCCTTAGGTTCCTTTTATATCTTTCCCCTCTCATCCTTAACCTATGCCCTCAAGTTCTGGACTCGCCACCCTGGGGAAAAGACCTTGTCTACTTAGACCTTGTCTGATGAAGGGCTTTTGGCCGAAAAGTCGATTTTCCTGCTCCTCAGATGCTGCCTGACCTGCTGTGCTTTTCCAGCACCACTCTAATCTAAGCTCTGGTTTCCAGCATCTGCAGTCCTCACTTTTGCCTTGTCTATTCAACCTATCCATGCCTCTCATGATTTCATAAACCTCTATAAAGGTTGCCACTCAGCCTCGGACACTCCAGGAAAAACATCCCCAGCTAATTCTGCCTCTCCTTATAGGTCAAACACTCCAACCCTGGCGACGTTCTTGTAAACCTTTTCTGATCCCTTTCAAGTTTCACAACATGCTTCCTATACCAGGGAGACCGGATGTGGAGTCACATGTGGCCAGGCTAGGTAAGGATAGCAGATTTCCTAACTTACAGGACATTAGTGAATTAGATGGTTTGTTACAGCAATCAACAATGGTTACACAGGCACTACTGACAAGCTTTTAATTCAATTTTTTTTTAAAAAACTCAAGCATACCAAACATCTTCTTCACTATCCTGTCTACCTGCAACTCCACTTTCAAGGAACTATGAACCTGCACTCCAAGGTTTCTTTGTTCAGCAACACTCCACGGGACATCACCATTAAGTATGTAACTCTTGCTTGATTTGCCTTTCCAAAATGCAGCACCTCACATTTATCTAAATTTAACTGCATCTGCCATTCCTCAGCCCATCTGATCAAAGAATTGAATTGAATTAGCTTTATTGTCACACGTACTCAAATGGGTACAGTGAAAAGTTTATAAGTTGCCACTTACAGCGCAATCTTAGGTACAAAGGTACCTAGGTACACTCCTTAGTTACAGAATAGAGAAATGCAGACAAAAAAAAAGTTATATTACAGCACTGCACAGTATAACCACAGGTCAAAAAAACAAGAAGCAAAGTTAAAAAGATATTTATCACAGTCTCTCTCCAAAGGCTCTCTGCACCAGACCAACACAGGCGGCCTCCACATGGTCTGACTGTTGGCTGCCACTATACTCCACATTGGGCCACTGGTCACCGGTGTCCCCCACTCTGGCCTCTGGCATTTCTGCCAATCCTGCTCCATTAGTCAGGGCCAGGTGTCCGAGGCCTCGAGAAGGGAGGAGAGGAGGAAAAAAATGAAAGAAAAAGAATGGGAGCAGCAGAGGAGCTCCAGCTGCAGCATCTTCAATTTGTACATTCACATCCTTGATGATTTTGATTTCTCTGTTTGTAAAGGTAGAATTTCATCTCTCACAGAAAATACAGAATAACCTTAATCTTTCCAGATGCGGTGGCCGGTGATACTTCAATCTTGAGGAATTGAGCTACTCTGTCATATCTTGATCTAATATTTGTTTTAATGATCCCATCTGCAAAACCTTCTCAATCTTAGCCGCAGCTAATCAGCTAAGATCAAATGGCGAAGCATACTTGATCGACCAATTTGTCTAATTCTGCTCCTATATCTTATGATCTAATCACTGATTTCATCAGCTGCTCAGAAACACCAGGCAAGCCACCAATCTGAATTACCCAAGATTTTATCAGGACTTCCAACTTTGTTTTATGACAGTTTGCTTTCTCTTTACATTTCTGAAGCATATGTTTGAAGTCCCAAATTTTGTGGATGACTCCGGGTAATGACTTCAGAAAGGTTGTGCTTTTAATCACACATTAAGGTGTTTGAAGTTGGTCGAAGCTCTCACTGCTGTGAGATGCTGTGCTTGAGATGAATAAGGTACTTAGCTTTCTTATCTAAGAGGCAAAGCTGAAAAATGTGTTGCTGGAAAAGCGCAGCAGGTCAGGCAGCATCCAAGGAGCAGGGGAATCGACGTTTCGGACATAAGCCCTTCTTCATGAATTCTAAGAGGCAGTAAGAAATAAGCAATAATGCTGGTGGGTTGAGATAAAAAGGGATGGGAGGAGACTTATGTAAACATCAACTTTGGCAAGTCGGACTGAATGGCTAGCTTTTGTGCTAAACGGTTGTAGTAATTTTGTGTAACATAGCGTTGAGGATGTGCTGAAGAGATGCAAGTTCAACCTTTTGAAGAAAAAGGACCCATTGTTCGACTCAGATTGTTCAAATACAACCATCATGCCCTTCTGAAGTAGAAATTACATTGTGTAAAGTAATTTCAGCACCTTGAAATTAAAGTTTAAATCCAAGTCATTATGCTTTTTAATATTAACTTTAATTTGTTTCTGAGTATTCAGGATGGCTTTGATGAATTCATACTTTTGACACTAGGCTTCAGGTAGCAAAAGCATACCCTGAATTCAGCCATAGGTCAGTATTTCCCAGAAGAATTTTCAACCAATAAATCAATGGTCAGAGGTTTTGTAGGGTGTTCTTACATCCACACTCAAATTCTGAATAAATATCCAGAGAAGTCTTTCAGTTAGACAAAACATTTTGCTATTTCAATCAATCATAATTTTTTCAACCTAACAATATTTTTCATCCTTCAGATGTTATGGCCATAGTTGAGTTATGCTACGTAATACATTTCTGCTAAACAGAGAAGATTCAATTAAAGTCTGGATATTTTATTTTTGAATTACTGTGGATGACTTCTTTCAATTTCGCATGTCTGTTTAAGTGTTAAATTTTAAGAGGGGAATAATTTTTCAAGTAAATAAACTATCTCTTGCCATGAATCAACTACAATTTAATGCAAAGGATTGCAATATGTCCAATTAATTCAAGTCATCATTTCAGCACTTTTATTAATATGCAAAATAAATAAATAATACAATACACATTGAAAGAATGTCTGTAAATAAAACTAAATGTGGAGTACCTTCTTTGACTGCATATGTACAAGCCAGAGGTATATATTACTACAAATTGTTATATTTTCATTGATTCCTACACTACCCCAAACATTAAACATTCTTGTAGAATGACTGTGCAAAGGTAGGCAGCTAAGTCACCCTACAGGATCCAGTCAAGGCACCAATACTGTCTTTCACAAACAGAAATACTGCCTGTTATTTGTACTTCACAAATTCATGCGATTTACACTATTTTAAGTCAAAATATGATATACATTAAATAATAAATTGTAACATATATGTCCTAGTTCTGTACCACTTACTTGGAAGTATGTTAATATAACTCCGCTTACTGCTAAAGACATGTGAAAATTTGAACAAATATTTGTGTGCCATGCATGCTTTATCGTCACCAATGCTATAATGAAAATTAGCTGATGAGCAATATATTCTATTTTTTTGGGGGCTCTAAATTGTATATGAATGCACTCAATAAAAAATAATAAGCAAAGAAATATTGGCAAATTAGTGCTTCTTCTGCTCAATAAATCTTGCTGAAGTAAACAAGTTTTATTTGTTCCTCACCACCCCTTTGAACTTCAGTTAAAATCACAGTCTATTGAGCATTCAGACTAATAATCCTCATCTTTGGGATGAGTCACATATGTAAAGGGTACTAATCCACGTTCAGCACCAAGGCCACACAGCAGCCAGTCAGCATCCACTTTTGTTATCACTCTCAGAACGTCACCTTTTTTAAAGCTGAGTTGTCCTTTTTCAGTTGCTATGTGATGACAAAGTGCTTTCACTTCTCTTGAAGGAAAATAAAATAAAAACAAGTCTTAAAATCTGAATGCAAAAGTGAGCTCAATGCACTAAATATTAATGATATTTTATGTTAGCATTGTGTATTCCAATCCATTCTGCACTGCTGTTAAATCTTCAGTACATCTGTGATCTCCACAAATACTTGAGTGTCAAAGCATCAGTCTGCTTGAGGAGTTGCACTTTGTTCCATACAATTAAACAATTATGAAATTCTATTAGTTGCATTCTACCATCAGAAGTAATGGACCAGTAGAGAATATTATTTTGTTTCTTTTCAAGTTTTGCTCACATATATGAGCATGAATAAGACAATTCACTATAGAATGTCAATATCACAGTTTATAATCTAATGGCTATGAATGGGACACTTTTTATCTGGGTATGCAGGGAAGATGGTGATGTAATGGGTAATGTAACTGGATTGGGCATCAAGAGACTGTAGTTAATGCACGTGATGATACTTAAATTCAATTAGCAAACAAAAAAATCAGGAATTAAAATCTAATCATAGTAATGGTGTTACCACAGCTAATCATAGCTAATAATTGACCCAAACATCTCATTAAAAAATTAAAGAAATTCATTACCTGGTCAATTATCTGGTTTTAAACAATTGAACTTTTACAGCAGCAATCAAGTGGGACAAAAGACTTTGTTCTCATACCAAATTACTCTTAGGTCACAGACTTAAAGATCCAAATGATCATTCTTAAGGCTATATTTTAAAAGCAGGTGCTACTTAAATACTTAAGAGTCATTGAGTCATCCAGCATGGAAACAGAACCTGTGGTCTAACCAGTCCATGCTGACCATAATCCCAAACTAAACTAGTCTCAACTGCCTGCTGCTGGCCTATATCCCTCCAAACCATTCCTATTCATGTACTTACCCAAATATCTTTTAAAAATTGTAATTGTGCCTACATCCACCACTTTTTCCAGAAGTTCATACCACATACAGACCATCCTCCATGTAAAAAAATTGCCCCTCATGTCATTTTAAAATCTCTCTCCTCTCATCTTAAAAATATGCCTCCTAGTCTTGTATATCCCTCATCCTACGGAAAATACAACTACCATTTTGTATTGTCCAAATACCTATACAATGTGGTTATGAGATTATGACATTTTTAATATTCTTTGGTTTGCATACATCTTCAAAGACTTTGAATGGTCTTCCAAGTCTGACTTTGCAATTAACCATTCTGAAATCATCCAACTTACAGGCAAAAGAGAGGTTTCTTGAGAGAAAATAGGTATGAGATATTTTATTTTGCATTAGTAATAGAAGAAAGTTTCTTTATTGAATGAAAGAAAAAGTGCCTTTGCTGTTTTTGATATTTTGTGACTAGCGTAGGTTTTAATTATTGCAAATATGTTTATAATTAATACTGTTTATTTATCAATGATATTGACCAGTAGTTTATTGATCAAACTCCAATCTATTACCATTTATCTCTCTTTCTGAAGTTAATAAGAAATCGCAGGGCAAATTACAAGATACATCAGGAATAATAGAGAGAGAGAGATATAGGTTCTCCCCTGACATTTAGGCTCACTCCATTACCTTTTATATTGAACATACTCAGTTATGAGGGAAGAAAATAAACATAGCTTGTGATGCTGTACTTGAAAAATTCTTTTAAGTGTAAAGAAAGAAACAAGTGAAACAGGTAGTTGAAGATTGTCTCACACATCAAATATAAATGAACTGTGGATCCATAGATGCTGACGGATCTGCTGACTATTTATAGCATTTCCTGTTTTGTTTTCAGATTTCCAACAGACATAGCAAATGTTTGCTTAGACAGATAAAAGGGCTTCTTGTTGAATTACTGACATAATGAAGATTATTTTTAAATTAGGAGGGAAAGGATTTTAGAAAAATTTCTCAGAAAGATATTCTGTTTCTATGCGCAACTAGGCATTATCTGTATTAATGTAGTTTAGATTTTATGATGTGCTACATCTCTCAAACCTCAGCTTGTAATCCAAGTCAACATAGCTGGGAGTGAGGGGGTAAATCCAGAGATCAAGGAGAATGTTCCAGTGGTTTGAAACTCACCCCAGCAGATGTTAAAATTTGAATTCAATTAATAAATGTGGAATTAAAATGGCAAGTAACCAGGAAACCAATGTCAGTTCCCAAAAATATTCATCTGATTCACTAAAGTCCTTTAAGGAAACTCTACCATCTTTGCCTGGTCTTACTTCCAGATCCATGTAAATGCGTTTGTTTCTTAACTTCCCTCTGAAATGCTCCAGTATACTATGGAGATTAAAGGGTTGACAATTTTACAACCAACATATGAACTAAACTTTATATTGTTACAGCTAATCAACGAAAACAGATTTTCAAACGGTGGTTAATGATTCTCAGCTAAATTACTGTCACCAATATTTTAGTTGGTAACAATTTAAAAAGATTTTACTAGCTCCTGAACTTGCAGCCTGAATCATATGGATGAATCTAATATAAGTATGCTGGAGAAACTCAGCATGTCTGGCAGAATCTGTTGAGAAAGAAACCAAGTTAAGGTTTCAAGTGAAGTATGACTCTTCTAAGACTTCCTCAGACTTGAGTTTCTCCAGCATTTGCCGTGTTTGTTTCAGATCTCTGGTGTCTGCAATATTTTGCTTTTTTAAAACTGTAACTGTCTTGAATGATCTAATCTCAGTTGAGAGTTGACTGTGGCCAATGCTGCTTCTTCACAGCTTTCATTGTTCAATTTTCATGGTGTCATAGTCAGAAGAAATCTGCACAAAATTTTTGTTCCTGAACCACAACTAGTCAGTAGTTCTAGAACACGTATGAGAGAGAGAAGACCATACTACAAAATGTATAGACATCATATTCCATTAACATTTAAACTCCTAAGGAAATTTACTATATTAAACTCCATAACTGTTGACATGAAGTAATGCACAATTGCTATAAATTAATAAGGTTGTCAAAATTTTGTGCCTTAGTACCTAGTACAGCTTAAAAACACAGGGTAGACCATTTAGGACAGAGATGAGGAGAAACTTCTTCACCCAGAGAGTGGTGGCTGTGTGGAATGCTCTGCCCCAGAGGGCAGTGGAGGCCCAGTCTCTGGATTCATTTAAGAAAGAGTTGGATAGAGCTCTCAAAGATAGTGGAATCCAAGGGTTATGGAGATAAGGCAGGAACAGGATACTGATTAAGGATGATCAGCCATGATCATATTGAATGGTGGTGCAGGCTCGAAGGGCAGAATGGCCTACTCCTGCACCTATTGTCTATTGTTTACTGATGCCCTAGAATTATGACAAACCTAAGGATTGATTGCTCTGGAAGAGAAATAAGGTTACTTTGAAACATTTCACATTAATTGAGTTGGGGTTATGCATCCAATCAATAATCTTCCACAATGGGATAAATAATCTCCCCAAATAAACCACAAAAAGTTTACTTTAAAAAAATCCTAAAAATAATGTTGTAAGTGGAGCAGACAAGTTATACTAAGAGAATAGAATTCCTGAAACATAGCTTATTTTTTATCTCAACTGTGGTATTAGTGGCAGGTACCAGAATTTACCTGCAAGGAAACAGACAGGGACAACTTAGCAGGCAGAATGTTTATACTTTGTTGAAATTTCCCCGTACCATCTTAGATGTATGATTCGCCAGAAAACTACTCCCACTAAAACTAGCATTACCAGAGGTCTTAAAACAGGTCAATTTTCAGAAAAATGTATGTAGTAAGTAAATAGATTTTGAAAACAGAAGAAAAAAATCCTACAATAAATATTTTGCTTTAATTGGTAAAACCAAATGAACCGAAATGATTTTGAATGTTTACAATCACTTCCAAATACACCTTTTTGTCTTACCAACATCTAATTTACCAACAGTGACTATGATATTCAAAGGAGCTAAACTGGTAACTTTTTTCTTACAATATTCTCTGCAACTGCCCCTTTCTTCATGAAAGATTGTGGTCCACACAGATATCAACAACATAGGTGAGTCCAGATAGTATGAACACCTAAAAGCTAAATTTGTAACCAGACCTTAAAGTTAATAATCTCTGGATTAGTACCAGACCTATGAGCAAATTGGAGTAGGGCAATTAAGATGAGAGAGTTAATGCATATTCAAAGATTGGTGTGGGAAAAATGGGTTTCAATTCATGAGGTACTAGCACCAGTACTGGGGAAAGTGGGAGCTGACTATTATGTTGACTAAGAGCAATGTTCTGGTTGCATACCAACAGCTTAGAAAGCAGAGGTGTCCATTAATTGAAGATCAATAACAAGAGGGTATAATTATTAAGTAAAGAGGAGGAAGCTAAGAGGGCATTTGAAGAAAAGCCTTTTATCTGGTGGGCGGTGGAGGTCTGGATTTGTTTTTTTATTCATTCATGGGATGTGGTGGGGGATCTCTGGCTAGGCCAGCATTTATTGCCCACCCCTAATTTCCCAGAGGGTAGTTAAGAGTCTACCACATTGCTGTGGGTCTGGAGTCACATATATGACAGACCAGATAAGGATCGCTGTTTCCTTCCCTAACGGGCGTTAGTGAACTAGATGGTTTATGTGAATGCATTGCCTGGAAGTGTAGTTGAGACAAGAACCTTTTAAAAAGTACTTGTATGAGCACTTGAATTGTCATAATATTCAGGGCTATGGGCCTAGTGTGGGAAAGTGGGACTAGTGTAGGTAATAGTATACTTTTGGGAGGCCCAAAAGGGCCTCCTCTGTTCAGTATGATTCTATGAAAGATGGTAGAGAAGACTTTAAACTAAATAAAGGACAATAGATCAAACAAGGATAACAGAGGGTAAGGCAAGAAAACAGGGTAGAAAGAAGGAAAGCAATAATCAAAACATGGTGAATAGGGATAGAGCAAAAAAACTTCAGAGTTTTTTCATTCATGAAATGTGGGCATCATTGATTGAGGCAGCATTTATTGCCCATCCCTAGTTGCTCTTGCAAAAGTGATGGTGAGTTGTCTTCTTGTTCCTGTGGTCCAATCCTCTGGCGAATCATACATCTAAGATGGTCCAATCAGCCAAAGGGAGTGACTTCCAAAATTATGACCCAGTGACACTGAAGGAAGGTGATATGTTTCCAATAGCATGTACCATCCTCAAGATGCATGCAGAAATTCACCAAAGATCCTAAGACAGTACCTTCCAAATCCACAGACACTACTATTTGGCAGTAAGGACAGCAGATACAGGGGAGTACCATCACCTGCAATTTCCCCTCCAAAACACTCACCATGGAAATATATCATCATTCATTCAATGTTGCTGTGTTCAAATCCTGGAATTCCAACCCTAATGGCATTGGTCTATTATAGCACATGGACTGCAGTGGTTCAAGAATGCAGCCCACCACCACCTTCTCAAGGCAGATGGAACATGCAGTACATGCTGGCCAAGACAGCAACCACCAAGTCCCATGAGTGAATAAAACAAAAGGAAATTAGTGATACGCAACAAATGATGGCTTTGTTATTGACATTCATTATCTCACAAAACAATAAAGAATAAAAAAGTTAAACAGTAATGGTAATAGTGTAAATCAGAAAATTAGAGGCAACAATTGTAATGCATAGAACTTCAAACTATATATATGCTGGGTAAATCTAATTGGCAATACTGTTGCAGAGGATAAATTCCTGGAATGTTTATGAGATGGTTTTTTTTTAATGGTTCATTGATTAACCAATTTGAGAACAGGCTATTTTAATTTATATTGTTGCTATGTCGCCATAGTCTTACCAAACCATTGGGGCTGCTCTCATTAGAGAGAGAAGCAACTGGTGTTGATTTAACCTGAGGGCTACCAGACCTCAAGTGAGGGAAGAGGTGAGACGGAGAATCCTTCATGGTAACGTCAAACTGGTGATGGGAATTGAACCCACGCTGTTGGCATCACACTGCTCTGTAAACCCAACAATCCAGCCAACTGAAAATGTAGAATAATCAATGAGAGAAATGGGTCCACTGCTTTTTGTCCTTTATATAAATGATTTGGATGTGGACATAGGAGGTAAGTTAGTAAGTTTGCAGACAACACCAATATTGGAGGTGTAGTGGACAGCAAAGATGGTTCCTCAGAGTACAACAGGATCTTGATCAGATGGGCCAATGGGCTGAGGAGTGGCAGGTGGAATTTATTTTAGATAAATGTGAGCTGCTGCATTTTGGAAAGGCAAATCAGAGCAGGACTTATACACTTAATGGTAAGGTCCTAGGGAGTGTTGCTGAACAAAGACACCTTGGAGAGCAGGTGTATAGTAGACTTGCAGGTAGATAGGATAGTGAAGGAGGTGTTTTGGTACGTTTGCCTTTATTGGTCAGAGCATCAAGTATAGGAGTTGAGAGGTTATATCATGGTTGTAGACGACATTGGCTAGGCTACATGTAATTCTGGTCTCCCTGCTATAAAAATGATGTTGTGAAACTTGAAAGGGTTCAGAAAAGATTTACAAGGATGTTGCCAGGGTTGGAAATCCCTCCCTCCTGCACCATCCCTGTAGCCACGCATTTAAGTGTTCTAACTGTGTTTTAACTGGTCTCCCTGCTATAAAAATGATGTTGTGAAACTTGAAAGGGTTCAGAAAAGATTTACAAGGATGTTGCCAGGGTTGGAGCATTTGAGCTATAGGGAGAGGCTGAATAGGCTTGGACTATTTTCCCTGGGGTATTGGGAGGCTGAGGCATGACCTTATAGAGGTTTATAAATTCATGAGGAGCATAGATAGGATGAATAGGCAAGGTCTTTTCCCAAAAGTGGGGGATTCCAAAACTAGAGGGCATAAATATAAAGCTGAGAGGGGAAAGATATAAACGAAACCTATGGGGCAACTTTTTCATGCAGAGAGTTGTACACGTATGGAATGAGCTGCAGAGGCATTGATGGACGCTAGTACAAAAACATTTGAAAGGTATCTAGATATTTGATTAGGAAGGGTTTAGAGGGCTATTGGCTAAATGCTGGCAAATGGGACTACATTAATTTAGGAGATCTGCTTGGCACAGACGCGCTGGTCTAAAGGGTCTGTTTCCATGCTGTACAGCTCTATGACTCTATGAAAATGATGAAATTCAATCCAAAACTAAGGTCTTAAATCTAAACAAAAAATTAAGGTGTGATGGAAACTTGCTGTTGTTGATTGGGAGACTGCATTGAAAGCTAGGACAGAAGACGGCAATGACTAGCATTTTAAGAATACATACATAGTTTACACCAAATTTTACAAAAATCTAGCAGGAAAGGAGTCGCAATCATTGCTAACAAGAAACGTTGATGCATGTATTAGGTCAAAGCAAGAGACTTATAACATTACCAATAAATAGTAAGCCTGAGGAGCAGAAGCATTTTAGAATTCACCAAAGAACGACCAAGAAAATGATAAAGAAACAGAGAAGATACTGCAAAAACACTGGGAGAAGCACAAAATGGAATTTAAAATCATAAATGTAATGGCATTTACACTTAAATAGTTTGCAGAGTAAATGTGGGTTATCTACAGGCCAAATGAAGGAAATCTCACAGAAACCAAAAATGTTGTGCCTGTCCTCACAGGAGATGATACAAAAATCTCACTGGAATAGTTTTGATCTTCTGATCTTAGGAAGGCTATACTTGCTATAGAGAGAGTGGAATAAAGGCTCTTCCGGCAGATACATGGGATAGAGGGTTTGTCCTATGGAGGAAAGATTGAGGAAACTGGGGCCACAATCTCGCGAGTTTAGAAAATTGAGAAGTGATCTCACTGAAGCACACAACTTTCTTACAAGGTTCAAAGGTAGGTGCAGGAAGGATGGTTCTCCTGATCGAGAGTCTAGACCAGACACACAGTCCCAGAAAAAGAGATATGCCATTTAGGACTGAGATGGAGGAATTTATTCACATGGAGGGTTGTGAATCTTTGGTATTCTCTACTCCAGAAGGCTGTGCATGTGAAGTTATTGAGCATATTCAAGGCAGAGATTGGTAAGATTTCTAGATATCGAAGATGTCAAGGTATTTGGGAATTAGACGAGAAAATGACATTGAATTCAGAGATCAGCCATGATCTTACTGAATAGTGGAGCTGGCTTGATGGCCTGAATGGCCAACTCCTGGTCCTATTTTCTATGGTCCTAGATCATGCAAGTGAAGCATCACAACTACTGTTCTCTTTGAAATTCCCAGCTCAACAGAGACTGTACATTGAACTTTTTGATTTGTATTACTTTGTACTTTAGAGAGATGTGTCTTTACCGACCAGGACATCACAGAAGATAGCTTTGTTACTTCAAGTAATAAATCAGTTAAATGAAACTACTTAATAAATATGACTGCTTAGATTCAGGAAAATAATGTAAATACTACTACCGCTCATGCTGAGCTTTCCTTTCTTGAGATTCAGGCTGACTACCTCCAGACTGTGAGTTGAATTGTTCTGCTATGTGCTGAAGACCTCTCCATTTTCCAGCTCCCATGGTCTGCACCATTAAATCATACACCGATCTATCAAGTCCCAACCAGCCAGAAGGTAATCTGGAAAAAAATGGAAAATACCAATTAAAATGATCAAATCATAGAATCTCTACAGTGTGGAAGCAGGCCATTCAGCCTACTGAGTCCAAACTGATCCTCCGAACAGTATCCCACCAGACCCAATCCCCTAACTAGTTCCTGTAACCATGCATTTCCCATGGCTAATCCATCTAACCTACACATCCCTGACACTACTCAATCTGCACGTCTTTGGACTGTGGGAAGAAACCAGAGCACATGGAGAAAACCCACACAGATATGAGGAGAACATACAAACTCCACACAGTCACTCAAAGGTGGAATCAAACCTGGGTCCCTGGCGCTGTGAGGCAGCAGTACTAACCACTCAGCCACCATGCTGCCCTGAACATTTTAAAACATTGCTCTACTAGTGTCCAAAAGTTTCTCCCAAATCTCACCATAGATGAGTTGTGTTCAGTTTACTTCAGCTTCATACCAAAAGCGTTCAGAGAACAAAGGAACAGGAGTAGGCAATTTACCTATTTGGGTCTGCTCCATCATTCAATATGATTATAGATAATCATCTAACTCAGTACCGTGCTCCCACTTTCGCCCCATACCTTTTGGCCCCTTTAGCCTTAGGAACCATATCTACCTCCTTTGCACAAGTAGTTGAGACAGAGTGGATCCTTACTGAGCCGCAGCAGAGTATATGTTTCTGGAAGTTAGAAGAACAGTGGGAATTTGGTGTGAAGGGGAAAAGATACTTTTTCCTTTTTTTTGTGGTTTATAGTTTATAAGGATTCTATTCTATAGTGAGGAGGACCAGGGAATAAGTGGTAATTGGTATTACATTTCCCAAAAGGTGTAAATTAAAGGGAGAAGTCATGGCAGGAAATCTCAAAGCTGTGGTGAACTCTCCTGCTCTATGTGGGAAGTCAGGGAAAATTCCCATGCCCATGATCTGCGCAAGTGCAGCAGGTGTTTCCAGATGCTCCTGGAAGCCTGGATTTCAGAACTGGAGTAGTAGCTGGGGACACTGCAGAGCATCCACAGACAGAGAGAATCGTGGTTAGCGTGTCGAGAGAGGTGGTCACACTACAGGCTAAGACTCAACAGGATGGATATGGGTGTTTACTCGGCAGATCGTGATGATTAGGCAGTGCAAGAGCTTCCTGCGGTTATTCCCCTGCAAAACAGGTTTGGATACTGTTGAGGAGAACAGTGTCTCAGGGGAAATTAGCAACAGTGAAATTTGTTGCATCACAGCTTAAGAAGTGGGGAATGCAATTGTTATAGGGGAATCAGAGGGGAATAGGAAGGCACTTTTGTGGCTGTAAACAAGACTTCAGGTTGCCTCCCTGGTACGAGGTTCTAGAATTTTTCAGGCATTCTGGAAGGGGAAGGTGAACAGCCAGTAATTGTGGTACACATTGGTACAAATGATATAGGTTAAAAAAAAAGAGGAGACCCTAAAAGCAACACCGGAATTGGGAAATAAGTTAAAAATTTAGACTGACGATGTTGAATCTGTATGAGTAGAGCTGAGAACCACAAAGGGACAAAAAACATTAATGGAGTTTGTATATAGAAGCTCCAAGTTATAGTGGTCATGTTGGGAATGGCACCAACATTAGAGAGACATGCAATATGGTAATTGTGGTAAACTTTAATCTGCATATAGATTCAGCAAATCAAATTATTAACAATACCGTAGAGGAGGAATTCCTGGAGTGTATACAGGAAGGTTTTCTGATTTAACATGTTGAGGGTACGGTGGCGGGGGAGATGGGGCTAGTGGTATTGTCGCTGGACTGTTAACCCTGAGACCCAGGTAATGTTCAAAGGACCCAGATTCAAAACCTGCCATGGCAGAGGGTGGAATTTGATTTCTATCAAAACAAAAGTTAAATTAAGAGTCTATTGATGACCATGAAACCACTGTCCATCTCATTCACTAATGCCTTTTATGGAAACAAACTGCCATCCTCACCTGGTCTGGCCTACATGTGATTCCAGACACAGCAATGTGGTTGATTCTTAACTGCCCGCTGCGTAATTAGGGATGGGCAATAAATGCTGGCCTATGCATTGACACCCTCATCCCATGAATGAATAAAGAAACAATCCAACTAGAGAATAGGCCATTCTCAACGAGAACTATACATTGAGAAAGGAATATTTGGCATTCTAATTGTGCAAAGCCCCTTTGTGGATGAGTGACCATAATATGATAGAATTCCTCATCAAGATGAAGAGTGATATAATTAATTCTCAGAATATGGTCCTGAATCTGAATAGATGAAAGAATGGTATGAAGCACGAGTTGGCTATGATGATTCGGTGAACGATGTTCAAAAGGATGATGGTAAAAGGCAATGGCAAACATTCAGACAGCATGGATGAACTGTAACAATTGTTCACTCCTGTCTGGAGCAAGAGTAAAATGGGCAAGGTGGCCAAACCATGGGAAATTAGAGACAATATCAAATCCAAGGAAGAGGCATACAAATTGGCCAGATCTGAAGAATAGATATTTAGACTTCAGCAAAGAAAGACAAAGGGATTGATTGAGAAATGGAAAATAGAGTCAGAGAGTAAGCCTGCAGGAACATAAAAAAAGTTTCTATATATATGTGAGGAGAAAAAAAAATTGGTGTAGAAAAATATAGAACCCTTTCAGGCAGAAACAGGGCAATCTGTCATGAGGAATTAAAAAATGGCTGATCAATTAAATACATGCTTTGGTTCAGAGTTCACGAAGGAGGACAACAAAACTTACCAGAAATGGTGAGGAACACAAAGTTTAATGATAGGGAAAATCAGAGTTAGGTAAAAACAATGACTGCAGATGCTGGAAACCAGATTCTGGATTAGTGGTGCTGGAAGAGCACAGCAGTTCAGGCAGCATCCGAGGAGCAGTAAAATCGACGTTTCAGGCCCGAAACATTGATTTTACTGCTCCTCGGATGCTGCCCGAACTGGTGTGCTCTTCCAGCACCACTAATCCAAAAATCAGAGTTAGTAGAGAAATGCTGTTGGGAAATTGATGTAATTGAAGGTAGACAAATCCCGGGCCTTAATAATCTACAACCAAGAAAACTTAAGGAAGTGGCCCAAGAAATAGTGGATGCATTGCCGGTAAGTCTTCCACGATTCTATAGACTCTGGAAAAGTTCCTACAGATTGGAGGTGAGCAAATGTAACCTCTCTATTTAAGAAGGAACGCAGAGAGAAAATCAGGAATTACGGATGCGTTGACTTGATGGTGCAAGGGAAAATGCAAGAGTCCATTATAAAATAATTTATAATGGCTGAGAATTTGGAAAACAGTAGCAGGATTGCACAGAATCAGCATGGAATTATGAAAGGGAAATCATGATTGACAAACTTATTGAAATTCTTTGAAGATATAACTAGTAGAGTTGATGAGGGAAGAGCCAGTGGACGTGGTTTATTCGGACTTTTGGAAGGCTTTCAACAAAGTCTTACAGAAGAGATTAATGTGTAAAATTAAAGGGCATGGGGTTGAGCTGGATATAAAACTGGTTGGTAGACAGGAGACAAAGTGTAGGGATAAATGGGTCTTTTTCTGAATGGCAGGCAATGACTAATGGGATAGCACAGGGATTAGTGCTAGACCCAAGGTATTCACAATACATATTAGTGATTTGATAAGGAAAATAAAATGTAAAATCTCCAAATTTGCAGATGACACAAAGCTGGGGTTGTAAGGAGGATTCAGAGATGCATCAGTGTGATTCTGACAAGCTGAGTGCGTGAGCAAATGCATAGCTAAAGCATAATTAACATGGATAAATACAAGGTTATCCACTTTGTTAAAAACCACACAGGAAGTTAGATTATTAGCTAAGCAGCTGTAAATTGAGAGAGGGGAATGTGCAACAAGACCTGGGTGTCCTTGAACACCTGAAGAAGGGCTTATGCCCAAAACGTCGATTCTCCTGTTCCCTGGATGCTGCCTGACCTGCTGCGCTTTTCCAGCAACACATTTTCAGCTCTGTCACTCAAGGTAAGCATGTAGGTGCAGCAGGAGTTAATGAAGACAAATGTTGGCTTTCATAATCAGAGGATTCAAGTACAGGAGCAGAAATGACTTGCTGTAATTGTACAGAACCTTGGATAAGGGCACACCTGGAATATCATGTGCAGTTTTGGTCTCCCTGTTGAGAAAGGATGTTCTTACTATAGAGTGGGTACAATGATGGATTACCGGACCAATTCCTGGGATATTGGGATAGATGAGGAGAGGTTGAATTAGTTAGGATCATATTTGCTGGAGTTCAGAAGAATGAAGGCAGAATCTCAAAGAAACCTATTCAATTCTCACAGGACTAGATAGAGCAAATGCAGGAAGGGGGTTCCCAACGGCAGGGGAGTCCAGAACCAAGGGTCAGAATCTAAAAATTCGGGGGTAAATTGTTTAGTATTAAGACAATGAGAAATGTCTTCACTAAATAGTGGTCAGCCTGTGGAATTTGCTACATAGAAAACAGTTAAGGCCAAGCACTGTATGATTACAAGGGGGAGTTGGATCGAGCACTTGTGGCTAAAGAGATTAAAGGATCTGGGGAAAAGCAGGAACAGGCTACTGAGTTAGCTGATCAGCCATAATCATAATAAATAGGGGAGAATTTATTAACCATTAAGGACTGAATGGTCTACTCCTGTTCTTACTTTCTATGTTTCTATGAAAACATTCAATACTTTTGCAATCTGACAATTTCAGAGTCAGCCTTTAGGAAAATGATTGAAAATCTGGTGAATTATTGTCATCCTGTAACCAAAGCCAGGAACTAACATTTAAATCTTTGATGCAAAAACCCTGGAATAATTTCTGAACTTCCCATTTAACATTACAGTATCTCACTGATAGATTTGACAGAATATGTACAATGTTTGGAATAAGAATCTTTTAGAGTTTTTTTTAAACTGACTGTTTTTATAATGCTTACTGGTTTTTTCATAATTTCAAATTTCTCAAAATCCATTCTCTTTCAATATTCTTTTGCTGGCTTCTAAAGTTTTCCCATCTTAGAACATAAGAACTAGGAACAGGAGTAGGCAATTCAGCCCCTTGAGCCTGCTTTGCCATTTAATACTGTCATGGCTGATCTCATCTTCGTGTCAACTCCACTTTTTTGCCCTTTCTCCATAACCTTTCAACCAAGTTCTGCTTAAAATCTGCCTATTTCTTCCTTAAATTTACACCATGACCTGGCATCCACGACACTCTGAGGTAGTGATTTCTACAGATTCTCGACCCTTTGAGAGAAGTAATTTCCCCTGATCTCTATTTTAAATCTGCTACCCTTATCCTAAAACTTCTCATTCTGATATACTACTGATCTTTGCAACATTGTACATCATTTCTGCCAAATTAATACCAGCCTTAACATCCTAAGTTAGCCATGGAGTTTTCAACATTGATATATTTCATATGAACGTGTCCTGTCTTTTAACCTATTTAACTGATCCACTTACATTAGCTTTGTCTTCATATTCTTGTAACTGCCTTTACTTAAGGCATAAGTTATGCTCCCACATCTCTCAAACTACGATCTTGCTATGATCATTCTTGCCAGGAGAATCCTTCACTGTAAGATCTTCAGGCCTGTCTCATTACTCATTAATAGGTCCAGAATAGTCTGGTCCCTCCTAGGTTCCAAAATGTATTGTACTAAGAAACTGACCCAAATATTCTCTATGAACACATTGAGGTGGCTGCCTTTGCCAGATTGATTAATCTAGAAATTCCTCTCAGTACAACATATCAACCTCACTTGGACATACATGACTTGGTCCTTTATTGTGCCTAAGTCAATATCTTGACATTCTGTACCTTTTAACATGTTGGGAGCATCACCACAAGGAATGCAGTAGTTTAAGGAGAACAGACATCTTCTGAAGACATTCCGGATGCGCAATAAATATCGCTCTGACAGCACAGTCTACTTCCTGGGAACAAGAAAGAAAAGAACCTAACCTGTTTTTCTGTGATTTTACCATCCGGGACTCTTCTTTCCTAGCCTGATTTACACTTGCACCAAATAAGCGGCCCAGCCACATTCCTTGCTTGCCTTCAGTATTATCCATGTTTGGCTTTTTTCCTGGTTGTGCATCATAATTATTTGGAGCAGTGCTTTCATTAACTTTGCTATTCTTAAGTTCATGTAGCACAGATTCTGGAGGACTCCCCATCCAAGAAGGTTTGGCTTCATTTTTAGAATACTCAGGCTGAATCTTTTTTAATTGCTTAGTGGCTGCTGCTTCTTCATTGGACTCAGATTGATTGGACAACACACCACAAATGTTCAAATGTTGTAATTCAGATATTGGCTGACTCTCTGCTCCTTCTGGGACACTCTCTCGGAGTGACTTTTTCTCGGTACTGATGCTTAACTGAGGAAGTACAGTAGTTGTACTTTGCTTCTTTCTCTTCTCCCAGTTTACAAACTTTGATTGTTCTGAAGAACCTTCAATATATACCTGTGAGCTTTGCATAAGCTGGTACCACCATCCTGCTTGCTTGTCCTTTTTAATTTCACTTACGTTCTCTTTTCTAACTTTTTCCACATTCTGTACATCTTCATGTTTATTGGGTATTACAGCATCCCTTGCTGTTATACCTTTTAGTGTAAATCCTTCTGATTGGTCTTCCCTGTCCTGTTCATGTCCCAAACCTACATTACTACCATGGTCCCTCATGAGCTGAAAGGTAGAGTGCACAGATTGCAAAAGATCCTGCTTGACTTTGAGTTGTTCCTTCTTCTTCTGTTGCTCCATGTTCATTTGGATAACATAGTGTTCAAACATCAGATCTAAATCAAATGGCAGTAACGAAAGAGGCTGCAGTAAAAGAAGGAGCTCCTCAAACAGTGGTTGACAAACACTGTGCGACAGTGCTAGGAAACCAGTAGGTAGATAGTGAACTCCAATAATATCTAATTAAAAGAAAAGAATCAATTAGTGTTATAATTTAGGTTTGAGATATGAAAAATATGACTTCAAATACAGGGTTCCATGAGCTGTATATGATTTAAGTTGTCTCTTCCACTTAAAACAAAATGGAATAATGAAGAGTCATGTGATTTGCTACAAGTTCTGTCCATGACACCATCTATGTGACCTGGTTACAAGGGGATTTTAGACTCAGATGATGTGCTATTGAAAACCACATGCCATATTTAACACCTGAAAGTAAAGGCAAAGCACATATTCTTGTTATTTTAGACTCTCTGTCTTGGAGACATTAAACAGAAATACAGAAAGAGACGGCATCAGCTGCAATTAAACAGAAAATGGCAGCCCATCCCTAGCACATAATTAGACTGCAGATTACAGCTGTTCATCGAATTGAGGATAGGGAAACAACAGGAAATTACTAAGTCTGAAAGATACATCCTGGCATGACCTAGGTTCATCAGAGTTAGCTATGATGTTGGAATTCAGCTACAGATTGCTCAGAAGCCAGGAGCTAGGCTCTTTTGGCTGTCACTAGACATTATGACTTGGTGAAAAGGCAAAACATGGGCTCTTGGGAAGCAGAGTATCATTAGATTAATTCCTGTGAAATTTGCAATTCTGTGGAGACTAATATATGTATTAGTCATGTTAAAATGCTAATAAGGCGTAGCTTTGCTGCAGCTTAGAATATTCATTACTAAATATTTAATGTCAAATCCATTATTATTTTTAATTTTCTTTTGCATTCTTTCACAGGATGTGGGCATCACTGGCTGGACCAGAATTTATTGTCCATCCCTTTGTGCCCTTGAACTGAATGGCTCCTAAGGCCATTTCAGAAGGCAGCTGAGTTAACCACGTTACTGGGAGTCTGGAATCATATATAGACCAGGACAGGTGAGGACATTAATGAACTAGATGGATTTTTTACAACAACCAACAAGGGTTATATGGTCATTCGATTAGTTTTTAATTCCAGATTTTTTTAAAAAAATGAATTCAAGTTTCATTACCTGCCATGATGGGAGTCAAACCCATGATCCATTGTTATCTAATGACATTACCACAGTACCACACCCTCCCCTTTGTTATAGAAAAAGCAAATTTGAAAGCTTGTTATGCAACCCCTTTCAGGCAGCCAATGGGAATCCAAATATCTTTTTAAAAGTTGTCAGAATCAATGCTATCATTATCGTTCACAGGACAGAAACACTGCTGCTTGACAAGTATGCATGCAGGCACCTTCCAAGACAAAATTCAACAATATAACCAGTTTTCTGCAGGTTTGAATAATAAGCAAGTGCTTGCAAGACCAGATGTGTTCATTACAGACTACGAACAATCACAGAGTTTCCCTGTCCAGTGAACAAACTACATAACAAACCTTAAAATTTAAGGCTAGAGAAATGGCATCAAACCCACAGTATTAATAGCTTGTATTTAAATGAGGATTCCTGAATTTTGGGTTCATTGCAATCAAGAGAGCACTATATTGGGAGCCCGCACAGCTTAGCACTCCAAAATTCAGGAAATTGTTGGCTTATACCACAGCAGTCTAGATGAACAATGGGTTGGCATCAGGATTTATGATTGGGATTTAGGGAGAGAACAGTACGCTCCAGTTAGGTATATTGAGTTCAAAGAGCACAGACCCTGAGAGGGACATAATAATATAAAAGTTAAATAAAGGTAGTATCAGCATCATCTCCTATGCCATAAAACTGCTCTCTCATTCTAGGGAGATGAACTCGTGATGGTTTAATCTGAAGTGAGGGGAGATGTTGAGAAGGAGAGTCCTTCATGATAACCTCAGCCCCACGGGGAACAGAACTTACACTGTTGGCCTCACACTGTATTGTAAACCAGCTATCTAGCCAACTGAGCTGAAGATTTAAAATAAAAAAGGGTTCTGGAAACAAACTAAACTGATCTGACAGCATATGTGGAGAGACAAATGAAAGTAATACTTAGAGTGCTGCTGGAGGAGTTTGGGGTTTGAATCTGGAGATATATCTCGGGCAGAGATCCGAAGGAGTTGACTCGCAGGCCAGAGATTTCGGAATTGGGATCAGATGTGCCAAAAATTACATTAAATATCTCAAATACACTTATGTATTGGTAATCTTGTTATTCCTGGGGATGCCTTACAGAGAAGCAACTTTGCAGCAGAGACCAGAGGCAAGTACAAATAGGTCCTCCGGCTCACCACGTCTGTGCCGACCACGAAAGTAAAGCCATCTGCCTGCATGTGGTCAGTGTCCCTCTATCTCTGTCTGTTCATGTGTCTATTGAAGTGCCTCTTAAACGTTGTTGACATACTTGCTTCTACCCTGGGAGTATAGTCCAAGCACTTACCATTGTCTGTGTTAAAAAATCTTTTCCTCGCACACCGCCTTTAAAGTTTTCCTTCTCACCTTAAACCTGTGCCCCCCCAGGACTTAACATTTCCACCCTGAGAAATACACTGTATCTATGCCTCTGATAATTTTATATATTTCTATCAGGTTGCCCCTCAGCCTCCAACGCTCTAACAAAACAATCCAAGCTAATATACTCCAATCCATGTAACATTCTGGTAAACTTATTTTGCACCCTCTCCAGAGTCTCCACACCCTTTCCACAGGGTGGGGACCAGACTGCACACAATTATCAAATATAGCCTAACTAAAATTTTACACATCTTCAACATGACTTATCAACTTTTATGCTCAATGCCACAACTGAAACTGTACACCTTCCTTACTACCTTATCTACTTGTGCTGCTACTTTCACAGAGTTCAAGACTTGTACCCCAAGATACCTCTGTATATCAATGCTCCTAAGGATCTTGCCATTTACTGTTTTCATTTCTCCTCCATTTAACCTCCCAAAATGCATCATCTCACACTTGTCTGGATTAAACTCTATCTTGTTGTGTCTGTTGAAACCTTGCTCACTTTCGACAAGTCCACCAACTTTCATGTAACCAGATAACTTAGTAACTAGACCACTGGCATATTCTTCCAAATCATTTATATGTAATAGAAGCAACAAAAGTCCCAGCACCGATCCTTGTGGAAAACCACTGGTTACAGACCTCCAATCAGAAAAAACACCCCTCCACAATTACCCTCTGTCTTTTATGAACAAGCCAATTTTGTATCCAATTTAATAATTCACCACGAATCGCGTGACTTCAATTTTTTGACCAGCCTACCATGCTTTAGTTAAGTTCATGTAGATAACATCCACTGTCTTACCCTCATTAATCATCCTTATCTCTTCCTCAAAAGATTCAATTAAGTTTGTGAGATAAGATGTCCCCGCATAAAGCCACACTGACTATATCCATGATGTCTACTCTTCTCCAAATGTGAGTATATCTGAAGACTCTTCTCAAATAACTTCTCTACTCTGATGTAAGGCTCACTGTCTAATAGAACATAACATTTTTGGTAAATGGACGAATGCCTGCTTCAGACCTTGTCATCCATGCTTATTGTCCCTTTTTTACTAAAGCAGTCTCTGGTACAACTTGTAGCAAGTTTGCGCACTTGCACATACCACATGTCAGTTCAGTTCCTAAACAAAATAAAATAAGCTTGAAAACACAGATAATGGGAAACAAATAATGTGCATGATGTAACATTTACCATCCTCTAGTACATTAGCACAATCCTGTTTTCAAAGATTAATTGCAGTTTGTTTCTCCGTAAAATATTTCCAAACTCTTATCACCATATAAAATACTCTTTAGTTGTGACGATCTCGAGAAGTGTCACCATACTCTCCTCCAGGTACCTTTTTAGTCCAACTTGGACCTTTATCAGGAAACGAAATCCAAAATACACATCTCTCTCTGTCACTGTATACCTCTATGTGTGAAACTGCAGGAGATGAGTAAGATACTAAATGAGTATTTTGCATCTGTATTTACTGTGGAAAAGGGCACAGAAACTAGAGAACTTGAAGTAATAAATAGTGAAATGTTGACAAGGATCTATATTGTAAAGGAGGTGGTGCTGGATGTCTTAAAATGCAGAAAGGTGGATAAAACCCTGGGACCTAGAATTTTGTGGGAAGCTAGGGAAGTGATTGTTGGGTTCCTTGCTGAGATATTTGTATCATTGATAGCCATGGGTGAGGGGCTGAAAGACGGGAGGGTGGCTAAGGGGGTGTCTTAATTGAAGAAAGATGGTAAGGAAAAGCCAGGGAACTACAGAGCAATGAGCCTGATGTCAGTGGTGGGTAAGCTGTTGGTGAAGATTCTGAGGGACAGGATTTATATGTATTTGGAAAGGTAACAACTGATTCAGGATAGTCAATACGGCTTTGTGTGGAAAATCATGTCTCATTGACTTGATTGAGTTTTTTGAATAAGAGACAAAGAAGATTGATGAAGGCAGAATGGTGGACATTGTCTATATGGACTTCAGCAAGGCGTTCAACAAGATTCCGCATGCTAGACTGGTTAACAAGGTTAGATCACAGAATCAGAGGGTGAGCTAGCCATTTGGACACAAAACTGGCTTGAAGGTAGGAGGCAAAGGGTGGTGGTGGAGGATTGCTTTTTGGACTGGAGGACAGTGACTAGCAGTGTGCCACAAGGATTGATGCTGGATCCACTGCTTTTGGAAGTGAATCATTTGGAAGTGAATATCAGAGCAATGGTTACTAAGTTTTCAGATGACACCAAAACTGGTGGTGTAGTGCACTGTGAAGAGGTTTATCTCAGAGTACAACGGGACCTTGTTCAGTTGGGCCGATGAGCCAAGGAGTGGCAGATGGAGTTTAATTTAAATAAATGTGAGATGTTGCATTTTAGTACAGCAAACCAGGGCAGGACTTATACACTTGATGTTAAGGCCCTGGGGAGTATTGCCAAACAAAAAGATCCTTGGAGTACAGGTTCATTGTTCTTTGAAAATAGAGTCACAGGTAGACAGGATAGTGAAGGCTATGGTGCGCCTGCTTTTATTAGTCAGTGCATTGAGTATAGGAGTTGGGATGTCAAGTCGTGGCTGCACAGGACGTTGGCTAGGCCACTTTTGGAATATTGCATTCAATTCTAGTCTCTCTGCTTTAAGGAGGATGTTGTGAAACTTGGAAGGGTTCAGGAAAGATTTACCAGGATGTTGCCAGGGTTGAAGGGTCTGAGCTATAGGGAGAAGCTGAATAGGCTGGGGCTATTTCCCATGGAGCGCGGAGGCTGAGGGGTGACCTTATAGAAGTTTACAAAATCATGAAGGGCATGGATAGGGTGAATAGCCAAGGTCTTTTACCCAGGGTAGGGGAGTCCAAAACTAAACGGCATAGTTTTAAGGTGAGGGGGGTAAGTTTCGAAAGGGATGTAAGGGGCAACATTTTCAGGCAGAGAGTGGAAGAGGCTGGTACAATTACAAAATTTAAAACACATCTGGATGGGTACATTAATAGGAAGGGTTTAGCGGGACATGGGCCAAATGCTTACAAATGGGACTGGATTAAATTAGGACATCTGGTCGACATGAATAAGTTGGGACCGAAGGGTCTGTTTTCATGATGTACATCTCAATGCCTTTACAACACACAAGAAGTTGTAGTTATTTCACAATTCATTTCTTATAAAGTCCTTTGTTTTAATCTCTAGCTTTCTCTCATTCTTGTTCATTGCCCTTACATATATCAGTTCTTTGAAAATTACTTGCCAACATTAGAATACAATCACACAAATTACTTGTATACAGTGAAAAGTACAAAAGTATGAAACCTGACTGCAAGTTTCCCAAAACTTGTAATCATTTAATTTGAACTTGATGGTGTGGAATGGGGACCCTCTAACAATGTTAATGGGTGTGAAACAGGGAGGTGCTACTCTAAATCAGTATCACACCATTTCCATCTATTATACACCAGCATGCTACAAGTATAGTTGCCAATACAACAGCTATTTGTGGACTCTATTCTTATTGAATGGAAGAGCAGGCTTGAATGACCCACTTCCACTACTAGCTACCATCTTTGTGGGATTCACAATGCTATTTGCTAGCTTAAACATTCAGAAATGAATATCTTTATGAAGATAGAAATTACACCGAGGATGAGGAAGGGATGAACTATTTTCCAGTTAGGCTAGCAGGTTTTTCTCCATACCAAATGCAGCAACCAGTCCTGCTCTCGAATTCCAAACTGTAAGGGGCAGAATGCTTACTCTTTTATGCTAATGACTCTTACAATTGTATGTGGAATGAGATCAGAGCAGTGGAGTAGAACAGCAAATTGAAGTCCTAACCTGCCATGGTAGTTCACAAGGAATTTCTTTCTAATCTTTAATATTGTACATGTAAACTAATTGCTATAATTGAAAGAGTTTAGCAACGATATCTGTAACTTGATCTTACCTTCATGATTATGCAAATGATTAAACCAAAACTCCAAAGATCTGATACTGCATCAAAGAACACAAAGTCATGTAAGCATAATACAATGGAACCATTTAGCAATTACTTCATAAATGTTTAATCGAGAAGCATAGTTTATTTACACCATAACTAATAAGGAATTTATACTATATTTTGTTTCAAATTCTATGATTAAGCATATAACTGCAACAGATTAAACACTTCTCAAAAAAATCAACCACGAGAACCCAATTTTAAAAAATTTAAAAGCGAAAGGAGAGGATTTCACAACATCAGCTACTGGAAAGAAAAATACAATGAAAAGACAATGTATTAAGTAAATTTGGCAACATGAAACCACAGAACTCGTGCAAATGTAGACCAATTCAATCGAAAACAACTAGAATTATTTCAAGATTTGAGATGTTACATTTATGAAATGACTCATAGCATCAATCCATTGCATTTGAGAAATGAGAGTTCCATAGGACCGAGATTTAAATCTTAAAAGTGGCAAAACATATGGATAATACCATAAGAACTAGTTAGATATTTTAATTCTGATCAAAAATTGAATCTTTAGCAAAATCAAAGTCGGAAAAAAAACCTTTCTTCAGTTTACCACATGGTGGAGCAATGCTCTGGAGGAATTTAGTAGAAAGAGGAATGTATATTTGACATAAAAACAGAAAATGCTAAAAATTATTCCACATCTGTGGAGAGTAGTGTGTGAAAGATCATGATCCAAAATGTTAAATCTGTTTCTTTCTCTAGAGATACTGCCAGACTTGTAGATAATTTCCTATTATTATTATTATTATTGCATATTTCCAGCATTCGCAAAAGTTTGCTTTTGGATAAGTGTAAATTTGATATTGATTCATTTGATACATTGGAGAAGGGGGCCTTAAGGATGGGATGAGGGCACCTCGGCTTCTTCGAGACATCTTATGCCTCGTGTCAAGTTTATGGGGAGTGTGGCAATAATCTTCTTTGCACTGGCTTGATAATTGAGCAAGTTTATTTTGGGACAGGTTATAGAAAACAAAGAAGTGCTTGATTAATTAGATTATGCAAAGGATTACAAACTGGATGCCACTAAGGAGTCAGTGGTGACAATGGTGCCCGAACTATAATGGGAGTTAGCTTGCAAAACTGAAATTTAACTGATGATGATGAGTAAAACGTAGGTCAGAATTTTATGGTTCCTCCAATAGTGGGGAACTTTCAGATTTCCGTGATGGTAGTCTTGCCACACTCCCCATAAACTTGACACGAGGCAAGAGATGTCTCGAAGAAGCCGAGGTGCCCTCATCCCAATCGAGGGTCCTTAAGACCCATTTCCCTCTTGGTGTCAATTTTAATGCTAACAAGAGGAGTTTGGGAGCAGGAAGAGCAGTGATCACTCTCTTCAGGTCTTGGACATGAAGACAGGCTGTAGAATACCACCCTCAAGGGGGCCCACTTCCACATCAGACACTGCTGCAAGGTCTGCCCCATGGGTGCTCCATCTCTCCCAGCCTCTCCATCCGAAGCAAAAGTAAATTAGGCTTTTAGTTTTAGTTCTGAAGGGTGACTGTTTTTTTAAGTTCAGAAGGTCATTTTTAACAGAGAGTTCAATGCAGCACTTCTAAGAGAGTATGTAACTTAAGTTAAATGACTTTTAGCTAGTGAGATAATTGCTGATGTATTTACAAAATTGAGCTACTCCAACCTACAGTCAGAGAGGTCAGGGGTCACAAGCAAGTTCAGTTCAGAAGAAGATAAGATCCACACAAATAGAAGGACTGCTTTAATCTGGCAGTTTCCAGGCCATCAGAGCTGGAGAGAAGTTTTGGGCTGTTTTAGCAGTCCAAGAAGCTGGAAAAATTCTGAGCTTGACTTAAAGTTAAGAAACATAAATCTGTGAGTTAGCCTGTATTTTGTGTGTCTCTAGGAGAGATGAAGAGAATCACATCTGGTAAACTTGCAGAAAGTCCCTGAAAAGGAACATTTACAATCTTGTTAATTCAGTAGAAATTTTAAAGTGAAGACAGGATTGATTCTTAACTGGGATTGAGTGCTCGGAAAAAGGACTGGATTGTGATTTATGTTATTTAAGATCTCTGCAAATTGTCATATATCTTGCTTTATTTTTTTTCCTTATTCTTTTGTGTAATACATTTACTCCTTGCTGCAAGTATATTGAACATATTCACACAAGTCTGTCAATAGCTGATGACTACAGTAACAAAACTGCAATAGTAAAACTTATGCTCTATTAAGCCATGTTTCACTCTGGAATCTGGCATGTCCAGTATTACCATCATCTTGGATCATATCACTATTATAGATGTTAATCCTTCATTATATAAACCTTTTCTTGTTACAATGTGTGGCTGAGAGCCCAAACTAATAAACATTGATTTAGCTAGGATTCTGATCAGTGAAGAGAACTGTTAATTTTGTTTGACTGAAAACCTACAATTGTAAGGTTTTCTGTGATCTCTTCTGGAAATGTTTCAGTGATTATCTGGACAAGATTATGAAGTGTGAAGTATTTGAATTTTCTGTTATTTAACTAACATACTTTAGGGAAGGGCTTATGCCCGAAACGTCGATTGTCCTGCTCCTTGGATGCTGCCTGACTTGCTGCGCTTTTCCAGCAACACATTTTTCAGCTCTGATCTCCAGCATCTGCAGTCCTCACTTTCTCCTAATATACTTTAATGGTCTTTATCATTTTTAGCAGGAGGAGGAGTTTCTTTCCCATCAGGGTTTATTTATTTCCTCTAAGCAGTTGTACATTTACCATTTTATTTAACAGCTCATAGGCGCTGTATTGGATGCTTATTGGATGAATGGGTCTCGAAGAAGCAGGAGTTGCAATGGTTTGACATGGCCTGAGGTTGATAGATCACCTAGACCAGATGGACTACACCCCAGAGTTCTAAGGGAGACAGGTGAAGAGATAGTGGAGGCATGAGTGGTGATCTTTCAGCAAGCGTTAGAATCAGGAAGGGTTCCAGAGGACTGGAAAATCGCTAACATGGCACCCTTGTTTAAAAAGGAAACAAAGCAAAAGACAGAAAATTACAGATTGATTAGCCTAACCTTGGCCGTGGGTAAAATCCTGGAATCCATTGTGAAGGATGAGATTTCTGAATACTTGGAAGTGTATGGTAAAATAGGGCAAAGTCAGCATGGTTTCATCAAGGGGACGTCATGCCTGACAAATCTGCTAGAATTCTTTGAGGAAGTAACAAGCAGGTTAGACCAAAGAGAGCCAATGGATGTTATCTACCTGGATTTCAAGAAGGCCTTTGATAAGGTGCCAGACAGAAGGCTACATAATAAGATAAAAGCTCATGTTGTTAGAGGCAAGGTACTAGCATGGATAGAAGCTTGGCTGTCTGACAGAAAGCAGAGAGTGGGGATCCTTCTCACGATGGCAGCCAGTGACAAGTGATGTTCCTCAAGGCTCAATGTTGGGACGACAACTTTTCACTATCCAGTAACGATCTAGATGATGGAACGGAGCGCATTTTGGCTCAGCTTGCAGGCTATACAAAGATTGTTAGACAGACATGTAGCATTGAGGAGAGGGGCTGTAGAAGGATTTTGACATGTTAGGAGGGGAGGCAAAGTAGTGGCAGATGGAGTACAATGTGAGAAAGTATGAGGTCATGCACTTTGGTAGGAAGAATAGAGGCATGGACTATTTTCAAAATGGAAAGAAAATTCAGAAGTTTGAAGTGCAAAGAGACATGGGAGCTCTAGTCCAGGATTCTCTCAAGGTAAACTTGCAGGTTGAGTCAGAGGTTAGGAAGGCAAATATAATGATGGCATTTATTTTGAGAGGACTTGAATATCAAAACAGGGATGTACTTCCAAGGCTCTACAGGGGTCTGGTCAGGACACATTTGGAGTATTGTGCACAGATTTGGGCTTCATATCTCAGGAAGGATGTACTGGCCCTGGAGCGTGTTCAGAGGAGGTTCATGAGAATGGTCCCAGGAATGAAAAGCTTAACATATGAGCAACATTTGAAGATTCATACTTGATGGAATTTAGAAGGATGAGGGGGGATCTAATTGAAACATACAGAATGCTGAATGGCCTAGACAGAGGAAATGTTGGGAAGATATTTCCATTGGAAGAAGACAATAGAACCTGAGGGCATAGCCTTAGAGCAAAGAGAAGACAACTTAGAACAGAAGTAAGGAGAAACTTCTTCAGCCAGAGAGTGGCGAGTCTATGGAATTCATTGCCACTGAAGCCTGTGGAGGCCAGGTCATCGAGTGTATTTAAGACCAAGATAGATAGGTTCTTGAGGATCAAGGGGATCAAGGGTTATGGGGTGAAAGCAGGAGAATGGGATTAAAAACAAATCAGACATGATTGAATGGCAGAGCAGACTTGATGAGCTGAATGGTCTAATCTCTGCTCCTATGTCTTACTGATAGCATAAGGGGTCATGGAGGTAGTTGACAGACATGGGTTGGCATGAAAAGTACAGGTTCATGGCAAGTGATGGTGGTGCATTAGTTGGTATCAAGTCACCATGGACTGTATGTGAGGCAACTATGGACAACTTAATTCTCCACCAGCTAAAACTGGGAGCACTGCAAATATAGGACACGAGTTCCAGGCTTGCCAATGTGGCCGGTAAATGTTCAAAGGTTGCGACAATTAGGTGCAGTTCATTTTGGGATAAAATGCAAAGTACTTGTGGAAGAAACCGTTTTTATTGTGTTTTTATCTTCATTATGCAATAGAGACTAGAAGTCTGAAAAATTATTTGGTGCACTTAAGAAATTAGATTAGATTAGATTAGATTACTTAGATTAGATTAGATTAGATTAGATTAGATTAGATTAGATTAGATTAGAAATTACTTGGTAGTTTCCATTTCCTACAAGTGGGTTTTCTCTGCAAGTAAAAGTGTGATCATTTAAGATAACAAACAAAAGTAGTCATAAACCTGAAGGTCGCATAAAATGGAAACATTAATCAGATTATCATTATGATAATCAGTGGTCACCAACAAGGGTGGAATTTCATGCCCATCTCCACATTTGTTTATAATTCAGCTCATCAAGTCTGCTCTGCCATTCCATCATGTCTGATTTATTTTTACTTGTGAATCAGATCTGGTCACAGGATGTGGGTGCTTTGGAGAGGGTACAGAAAAGGTTTACCAGGATGTTGCCTCGTATGGGGGTTTACAGCTATGAAGAATGGTTAGAAGTACTGGGGTTGTTTTCACTGGAATGCAAGAGATTGAGGGGCGACCTGATAGAAGTTTATAAGATTGTGAATGGCATGGATAGAGTGGAATTTATGAGGCTTTTTCCCAGGGTGAAGGACTCAATTAGTACAGGACACAGGTTCAAGGTATGGGGCATATTTTTCACACAGAGGGTGGCGAATGCCTGGAAGGCGTTGCCAGAGAAGGTAATGGAAGTAGACGCAATTGCAGCATTCAAGAAGCAGCTGGATGAGGAATAGAAGGATACGGATTCATGTGAGGTTTAGTGAGAAATTTGCTCGAGTGACCACCTAGTTAAGTAGAACCAAATAAAGGGGGGGGTTTACATATTGATTTCTCTTGATTAAACAGTAACTAGAGCATCAGGAGCATCAGGTGCCCTACCCGTGAAATTTGGCAACTCTGGAAGAGTTCAACCACCACCACTGCTGGTGACCATTCACTTTCCAAAATCATGTGTACAGCTGCAGCTTTTTACAGATTGCTTAGATCAACTGGAGCAGCAGGTGGACACAGTTAGGATCATGCAGGAGGTCGAAAGGCTCACAGACAGGAGTTTCAGGGAGATGGTCACACCCAATGTTGAAGCAGATAGATGGGTGATGGTCACAATGGACAGGCAAGCAGTGCAGGAGTTTCCTTTAGCTGTCCCCCTCTTAAATAGGTATATTGTTTTAGGCACTGTTCAGGGGATAACCACAGCAGTCACCAGAACCTGCTCTGTGATACAGCATTGTGTGTCAAAGTGCAGGTGGTAGTTGGGGACTCAACTGGGTATTTCTGTGGCCACAAACAAGACTCCAGTGGTACACATTGGTACCGATGATATAAGTAGGAAGAGTGACAAAGTCCTGCATGGAGAGTTCAGAGAGCTAGGCCGTAAGTTAAAAAGCAGGACCTCCAGGGTTGTAACTTTGGGATTACTGTCCATACCACATGGTAAGGAGGCAAGGAATAGGAAGATAGTACAGCTTAACAAGTGGCTGAAGAGCTGGTGCAGGAAGGGAGGGTTCAGATTTTTGGATTATTGAGATCTCTTCCAAGGCAGATGGTATCTGTACAAAATTGAAAGTTTCCAATTTAATTAGAGAGACACCAGCATCCTGATGGGGAGGTTTGCTACTGCGACTCGGGTGGATATAAACTAATAAGTCAGGGGTGATGGGAATCAAGCAACAGGTCACAAAGTGAGCATAAGATCGATGTTAACAGAATATAAAGGCACAGCAGATCAAACAACCATGTTGAGGGAAGGAATCATAAAAGATCAAAATGTGAGTTGAACATTGCAGCAAATGATTGTGATGAACAATAATAAGTAAGGATGAAGAGTGTGGAAAGTACAATAAATTATTAAAAGACAAAGACAAATCAGTAGAACTTATTTAAAAACTTCATACCTAAATGCATGCAATATTCAGAATAAAAACAATGAACTGATGGCACAAATAAAGACAAATGGATACGACTTGATGGGGATTATTGAAACAGGAAGATCAGGACCGGGAGTTAAATGTCCAAGGGTACTCAGTATTCCGAAAGTATAGACAAGAAGGAACAGAAGGTGGAGTTGCTTTACTGGTTAAGGGTAACATTAAGAAATAATATTGGCATAGAGACCAAAATGTTGATTCAGTCTGGGTGGAAATAAAAAGGCAGAGAAGGAATGCCTTAGTAAGAATAATTTGCAGGCCCCTGAACTGTACTTCTGAAGTTGGACATAGTATAAACCTGAAAATAATGAGGACTTGTGGGAAAGGTACAACAGTAATTATGGGGGACTTGAACATGCATACGTTGACTAGATTAATCAACTTGGCAAGGGTAGCCTCGAAGAAAGGTTTATAGAGGGTACAAAAAATTATTTCTTAGAGCAACACGTCATGGAGCCAACCAGAGAACTGGCTATTTTAGATTTGGTACTATGTAACAAGAAAGGATTGATAAATGGCCATATTGTTAAGAATTCTCTTGAAAGGAGTGACTACAACATACCAGAGTTTCAAAGAGTGAAGACAGATCGAAAGAGTGAAGACAGAGTCGAATGCGTGAGTTTTAGTGTTTGGAATACATAACTAAACAGGCCAGAGGGAGGAGTTAGCCCAAGTGGACTGGACAAAAA
The DNA here is from genome assembly GCF_004010195.1 of Chiloscyllium plagiosum. Taxonomy (NCBI): domain Eukaryota; kingdom Metazoa; phylum Chordata; class Chondrichthyes; order Orectolobiformes; family Hemiscylliidae; genus Chiloscyllium; species Chiloscyllium plagiosum. The sequence goes on along the minus strand of NC_057710.1, from coordinate 62,396,399 downwards.
TATGACAGGGCAGGACTGGTGAAGAACAATGGCAAATACTTTGGGAGCTACTAAATACCTCTCAATTAAACTGTAGTCCTGAGAGGAAGAGGAATTGTAAAAAGATGAAAAATCATCCATTGCTTGACAAGGATGTCAAGGATAACATAAAGGCAAATACTAGGATATATCATACTGTAAAAGTTAGTGGCACTCTAGAGGAATGGGAGAACTTTAAATATCAGCAAAAAGTTATTAAAAACAAAATTTAAAGAACTAAGATGTACTACAAAAGGAAACTAACAGAAAACATAAGCACTGATACCAAAAGTATATAAAGAACAGAATAGTAAAAGTCCATGTTGACCCTGGGAGAATGAAAATGGTGAGGTAATAATGGGAAACTCAAAAGACAGAGGCACTAAACAATATTTTGTCTCTGTTTTCACTGTGGAAATAATAATTTCTTCCCAAAAACTGCAGTTACTGGAGGAATTTGGTGAAACTACTATAACTGGGTAGAAGACAAAGGCAGATAAGTCCCCAGGGCCTGATGGCCTGCACCCAAAGTGGCAACAGAGATAGTGGATGCAATGGACATGATTTTCCAAAATTCCCTGGATTCTGAAAAGGTATCAGTGGATTGGAAACATGCAAAGTGGCACCATTATTCAAAAATAGGAGATAAGCAAGAAGTGGGAAACTCTAGACCAGTTATTTTGCCCTCTGTACTGGAGAAGTTGCTGGAGTCAATCATAAAGGAAGAGATAACTTGGAAAAACAAAACTCAATTCACCAGTGTCAGCACAGTTTCATGAAGAAGTACAAAGTGAGGACTGCAGATGCTGTAGATCAGAGTTGAGAGTGTGGTGCTGGAAAAACACAGCAGGTCAGGCAGCATCCGATGAACAGAAAAATTGACGTTTTGGGCATAAGCCCCTGATTCCTGATGAAGTGCTTACGCCTGAAAAGTCAATTCTCCTGCTCCTCAGATGCTGCCTGATCTGTTGTGCTTTTCCAGCACCACACTCTCGACATAGTTTCATGAAGGGTGAGTCCTGCTTGACAATGCTGCTGGAGTTCTTTGGGGATGTAACCAGCAAGATGGATAATGGGAATCTGGTGCATGTGGTAAATCTAAACTTCCAAAGGTATATTTCAAGGTGTCGCATATAAGATTGATCCCAGGGAGTAAAGGAGCTTGGATAGAGGATTGGCTGACTGGCAGGAGCATAGGGTCGGGATAAATGGGTCCTGTAACTAACGGGGTGCTACAGAATTCAGTTTTTGGACCTCAACTATTTACAATCTATATAAATGATTTGCAAGCAGGGACAGAGTGTAAAATTTGTGGATGATACTACAATAGGTGGGAAAGCAGGCTGTGACAAGGAGATAGTTTACAGATGGATATTGATAAACTAGGAGAATGGGCCAGAATCTGGCAGATGGAGTTCAATGTGGATAAATTTATTTTGGCCAGAAAACAAAAGACCAATTATTTAAATGGGAAGCAGAGTGTAATGCTGAGGGATCTGGGTGTCTTTGTACAAGATTTGCAGAAACTGGGTATATAATAACAAAGGCAAATGGAATCCCTGGCATTTATTGCGAAAGGACTGGATTATAAAAGTACAGAAATGTTGTTACAATTATATAAGGCACTGGTGAGGCCACACCCTGGAGTATTTGCCAAGTTTAAGTATCCTTACTTGAGGAAGGATGTGGTGGCACAGAAGACTATGCAAAGGTGCTTCACCAGGTTGATCCCAGGGATGAAAGTGCTGTCATATGAGGAGTGGTTGAATAGCCTGGGCTTGCACTCACTGGAGTACAGACGAATGAGGGGGGAATCTGACTGAGGTATATCAATACTAAACGGGTTGGTAAGAAATACATTGAACAGATGTTCCCCTTTTGCGGGGCAATCTCAAACAAGAGGTTATAGATATAGCGTGAGAGGAAGTAGGTTCAAAACTGAGATAAGGACAAATTATTTCTCTCTCAGAGGATTTTGAAACTGGAACTCACTGCCTCAGAGTGCAGTGGAGGCAGAATCAGTCAACATATTCAAGAAAGAAATTGATATGTTTCCAATGAAAGGCAGGATAGAAGGCAATGGGGAGTAGGCAGGAAAGTAGAGTTGAGTCCAGAATAAAATCAGCAATGATCATGTTCAATAGTGAAGTGGGCTTGAAGGGCTGAGTTGCCTACTTCTACTCCCAAGGCCGATATTGTGGAGTAATCAGTCGGGCAAGTAAAGACCTCGCAGACTTCCCACCTCCAGTCCACTTAAGCATTTGGCAGGAAGGCAGTCGGATGGTCTTCCTGATTGATTCACCAATTGAGAACTTTAAGTGCATTGAGATCTACATCCCACGACTAAGTTCAATATGCAGGGGAGCACGACAAGCAAATCAGGGCTCCTGTGGGAGTCCCACATTGAAAGACATTCGACACCTGATCAAGGGATTCAACATCGGGAGTTGGGATCCTGCTGAAAGCCAGTCCCTGACCTTGCTGCTGACGTATTTCTGTGCAATAGCTGTCTGTTCACCCCTACATTTGACATTACTCATGTATGGCCGAGGATCCAGCTCAGTGGTTGGCCTCAGGCACCTCTCCATGGTGCTACCATTCAATAAAGCAGCTGGTCTCTGATTGGCTGAAAGCCAGATTTCTGTTTGCGTGGTGCTTCATCCAGGTCAGCCTTCGCACTGCCCAGTTATGTACCTAAGTTAATGCAACAGGCTTTCTCGAAAAAATGATGCAGGGGCTCTCACTGGCTCTCCAGAGGATTTAGAAACTATGGAACTCACTGTCTCAGAGTGCAGTGGAGGCAGAATCAGTCAACATATTCAAGAAAGAAACTGATATGTTTCTAATGAAAGGCAGGATAAAGGGCGATGGGGAGTAGGAAGGAAAGTAGAGGTGAGACCCCCATCAACTCCATTAAATACTGCCCAAAATGTGGTGACAAAAGTAAGGTTTACTCCAAAGCTTTGTTTGGACTTGAACTTAAATACTATTTCAAAATGCAATATAGATGAAGGATTCAACAAATCTTTATAGCAACTTTCATCTCTATTCACTGAAGACATAAATTTTCTTAAAATACACCCCAAAAAACCATATTTGCCATCATTTTGAATACTGTTTGTGCAATATTATTTTCAAGTTCTAATAATTAGTAACTTACTTCAGAAGGCCAAAAATGAATGCATTAAATCTTGTGCTGTGACTCGTTAATTCAGAATACTGACTTATCTTGCAAAAAAGATTGTTAAGTGCCTTGGTAGAAGGACCTGAAATGAAAACAAGCAAGTGTCAAAACAGTAATGATAGGATAATGCATTTAATTTTGCATGTGCCATTTGAATTTTTGGATGAGCCAAGGTGGTGAATTGAGTTAGAACACAGCTCCTTCAACTTTAGGATCTTGAATTTCAACAAATTTTGCAAAACTCAGGCTGAAACAATCTCAGTCCCTCTTCTTTGACATCTGTTAAAGGTTCTGAATACAATTCATTTCACTGGCCGTCTTATTCCACCTTTTGAACGATTGAAGAATAAGCATAAGATTTTAAGTATTTAGTATTAGTTTGGTACTCACTGTTTATGAGTATGTTGTTACATTGGTCAAACAAGAACATCTTTCTTAATTTTTTATGTTTGAGCACACTATATAACTACACCGATGCTTTGTCTCACATAAAGCAAGTAATTTGTTTTATTAATTTTCTTAAGGATATGGTTAAGTATTAAAGTGATAAATTTGAGGGACATGTATTAAGGTCAATAACATATAAGTGCGGCTACTTTCTGAAAAAAAAATCATCATGCATGAACCAGAGATTTCCTGTTGTTGGTGCATGAGGTAAAAGATAAAGCAAAGAGGCAACTGGAAAGTCAGAAAAATTATCCTAACAGAACAGCAGCTGGGGAAGGTAATTACTGCAAGGCAAGAATCTTATTAATTAAGTTGTAATTAAAGTGGAAATTTGATATGTCTGCCTAAAAAAGGCATTCATTGTGAAAGCTTGAAGAACAAAACCAATATTAAAGATACCATTAAGTCCTGGGGCATCAGGGTTTGCTGACAGCAGAACCATCCTTGCCATGAGGTACATCTGAGAAACACAGGAGTCAAGAACAAAACTGTGAGCGAAGGTGATGATAGAATGATAACAGAGGTGAGAACTTTTTTTCTGTTACCTTTTAGTTCAGAAAATAACCGATACAATGGAGATATAGCTAATTATTGGTACAGTTGAAGTTTTTAGTTTCTGATTCAAAATAATGCAAATTCCTTGATATTCACGCTTTTCATTTATATGTCACAAAGTGATTATTTTCCTTTAATTGCATCTATTTCATATATGGAGACATAGAGACATACAGCATGGAAACAGACCCTTGGATCTAAATGGTCCACGGTGACCAGATATCCAAAATTAATCTAGTCCAATTTGCGAGCACTTTGTCCTTCTCCTTCGAAACCCTTCCTGTTCATATACTCATCAATGTTGCCATTGTACCAGCCTGCACCACATCCTCTGGCAGCTCATTTCAAGCATGCACCACCTTCTGCATAAAAATGTTGTCCCCTAAGTCCCTTTTAAATCTTTGCCCCCTTACCTTACACCTATGCCCTCTAGTTTTGGACTCGCCTACCCTTGGGGAAAGACCTTGTCTATTCACCATAACCATGCTGTTCATGATTTTATAAACCTCTATAAGGTCACCTCTCAGCCTGTGACACTCCAGGGAAAACAGCCCTAGCCTACTCAGCCTCTCCCTATAGCTCAAACCCTCCAACCCTGACAACATGCTTCTAAATCCTTTCTGTAAGATTTCAAGTTTCACAACATCCTTCCTGTAGAAGGGAGACCAGAACTGCACACAATATTCCAATAGTGGTCTAACCAATGTCCTGTACAACCGCAATGTGACCTCCCAACTCCTATACTCAATGCACTGACCAACAAAAGGCAAGCATACCAAATGCCTTCTTCACTATCCTATCTACTTGTGACTCCACTTTCAAGGAACTATACATGTGGAAGATGCAAATGATTTAAAACTTTGCATTATGGTGCATTGCTGTACTGTATCCAAGAAATACCTTGAAGGTCTTCAAATAAGTCTAATTATAGAGTCATAGAGTCATACAGCATGGATGCAGGCCCTTTGATCAAACTCCCAAACTAAACTAGTTCCAATCATGCTCCCAAACTAAACTAGTTCCACCTGCCTGCATTTGGTCCATATCGCTCCAAACCTTTCCTATTCATGTACTTATCCAAAAGTCTTTTAAATGTTGTAAATGTACCTGCATTCACCACTTACTCTGGCAGTTCATTCCACGCACAAACCACCCTCTGCGTAAAAAAGTTGCCCTCATGACCTTTTTAAAACTTTCTTCTCTCACCTTAAAAATATGTCCCCAAGGGAAAAGACCCTTGTGTTTCACTTTACCTGACCCTCATGATTTAAAGTATAATGATTCTTTTCGTATCAATGTGATCATGGCAATTATTTTCTAGAGCTGATGCTGCAATATTGAGTGCGTGCTAGACAGAATATTAGATTAGATTACCTACAGTATGGCCCAACAAGTCCACACCGACCCTCCGAAGAGTAACCCACCCTCTGACTGATGTACCTAATACTATGGGCAATTTAGCACGGCCAATTCACCTAACCTGCATATCTTTGGACTGTGGGAGGAAGCCGGAGCACCCGGAGGAAACCCACGCAAGCACGGGGAGAATGTGCAAACTCCACACAGACAGTTACCCCGAGGCTGGAATCGAACCTGGGACGCTGGTGCTGTGAGGCAGCTGTGCTAACCGCTGAGCCACCGTGCCGCCCTGGAGGTGCTGTCTTCCGAATAAAGTGCAAAGGTAAAATCCTGTCTACTCTCAGTTGAATGTAAAAATATGCCTGTTGCCCTGAACAATATCCGTCAATCAGATTATCTTGTTATGGAGGATAAAAGTAACATCTCGGAAGTAGCAATAAATCAGGAGATAGAAGGGAGGAACGCAACAAAATTACAACACCAGTCAAGTAATTGCAAGTAAATTGTCAGAGCTGTGGTATGATAAATGTCTGGGAGCTGATGGAATTCTTCCTAGGACCTTAAAAGAATTGGCAAGTGAAATAGTTGATACGCTGGTTTTGATTTTTCAAAATTCCCTTGATTCTAGGACAATCCAATTAGATTGAAAGACAATTAATGCAAATCATTAAAAGGTGAGGGAGAAAGCAAGAAAGAAACTAAAGATCAGTTAGCTTGACACCTGTCATAGGGAAAACGTGAGCGATTATTAAACAAGTTAAAATAGGGCACCTGGATATATTCAAGATAATCAAATTTTACAGGATTTGGTGAAAGGGAAATCATGTTTGGCCAATCTATTGAAATTTTCTGAGCAAGTAACATGTGCTGTGGATAAAGGAGAACCAATGGAAGTACTGTACATACGATTTCCATTCAACATTTGATAAAGTGTCGAATCAAAGGTGCTGAGAAAAATAAAAGCCAGAATGTAGAGGATAGTATATTTGCATGGATAGAAGAATGGAGCTGAAAAATGTGTTGCTGGAAAAGCGCAGCAGGTCAGGCAGCATCCAAGGAGCAGGAGAATCGACGTTTCGGGCATAAGCCCTTCTTCAGGAATGAGGAAGATGTGCCAAGCAGGCTAAGATAAAAAGGTAGGGAGGAGGGACTTGGGGGAGGGGCATTGGGAATGCGATAGGTGAAAGGAGGTTAAGGTGAGGGTCCTTGTAGAGGGAGGAAGAGAGCTTCTTCAAGGATAGAAGATTGCCTGGCTAACAAGAAACAGAGAATAAAAGGGTCTTTTTCAGATCAGGAAGATAAGACGGATGATGTGTCACAGGGTTGGGTGTTGGGACTTAAACTGTTTACAATTTATATAATGGCTTAGATGAAGGGACTAGAGATATGGTTACCAAATTTGCTCACAACCAAAAGATAGGTAGAAAAGTAAGTTATGAAGAGGACACAAGGAGACTACAAAAAGATATTGATAGGTAAAGTCAGGAGCAAAACATATGGCCAATAGGTTATAATGTGGGGAAATGATGTGATTGTCCATTTGGTAGGAAAATAAAAAAGCATATTATCTAAATAGCAAGAGTTTACAGAGCTCTGAGATTCAAAGATACGCTCTTGTGTATATTGCAAGGGGAGTTTAAAACCGAATTCGGGAGCTTACACTTCAATTATACAGGTCACTGGCGAGAAGATGTAAATGTGTTGGAGGTAGTTTAGAGAGGGTTTACCAAATTAATATCTGGAATGGAAGGTAGTCTTATAAGGCAAAGTTCGACAGACTAGGCTAGTTTCTGCTGGAGTTTAAAAGAGTTGAAAGCAACTTGATTGAAACATACAAAATCCTGAAGAGTCTTGTTGTTTCCTCTTCTTATGGAAGAATCTAAAACCAGGATCACTGTTTAAAAAACAGGGAATACTTAAAGATTCGGCAAAATCTTTCTGTCAATGAGTTATGATACCGTGGAACTCTCTTGCTGAAAATTCGATGGAAGCAGAATCCTTAAATATTTTTAAGGCAGGAGTAGACAGTTTCTTGTTAATGAAGGGGTTGAAAGGTTATCACAAGAGGCAAGGATGGCGATTTATGGTTATAATTAGATCAGCCACAATTTTCTTGAATGTGATCATGATTTGGAGGTGCTGATGTTGGATTGGGGTGTGCGAAGTTAAAAATCACACAACAGGTTATAGTCCAACAGGTTTGTTTGGAAGCACTAGCTTTCAGAGCGCTGCTCTTTCATCAGGTGTTTGCGATGAAGGAGTAGTGCTCCGAAAGCTAGTGCTTCCAAATATACCTGCTGGACTATAACCTGCTGTTGTGTTATTTTTAACCTTGAATGTAATAGCAGACTTGAGGGACTGAATGGCCTACGCCTGTTCCTGTTTCAATGTGGGAACAATATTGGGCTCAGAGACAGCATTCCTGTGGAGACTCAGAGGATCATTACAGCTGAGTTACCATGGCCCTGAGGGGAGGCTGTGAAGAGATAAGGCTATGTCCACAGTCACAATTGATTATCTAAAGGCTGCTGTAGCACCATCCTCTTATAGAATTACCAGTTCAACTAGTATCAGTTTCTTTTTTACAAAAAAAAGCTCTCTTCTGCTTTCTTCACACACTTGGCCTAGTACTAATTCTCTGCCAGTTCCTTCCTCAGTTCCTTTAGTAAGCTTGTCTGGTTCACATTCCTTCACTAACATCTTCCTTAAAGTCTGCTTGTTAATTAAGTTTTGATCACCTTTGCTAACAGCTTTTTCTTTGGCTTCGAGACATTGTTTCCTCACACTTCTCAGTGATACTTTTTTAAAAATGTTTTTTGTGAAGATCTGTACCGCAGGTTGTGGTTAGAGTTGTTGGTCAGTTCGTTGAGCTGATTGATTTTTTTTGCAAATGTTTCATCCCCTTACTAAGTGACATCTTTAGTGCTGTATAGCCGCTGGATGAAGTACTGTTATTGTGATCTGCCCAGAATTTATACACAGTTCTGTCTGTCATGGCGGATGGATCTATTTCCAATTTTGTACTGTAGTGGTCTGTATTCAACATGTTTGCTTATGGCACCAGTGAATGAATACCACGCTCCAGGAATTCCTGAACTTATCTTTATTTTGCCTGTCCCAGTATCATTACACTGTCCCAGTTGAATTGGTGTCCTTCATTGTCAGTGTGTATTGACATGATGGACAGCTGGTCATGTCATTTTGTTGCAAGCTGATGCTCATGTATTCTAGTGGTGCGTTTCCTGCTTGTTTGTCCTGTGTAATCTTTCCCACAGTTATTGCATGGCATTTTGTTTATCACATTCGTCCTGCATGTTGTGGCTATGGGGTCATTTGTCTTGAATAGTATCTGGCGAAGTATGGGTGTTGGTTTGTGTACTGTCATTATTCTCAGAGGATGTAGGAGTCTTGTAGTCAGTGCTGAGACATTTCTAATATAGACTAGGATGATCAGTGTATTGGGGAACACGGTGTCTTCTTGGTGTTGGCATCTGTGAATAAAGCTATAAGGGTACTCATTATGAGCAAAGATTTTGTCTAGGTGTTCCTCTTTTTTACAGAGCTCTGAGGTGTCATAGTGTGTTATAGCTTGTTTAAATAAAGTCTTGACCCAGCTCTGTTTGTGGACGTTGGGGTAGTTACTGTTGTAATTAAGAATCTATTCTGTATGTGTAGCCTTTCTGTGCACTCTGGTAAGGAATTCATCATTCTTCATTCGTCTTCATCTAAGAACGGGAGTTATTCTCTACTTCTCTGGTGAACTTGCTCCTGGTGAATATGGTATTAATAAAAGTGGTGTGTGCTTTCTAACTTGGACCATTTATGATAACGTCTCAGAACTAACTACAAGACTCCTACATCCTCTGGGAATTATGACAGCACACAAACCTACAGCCATACTTCACCAGATACTATCCAAGACAAAAGACTCCACAGCCACAACATGCAGGATGAATGTGATATAAAAAATACCATGCAGCAACTGCGAGAAAGATTATACAGGACAAACAGGCAGGAAATGCACCACCAGAATACACGAGCACACCGACAATGAAGGACACCAATTCAACTGGAACAACATTACAATACTGGGATAGGCAAAACAAAGACAAGCTCAGGAATTCTTGGATGCCTGGCATTCATCCACTGGTGCCATAAACAAATGTATTGAAATAGACCCCATCTGCAGACCACCACAGTACAAAACGAGAAATAGAACCACCTGTCATGACAGACAGAACCACATAAATTCTGGGCAGATCACAACAGTGCTTCATCTGGAGGTTACATAGCATTGAAGACAAACCTAGTAGAGGGATGAAACGTTTGCAAAAAAAAAAATCAACTGGCTCAGCGAACTAACCAACAACTCCAACTTTTTTATATTAAGGGTAATATTAAAGCAGATGTTGGAATTGTTCTAATTTTTAAAGTATCCATCAAGAATAGGAAGAAAATTGTTGAAGAATTGACTGCCATCTAGTGATACTATTAAATACAACTAATTCTAACACAGTCTGTATGAATGCACAACAAAGTTACCTTTACTTCATTCTCAATAGTTTACCAAAATTCTCTTTATACACAATCAATGCAAAGTTATGTGGGTGAGTTTTAACCCCAAATTAAATATGGTTTGGGAATGGGAAATTAAAACACAGGGGAAGGGCATGATGCTGTTCAGGGGCTGGGAGCATTAGAGACACAAAGGGCAAAAGAACAGGAGATAAATGGAGAAGCATAGAATATGGTGCAAAAAACAAAGCGTTGGGGAGAAAGAGAAAACCAAAAAGTGAAAAGAAATGAATAACCAGGGAATAGATTAAAAATGAAAAAGTACAATTTTCAGGGTTTTCCTTTTAAAAATACAGTTATCAGAATTTCATATCTAACTAAATGTGAGAAAATATAGCATATTGGCCCAAAGGTTTTAGTTCGCCATTATAACTGAACGTTCAGACCATCAAAGACATTATTAAATGCCAAGAGTAAAACTGAGTGATAGTTCTTATTGTATTCACGTGTCAGCTTCAGAGCTACCAATTTGTGCTCCTTAACAAAAAGGGAAAATAATAATGCTAGTTACCTAAACTATCAACCAGTCTTAATCTCAATTTTATTTAGTATTGTTGGAAGACCTAATTAAATTGCTACTTGTAATCTGAGCACTGAATATCTTAAGACTTGCTATAGCTGCTGGTGAAAGTGTAAAGCCATACCTAGCTGAGTAGAAGCCTCAATAACAATCCATGGTAAATTTTTCCTTTGGCCTACGATCATATCCAGAATGTATGCCTTCAACCCATCTTGAAGCACATTTTTCACTGCTGGGCACAGGTACTTAAGTACAAGATGACCTACATTGGGACTGACTGTACTGTTCCCAAGTTTGGCCTGTAAAGAAAAAATGCCACCTATCAGACTTCTTATTTGTTAATCCATTTTCTATCATTTTACTGCCAACACCAGTTGCATCTGTGTCAAGGGAATCCAGGAACTGTCCTCAAAAACAAGGCAAATAATTACTTATAAGAAAGAAATGGCACTTGATTACAAATATATGTGCATATATTTAAGCAACAGTACTAAGAACATACTTTCCCTCTATTCGTAATGCTGTAAATGTAAACAATTTATATTCCTAGTTTCCGTGATGGTTAGAAATACAAGACAAGGGAAAATCCATGGACAATAAGTTATAAAATTCAAGTGCACAACTTTGGGTGTGTAAGGAAAAAAAGGTAGATTTGCTAGTTTTAGATGATAGAACTTACTTATAACTAATTACGTTAAACCTTTTTTAAAATAAAGCATATCATCTAAAATGTAAATAAAAGAAAGCACTCTGTATTTTCCAAAATATACACATTTGACCTACATTTATCCAAAAGCATAAATACTTGCAACATGCCCTAGCATGGCAAAATTTTCTGTTGGCTGTAGCTTCTGCTGTGCTTCCTTGTAATAATGAAATTATATACATTGTACATGTTTCTTTTACTTCTAGCTGCCAATACAAACATTAGCTTAGGCAACACATTTTGAAGATGAGCTGCTTAGTCATACATGTTTATCGGGAGCCAAGTGTAGTATTAAAACAGTCACATTTATTTCTCCTTAGTAAAGGCAAAACCCCAGTATAACAAACAAATTATTATGGCGGGGGGGGGGGGGGATCTGGGTAAACAAGGGAAGTATTTCATGCATCAGAGTTCTCTGTCTTTAATTCATTCACTAAATAGAATTTATGAGCATGCTTTGTTTATATAACAAATAGGCAATGAATAACAGCAAGATTAGATCAGTCTTTCTTTAACCAGCTTCTAAAAGATGACAATTACTCCTGGTTATCGTCAAATGTAGCAGTATAGCCAAGGGCAGTACATTTGTATGTCCTTGTACTCCAGGAGTTAAAGTACTACAAAGGACATATTTTAAGATGACATCTCCAGCAAATATTCTTCATTTGTCAAGGTTTCTAATGTTTTCACAAATCTTCCCAGTACTCACATCAAGGTCTACTGAATCAAAACATAAGTCAAGTTTCCCATAGACTCAACAGTCCTGTAACAAGGGACTCAGTCAAAATTAGAGATAGTGAACACAAAGTCAAAAACCTAATATTTTTATGCACCCATACTGCTGGAGAAGCTCTATCCACCATGAGCCATGGAAACATTTATCCAAACATCAGAGATTGCAGGTGCAAACAATGTGATGATTCTCCTCAGCAACAATAAAGATTTAGTTAATTCACCCCAGCAAACAATCACTTGACTGTAACATTCCAGAAAAAGTTGTAAGGTTGAAAACAAATTGCTGGCGGAAAAGATAAAACATCACTGTTAGATTTTTTTCTAGTTTTTTTTGTTGAAACAAACTACAAAATGGAATACAAACATATGACTACTCAAATCAAATCAGAACTCAGGCACATTAATCACCTTACCTTGACACCAGGATCTCGGCTTGTTCCAAAGTGTGCTACAATTAGATCAACGGCAGTGTTCACAGCCTTAACAAGACCTGCCATAATAAAGTTGGATGAGCACTACAGTGGATATTATATTGACAACTGTTATACTACATTTAAAAGAAACTTTAAATACAATTTGGAACAGAAAACAACTGTGTGACAAACGCTGCGCTAAGTATAAACGTGACAAGTTCACAAACCGAATGAGTTAGAAAATTTCAATCCATACGATTTATAGTAATTCCTTCCTTTGTACCACATGAAATATTTTGGCTGTCAGTGGTGCCATTCATTAAAAATATACTGTAATTATTAACACATCAACCTAAAAGTAAACAAATTTAAATGTTTCATATACTGTATTCCACAATGTTCACAGAATTTAATTTGTAATCATTTGAATGAAAATTCAATGGGATTAAGATTGTTCATTCTTGCACTCGTAGAGAAATTATTTTCCTAATATTAGTGCAACTGATTGATCACAGGAAATGCTTAACATGCTAATTTTTGGTATCTGGTCAGCTGAGTGAGTGATACACTTTGATAATATATTCAAAACATATTAATCTTGAAAATATTGAATTTAAGACAACTCTGCCTTCAATAATGTGCATACAAAGTGGCTGATGTCAAAATCTAAATTTTACCTTTTTTCTGTAGCAAATCTATGGAGATACTTTCTGTGGTTCCATCAGGTGATAAACAGAATTCAGCTGGGGGTTTCTCAGCCAGTGAAAAATAATCCGGAAAGAAATCACTGTAATAGTTCTGAAGTTGCTTCACAGATTGGCCTACAAAAAGGGAGATCATATTATTTAATCCATCACTAAATTAAATGCATTTTAATACTAATAATACTTTTTCAAACATTCTTCAATGAAATGCAATATTTCCTTGCATCCCTCACCTCAATTCCAGAATTCACTGACATCTTAAATTGCCTGTTTTACCTACTCATTTAATTGGCTACATAAAACTTTCAAGCTCATGATATTTCTGAGGACTGTACCTTTTCACACTAGTAATGATCTGTATAAAGGCACTAGGGAAATTACCTGAATGCAATGCACAGACATTATAAAATCCAAGTTGAACTAGAGGAGATAATTTTGTTTTGTTCATTCACGTCAAATTCATTCATAGGATGTGGATATTGCTGGCAGTACCAACATTTATTGCCTATCTTGAATAACCTTCAAGTAGGAGGTGGTGAGCTCTGCTATTGAACTGCAGGGGGCAGTGCTGTTCACATGTGCCCACTGAGTTTGTTCTTCCAGGTGGTAGTAACATTCAGTATATGCTCTTACAGAAGCTTTAGCCCGTTGGCTCACACTACTGCCAGTAGTGGTGAAGGATTAGATGCCAATTGTAACAAGGTTCATGACTGGATGAGCAACTTCAACAGATAAGTGAAGAGTATTCCACCACACTGTGACATGATTTCTGACTTGTAGATGGTCAATTTAAGTTGAAATCATTAATAATGGAAGGAATAACCTCCATCTATATGGTTGCTACTTGATCTGGACAGTTTAGGAAAGTTGGGAGACATAAATACAGGTTATGAAAGCTGGCCAATACTTTTGTAAACACATGCCCGAAACGTCGATTCTCCTGCTCCTTGGATGCTGCCTGACCTGCTGCGCTTTTCCAGCAACACATTTTCAGCTCAATACTTTTGTAAAGTCAATCATGGAATATGGGCAACCCTGGCAAAGCCAGCATTTATTGTCATTTTAACCAGCACTTGAGAAGGTGCTGCTGAGCATTTTGGAGGCATTTTGATTATTGGGGATTGTCACTCGGTCTCCTAGGGTTTGCCCAATTGCTTCAAGGATCATAGAACTTTGGAGATGTTTCTCCCAAGTTGGACCAAGATCTTTGATTTCATCTATGTTACATAAGATGTGTATATAGTAAACAGTATATATTTTAAGATCATTTATTTTAGATTTTGGATTTGAGCTAATGGCATATGGGCTTAGTCTGTGTGTCTGAAGAGGTTCAATGCTTAACTTCTAAATAACCCTGTAGCCAAGATGATTCCTATTAAAGACAGTATGAAAGAGATAGTTCCTGATGTATAATAGAATTTTGCTTTCATTGGGAGTATGTTTACTTCATTTGCTCGTTAAAAAAATGCATTGGCCTTTTAGTTTGGAAGGTTATAGATTGATTGTTTTAATCTTTTGATTAAGGAAAGCTCTTCTAACTTGGGGAAAAATCTTCTAGGTTTCAGTTTGGTATTTGGCAAAATCTTGATAGAAGATATTGATGGTAAACATTTGCTCCTAAGAAAAGAAGATAATCTAACAGCCCTGTTTAAAAACAGAGAGGGGCAGAAGACCAGAAACTATAGGCCTGTCAGCCTGACCTTGGTCTTGGTAAGATTTTAAAGTCCATTAATACGTATGAGATTGTGGACTTCTTGAAAGTGCATGGTAAAATAGAGCTGAGTGCCAAAACTAGCAAAATTCTTTGAGGAACTAACAAGCAAGTGAAACAAAGGAGAGCAAGTAAATGTGATGTATTTGGATTTCCAGAAGGCCTTTGAGAAGGAGCCACACAGGTGGCTGCTAAATAGGAGAAGAGCCCAGAGTATTAGGGGCAAGGTACTGGCATGGATAGAGGATTGGCTGGCTGGCAGAAAGCAAAGAGTAGGATTAAAAGGGTCTTTTCAGGATGGCAGCCAGTGATTAATGGAGTTCTGCAGGTTCCTTGTTGGGACCACAACAATTCTCATTATATATCAAAGATATGGATGAAGAAATTGAGGGTATTATTGTTGAGTTTGCGCAGGATACAAAGATAGATGGAGGGACAGGTAGGGTTGAGAAAGCAGAGAGGCTGCAGAAGGACTTTGACAGGCTAGCAGAATGCAAAAAAAGTGGCAGATAAAATACAATATGGGAACGTGTGAGGTTATACACTTTGGTAAGAAGAATAGAGGTGAAGACTATTATCTAAATCGGGAAAGACTTCAGAAGTCTGAAGCACAAAGGGACATGGGAGTCCCAGATCAGGATTCTGTTCAGGTTAACATACAGATTCAGTTGGCAGTTAGGAAAGCAAATGCAATACCAGCATTCATTTCAACACGGCTAGAAAACAAGAGCAAAAAAGTAATATTGAGGTGATATAAATCTCTGGTCAGATGCATTTGGAATAGTGATGTGGAGATGCCAGTGTTGGACTGGGGTGAACAAGGTCAGAAATTACATGGCACCAGGTTATAATCCAACAGGTTATCAGGTGAGGAGGAGCTCTTCAAAAGCTTGTGATTTCAAGTAAATCTGTTGGACCCTCCTAGAGGAAGAATGTTGTGAAACTTGAAAGGGTTCAGAAAAGATTTACAAGGATGTTGCCAGAGTTGGAGGGTTTGAGCATTAGGGAAAGGCTGAATAGGCTGGGGCTGTTTTCCCTGGAGTGTTGGAGGCGGAGGGATGATCTTATAGAGGTTCATAAAATCATGAGAGATATGGATGGAGTAAATAGACATGGTCTTTTCCCTTAAGGGCTTATGCCCGAAACGTCCATTTTCCTGCTCCTCGGATGCTGCCTGACCTGCTGTGCTTTTCCAATACCACACTCTCGATCCTGGGGTGGGGGACTGCAGAACTGGAGGGCATAGGTTTAGGGTGAGAGCAGAAAGATTTAAAAGGGACCTAATGGGCAACTTTTTCATGCAGAGGGTGGTGTGTGTATAGAATAAGCTGCCAAAGTGGTGGAGGCTGGTACAATTACAGCATTTAAAAGGCATCTGAATGGGTACATGAATAGGAGGGATATTGGCTAAGTGCTTGCAAATGGGACTAGATTAGGTTAGGATATCTGGTCAGCATGGAAGAGTTGTACCAAAGAGTTTATTTTTGAGCTGTACATCTCTATGACTATGACTATAACCTGGTGTAGTATGACTTCTGACTTTGGAATATTGTGAACAGTTTTGGTATGGTATCGGAGGAAGGATGAGCTGGCATTGAAGGAGGCCAAGAGAAGGGTGACAAGAGTGATTGCGGGAATGAAGAACTTATAATATGATGTGCTGTTGAGGAATCTGGATCTGTGGTCAATGGAGTTTAGAAGGATGGGTAGTATGTGATTGAAACTTACAGAATACTGAAAAATAGAGTGGATGTGGAAAAGATGTTGCCATTAGTAGGAGAGACTAGAACCTGAACTCACAGCCTCAGAGTGAAGAGACAACTCTTTAGAATTGAATTGAATTTATTGTCACATGTACCAAGGCACAGTGAAAAGCTTTGTTTTGCAAGTAATAAAGGCAGATTATATAGTTAAGTTGCTTGGATAAGTAAATAATAGGCAAGCAGCACCAAAAACAAAAGTACAGGCAAATGTTAAGAGTTTATGAGTCCATTCAGTATTCTGACAACAGTAGGGTAGAAGCTGTTACAAAATCAGCTAGTGCGTGTGTTCAGGCTTCTGTGCTATCTCCGAATGTAGAGGTTGTAGAAAAATATTGCCAGGTTGGGATGGATCTTTGAGAATGCTGGCAGTGAGGAGGTACTTCTTCAGCCAAAGGGTGGCTAATCTGTGGAACTCATTATTGCAGATTGCTATGGAGGCTAAGTCATTAAGTGAATTTATGACAGAGGTAGATAGGTTCTTGATTGGGTCAAGAAGGCAGGAGAACGGGATTGAGAAGCATATCAGCCATGATTAAATAACAGAGCAGACTCGATGGGCTGAATAGCCTAATTCTGCTGTATTTATGTCTATTCTCACATATCTTATGGTCTAATAGTTTAAAGTGGTTAAGAAATAGATTTCTTCAGTATAAGGAATTTAGTTTTAAAGTTCCAATCTGAAGCTTATGGCTAAATCCCTTGAAAGGCTTACTTGAAGCTAAGATATTGCAGAATCTAAGTAAGAAGTGATCAGATTTACAGCCACAGCTATGTCAAACCCGATGTCTAACAAAGAAGGGAATTCTCGCTCCCATCTTTGAATATTATAAATGGGTACTGTGGGATTATCAAGATTGTAGTTTACCACAGGTTTTGAAATCTTTAAACTTGTATTCTAGGTAAATAGTTTGGTTTATCTATTTTATCTTCATTTGTTTTGAGTAAGAAACTTCTGTTTTATGGTCAAAACCAAATCTGCAACATTGCATGCTTGTGTTTCAAAGAAAGACCATTTCATTAAAGTTTAGCAACAAAGCATGATCTGTCAATCCACATTTCAATCTGGGGTATGAATTGTCTTATCATGACACCCACTACCCTACATGAGGAATAGAGGTAATGCATGGGAATAGTGGGCATGTAGCATTGGAAATGAGAGTCATTGTATACAAACAATTTCTAATAGCAGTTGGTAAAAACAATGACTGCAGATGCTGGAAACCAGGTTCTGGATTAGTGGTGCTGGAAGAGCACAGCAGTTCAGGCAGCATCCAAGGAGCTTCGAAATCGACGTTTCGGGCAAAAGGCTTTGCCTGAACTGCTGTGCTCTTCCAGCACCACTAATCCAGAATTCTAATAGCAGTTGTCAATACAACAGCCAGTCTTTGCCCACGATTTCTCATGTATGTTTGTAAACTGATGTTAAGCTTTAACTTTGTGAAAAATGTAAAAAAACAGAATGTCATAAAGGGCAGACTAATAATGCTTCACAATAAACCTTCTACTTCCCATATACTGTCTCTAGCCAGATATAGTGCTCTGGTGTACTTTAAGGAAAACCACTGTTCATCTGGCAACTGCCTGAAACAGGTGCCACTTAACGTATTCCATGAGCAGTGCCTTTGAAATGGAACTCAATGATCAAATGAATGTTTTGTGCCAATTACCTGAAAAAGATATCTGCACTTGGCAAATGTGACGAGCAGAAGTGCTATTAACAGCATTTAGTATCAAAAGGAATTTCTGCTTGCTGGTGGATTATTGCAACAGATATGCCGCTTTCTCTAATTATTCTTTGACTGATTGGGAGCATAAGTATGTTTTTTTCTTGGTCATTCATCATTGTAACTGAGGATTAGGAATGATATCAAAATTGGCTTACCTGATAATTATCTTAACGTATTTGGGGAATTCCTTCCTTTGTGTTTCAACTTGGAATTGTATATCTAAGGGTTCATGACAATGCATTTATGTCTTAAGTCTTATATTGGCACATCTGCTATTGAGCCACTTGTTTGCCCTGTGCTGATACTGTTATTATTGTTAAATGAATGCCCAGTAACATCTTACAGAACTTAATTCTTACCTAAATGCCATCCATATCAACACACAAATCAGCAGTAATATTGTTTTCTTTTAAATTAAAAATATTTCTTCTTCCTGGTTCTAAAATCACAATGAAGCAATATATATATATCTCTCTCCAAACTGATATTTTCAACAGCCAAAAGTAGTAGACAGAAAGAAAAGTACAGTGGAAATGTATTAAGCAAAGGTACTTGGGCAAAAGATATCAAGAAATAAATAAGATTAAAGTAGTTTTACAAACTATATGGCGATATATTCCAGAAGCATGAAACAAAACTGCACCATATAGCCTTGAGCGAATATGGCTAACACCACTTTTGCCAGAAAATTCCAGATATGTTTTCTTCTTGATCATCCCAGGACCTGACTGTTTAGGCTCCAAATTACAGCCAAATCCTTTTATACGGTCATGACCAAGGGGATTTCTTCTGCGATATTCTCTCCATTTGAGTGTCAGAGGTGCAATGTGATTAGCTAGAAAGTACAGTAGATGAAAAACTTAGAAGAGTCAGAAAGATTTTGTGATTTAAACGCACATTCAAGAATGCTTATATAATATTCAAAATATTCTACTCCAAGATTTTGTATTAAAACTATAAAATCACAATTTCATTAGAAAACATTATAGGATATTGTTCAAGTTTATAGAATGACTACATAGCTTCCTAATCTGAAGTTATTGGTACACTCGTAACATTGTTTTAACTCAAGTTTAAAAAACTTCACTTGACTTGCCTTTCCTCGTTTCAGGTATTTTTCTTTCAAAAGATCCTCTTCCAATGACTGGAAAACCAAATCTACCGTGTAATAAGAATTTAATTTTCATTAACCTGTACTTTAATTTTGGTCTGCCTCTTTGCTTCCAGAAGTGAGGCTCCTTCCAGATTTTAATACCGATTAGAATCATAGAATCCCTACAATGTGGAGGCAGGCCATTGGGCCCATCAAGTCCACACCAACTCTCTGAGCAGCATCCCACCCAGGCCCACCCCCCACCCTAACCTGCCCGTCTTTGGACTGCAGGAAGAAAACAGAGCAACTGGAGGAAACCTACTCAGACATGGGGAGAATGTGCAAACTCTATACAGACAGTCGTCTAAGGGTGGAATTGAACCCTGGTCCCTGGCACTGTGAGCCAACAGTGCTAACCACTGAGCCATCATGCCACCCAATTAGAATCATAAAATTTCTGCAAGTAGGTGAGCTACAATTGCCATTAGTATCCTGGAATACTTCCGCCAGCATATGGTTTAAAGCTGATTTCTTTATGGTTGATACCTTTAAACATCACTTCTTTGATCTTCTCAACAAGAGTCTATAAAGACATCTATGAACTAGACAATCTAATTCTACAAATGAGGAAGCAACCAACATGACGTGCTAATGTGTGTATCAGAGTGAAAAATCAGGACAAGAGAAAGAAAATGCCTATTACTAGAATTTAATCATGCCAAGATCTTGATTTTCTATTTTTCTTGTATGAAATCTTGCTTCTTTCAGCAAGTAGTGTGAGGTTGAACGGAGGTGAAATCTAATCCAATTACATTACTGATCACAAGCAATATACCCTCGTAGTCAATGAAATATTTCAGATTATGGCAATTATAGCTCCAATCCATTTAGTTACTTTTAACAAAATAAGTCAGTGTTTACCAGATGTGAAGCCTGATGCCACATGGTTAAGTAGTGCAGCTTTTCCACTTCTGCCTTGGTTATCCTTGTGATGTTCCAGATGGCTGCTGACACCATTTCCTTTTACATTAGCAGATATTGGCAATACAATTTGATGGGAACAACAGCTGGAGCTCTGTCCAGTTTGAAAATTCCCTTGTTCTTTCTTTGGAGCTTCCTTAGGACTCTTTCTTTCATCTCTAATATGTTGAAGATGAGTTTTGATGGGTGAAACAGCACCTTTTACTGGGGAAGATTGAACTGAAACGAGATTCGCAGATAAAGGACATGATCTACTTCTTGGGGGGTGGATTCCATAATTTCTTTCTGGTGACACAGCAGATGATGAATTTCCATTCTCCAAGATACATGCATCATTTCTCACTGGTGAGTAACTGCCCAATGGTGATGGCCTAATTGCGTCTGGTACAGGCCTCCGTGAACAGTACTCATTTATGGGAGAAGAGTTCCTCTGTTTCTCATTCTCATCTGCATTGAATCCATTCTGTGACTTGCCTACTGTCGCTATATTTTCCAACGACACCATACCACCAGAAGAACTAGATGTACCACTTGAATGTCCATTTGTTGTCAGCTGACTACTTGGAATACTGTACATATATGAAACAGAAGATGCACTATGGTTCTGCAGTGGACGAACCCTGGGAATTTGTTTGCTCAATGGGTGGTGCAGAATAAATGGTTGAATAGGCAATGTAGTTGGGCGTTGTTCTTTACTGTAACGGATAACTGCATTGGCTTCTGATCCATCACCTACATTACCATGAGTAGACAAAGGATAGAGGGATCAGATGAATAAAACCAAAAACATCAGATAAAGCCAGACAGGTAGATTGCTTCTTCTAAGTGTCAGAAACATGAGTTATTTTAGAAATGCATTATTTAACAGGAGTTACAGAAAAAGCAACAATTAAAAGAAGATAAAGATAAAGTGCAAGGAAAAATTGATTCAACATAGCAAAACTAAAACAGTGTTGAAAATGACAATTCTACGTCTATCCTTGTGTATTATCTTCTCAATGTGAGCACAGTCAAATTAAAAAAGAAATACAACATTGCATACAGTTAATATTCAACAGACAGTTCCAATGCTGAGAGAAGATTGCATAAGGTTCATATAACACCTTGCAAAGTACACAAAAGCAATAATTACCAACAGTAGCTCCATATAATGTACCTTCAGTGGTTGCCTTTGAAAAGGCATCAAGAGAAATTAAGGCAAGAGAAACTTGGGCAAGAGAATCCACATCATGATGAAGTGGCATTAAGAAGGTAGAGTACCATAATTAAGTGGTGTAAATGAATGGCTCTATTCCAAGTAGCTCTGCTTGCAGCACTACAAATAATACAATTTTTAAAATTCACTCATGTGATTTGGGCATCACTGGCTGGCCAGCATTTAATGTTCATTTGCAGGTGGTGGTGGTGAGATGCCTTCTTGAACACTGCACTCCATGTGCTGTACGTTGACCCACAATGCTATTAGGAAGGATATTCCAATTCTTTGACCAAGTGACACTGCAGGAACAGCAATATACTTGCAAGTCACAATGGCATGGGAGAGACTTGAAGATGGTGGTGTTCCCATGTATCTGCTGCCTTGTCCATCCAGATGAAAGTGGTCATGGGTCTGGACAGGCTGTCGAAGGATTCTTGGTGAATTTCTGCCGTGCATCTTGTAGATGGTACATACTGCTGCCACTAAGCATTAGTGGTGGAGGAGTGGATGCATGTGGATGTAGTACCAAAGAAGTAGGCTGCTTTGTCCGGGTGTGATTGAGATTCTTGAGTGTTTTTGAGATGCACCTATCCAGACAAGTGAGGAATATTCTATCACAGTCCTGACTTGTGACTAATTTCAGACTGGGGACCTGTGACCAGCAGAGTTCTGCAGGGATCGGTGCTGGGTCCCCTGTTGTTTGTCATTCATATAAATGATTTGGTTGAGAATTTATGAAGCAGAGTTAGTACATTTGCGGATGACACCAAAATTGGTGGTATAGTCGACAGCGAAGATTACAAAGTGAACTTGATCAATTGGACCAGTGGGTTGAGGAGTGGCAAGTGGAGTTTAATTTGGATAAAAACAAGCTGTTGCCTTTTGGAAAGATGGGCAAGGGCAGGATTTATATAGTTAATGTTACGGCCCTGGGTAGTGTTGTTGAATACAGAGACTCAGGGGTTCAGGTACACAGTTCTTTGAAAGTTACATCACAGGTAGACAGGATGGTTAAGAGGAATTTAGCACACTTGCCTTCATTACTCAGACCACGGAGTATAGGAATTGGGACATCATGTTGCGATTGTGCAGGATGTTGATGAGATCACTTTTGGAGTACTGTGTACAGTTCTGGTTGCCCCACTATTGAAAGGATAGTATTAAATTGGTGAGGTCAGAAAAGATTTAAAAGGATACTACTGGGTTTCAGGATTTGAGTTACAAAGATAGGTGGATAGGTGGGGACTTTGTTTACTGGAGTGTCGGAGGTTGAGAGGTGATTTTACAGAGATTGATAAAAACATGAGGAGCAAAGATAAAGTGAATAGCAAAGGTCTTTTCCCTAGGGTAGGGGAGTTCAATACTAGAGGGTATATTTTTGAGGTGAGAAGTGAAAGATTTAAAAGAAACCTGAGGGGCAACGTTTTCACAGAGGGTGGTTCATATGTGGAATTGCCTGAGGAAGTTAGATACAGCTACAGTTACAACATTTAAGAGACATTTGGACAGGTAAGTGAATAGGAAAGGCTTAGAGGGATATGGGTCAAATGCAGGCAAATAGGACTAGATTACTTTACAAAACTTGGGCAGCATGGACGAGTTGGCCTGAAGGGTTTGTTTCTGTGCTGGATGACTGTGAGGCTATGATAGACTTTGGGGAATCAGGACTTGTGTTACTCACCACATTATTCCTAGCCTCCGACCTACTCTTGCAGCCACTGTATTTATGAGGCAAGTCCAGTTGAGTTTCTGGTCAATGGTAACCCCCAGGATGCCGATAGTAAGGGATTCAGTGATGGTAATACCATTGAATGTCAAGGGGTGGTGGTTAGATTGCTTTGTATTGGTAGTGGTCACAGCCTGAAAGGGTTCAGAAGAGATTTACAAGATGTTGCCAGGGTTGGAGGATATGAGCTATAGGGAGAGGTTGAACAGGCTGGGGCTGTTTTCCCTTGAGTGTCGGAGGCTGAGGGGTGACCTTATAGAGGTTTATAAAATCATGACCGGCATGGATAGGGTAAATAGACACAGTCTTTTCCCTAGGGTCGGAGAGTCCAGAACTAGAGGGCATAGGTTTAGGGTGAGAGGGGAAAGATATAAAAGAGACCTAAGGGGCAACATTTTCACACAGAAGGTGGTACGTGTATGGAATGAGCTGCCAGAGGAAGCGGTGGAGGCTGGTACAATTGCAACATTTAAAAAGCATTTGGATAGGTATATGAATAGGAAGGGTTTAGAGGATAATGGGCCGGGTGCTGGCAGGTGGGACTAGATTGGGTTGGGATATCTGGTCGGCATGGACGGGTTAGACCGAAGGATCTGTTTCCATGCTGTACATCTCTTTTCACACAGAGGGTGGTTCATATGTGGACTTTATGACTCTATGTTAATTGTGTGGCTCAAATACTACTTGCCACTTGTCAGCCAAAGTGTGGATATTATCCAGGTTTTGTCACATTCTAACATGGACTGCTTCAGTTTCATGGTCCTAATCATTGACAAACATCCCCACTTCCGACCTTATGAGGAGAGAAGGTCATTGATGAAGAAGCAGCTGAAGATGACTAGGTGCAGGACATCACCCTGAGGAACACAATTTACAGCATAGAAACAGGCCCTTCTGCCCAACAGATCTATACAGGTGGAAAAATAAACTGTTTTGAAGACACAGAAAGCATTGGGCCATAAGATGGGTGCTCCCAGCAGGGAGTGGAATATGAATATACTTCAGCCAAATTTGCAGACAACACAAAAATAGGTGGAAAGATAGTTTGCAAGAGGGGTACAATAAAATACTGATAGGTTAAGTAAGTGGACAAAAAGTTGGTAAGATGCAGGAAGTATGAAGTTGTTCAGTTTGGGAGGGAGAATGAAAGAACAAATTAATATTAAATGGAAAAGAGTCATAGAGTCATAGAGATGTACACATGGAAACAGACCCTTCGGTCCCACCTGTCCATGCCGACCAGATATCCCAACCCAATCCAGTCCCACCTGCCAGCACCCGGCCCATATTCCTCCAAACCATTCCTATTCATATACCCATCCAAATGCCTTTTAAATGTTGCAATTGTACCAGCCTCCACCACATCCTCTGGCAGCTCATTCCATACACGTACCACCCTCTGTGTGAAAATGTTGCCCCTTAGGTCTCTTTTATATCTTTCCCCTCTCATCCTAAACCTATGCCCTCTAGTTCTGGACTCCCCGACCCCAGGGAAAAGACATTGTCTATTTATCCTATCCATGCTCCTCATAATTTTGTAAACCTCTATAAGGTCATCCCTCAGCCTCCGACGCTCTAGGGAAAACAGCCCCAGCCTGTTCAGCCTCTCCCTGTAGCTCAGATCCTCCAACCCTTGCAAAATCCTTGTAAATCTTTTCTGAACTCTTTCAAATTTCACCACATCTTTCCGATAGGAAGGAGACCAGAACTGTACGCAATATGCTAACAGTGGCCTAACCAATGTCCTGTACAGCCGCAACATGACCTCCCAACTCCTGTACTCAATACTTTGACCAATAAAGGAAAGCATACCAAACGCCTTCTTCACTACCCTATCTACCTGCAGCTCCACTTTCAAGGAGCTATAAACCTACACTCCAACGTCTCTTTGTTCAGCAATGGGGACTTGAGTACAAAAGCTTGTACAAGGGTGCAGCAGGTAATCAGGAAGGCTAATGGAATGTACAAGGGGATTGAAGTAGAAGAATGGGGAAGCCTTACTCAACTGTACATGGTGCTGGTGAAACAACATCTGGAGTATTGTGAGCAGGTTTTGTCTGCTTATTTAAATAAAAATATTGTTTCATTGGAGACAGTTCAGGATGATTCCTGGTATGACCAAAGGCTAAACAGGTTGGTGTTTTACTCATTGAAGTTGAGAAGAATAGAAGGTGATCTTATTAAAGCATACAGGATTCTTAAGGGGCTCGGCAGAGTACATACTGAAAGGATGTTTCCTCTCAAGGGAGAGTCTAGGATATGAGGGCATAGTCTAAGAAGAAAGGAGTACCAATTTCAGGCTGAGAGGAAAATGAATTGCTTCTCTCAAAGGGTTGAGTACCTTTGGAACTCCTTGCCAAAAAAAGGGGCCGAATCCTTTTGTATATTTAAAACTGAGATAGATAAATATCTTGGTGGTAAAAACAATAACTGCAGATGCTGGAAACCAGATTCTGGATTAGTGGTGCTGGAAGAGCACAGCAGTTCAGGCAGCATCCAAGGAGCTTCGAAATCGACGTTTCGGGCAAAAGCCCTTCATCAGGAATAATGATGAAGGGCTTTTGCCCGAAACGTCGATTTTGAAGCTCCTTGGATGCTGCCTGAACTGCTGTGCTCTTCCAGCACTACTAATCCAGATAAATATCTTGGTCAGCAGGAGAATCAAGGGTTATGGGGAAAGTGGACATGAGGAATGCAAGATCAGCAATGAGTCTATTGAATAGCAGAGCAGGCTTCAGGGATCAAACTAGGCGGACGTGGGTACTTCAGATGCTGGTGATTAGAGTCAAGATTAGAGTGATGCTGGAAAAGCACAGCAGGTCAGGCAGCATCTGAAGAGCAGGAAAATCGATGTTTCGAGCAAAAGCCATTCATCAGGAACGGAGGCAGGGAGACTCCAGGGTAGAGAGATAAATGGTGGTGAGGGTGTGAGTGCGGTAGTCTGGGGAGAAGGTAGCAAAGAGTACAATAGGTGAATGGGGAGGTGGGGGTAAAGGTGATAGGTTGGAGAGGAGGTGGAGCGGATTGGTGGAAAGGAAGATCGACAAGTGGGAGAGGCCATGAGGATGGTGGAACTGGGATAAGGTGGGAGTGGGGGGGAAATGAGGAAACTGGTGAAGCCCACATTGATTCCATGGGGTTGAAGGGTCCCAAGGCGGAAAATGAGGCGTTCTTCCTCCAGATGTCGGATGGTGAGGGAGTGACGATGGAGGAGGTCCAGGACCTGCATGTTCTCGGCAGAGTGGGAGGGGGAGTTGAAATATTCGGCCAAGGGGCGGTGGGGTTCATTGGTGCAGGTGTCCCAAAGATGTTCTCTGAAGTGCTCTGCGAGAGGGTGTTCGGTCTCCCCCAGTGCAGGTGAAACTTTGATGGATGTGGAAGGCACCTTTGGGGCCTTGGACGGAGGTGAGGGGGGAAGGCGTGGGCACAGGCTTTGAAATTCCGGGGTCAAACTGCCTACTGTTTTTTCTATTTCTTATGATCTTATAGACTAGAGGACAGCTAATGTGGTTCCACTTTTCAAAAAAGGTAGTAAAGATAACCCAGGGAAGGAGGTAATGCTGAAAAGTGTGAGATGATGCACTTTGGATGAAGCAACTAAACAACGGAGTACTCAATAAATGGTAGGCCACTAGAAAACTCAGAGGGATACAGGGATCTTGGGTGCTTGTCCACAGATTCCTGAAGGCAACAGGACAGATTAATAGGGTAGTTAAGATGACATACCAGACACTTGCGTTTATCAGTCATGGTATAAATCAGAATAGTAGAGAAATTATGTTATAGCTGTACAAAATTTAGTACATAGTACTCCAGCTGTCGCCTAATCAATTCTAGTCACCATACTATAGGAAGAATGTGATCGCACTGGAGAGAATGCAGAGGAGATTCACAGGATGTGGTCTAAGATGGAGCAGTTCAGCTATGAAAAAAAGCTGGATTAGTTCATGTTGCTTTCTTTAGAGAATAGAAGGCTGAGATGGGACCTGATGGAAATGTATAAAATTATGAGGGGCATGGGTCGGTTGGATAAGAAGCAGTTATTCCCCTCAGATAAAAAAGTCACTAGTAAGGGGGCATCATTTTAAGGTGAAAGGCAAAAGGTTTAGAGAGGATTTGAGGAAAACTCTTTTCATCTGGTGGGTGGTGGGGGAATCTAGATGCACTGGCCGAGAAGGTAGTTGAGGTGGGAAACTTCACAGCTTTTAACAAGGACGAGTACTTGTTGAGCATTTGAAATGTTGTAAGATTCAAGACTATGGGGCAAATACTGGAAAGAATAGTTTTATTTGGCAGTGCAGACTTGTTGGGCTGAAAGGTGTCTTCTGTAGTGTATGATTCTATGGTAGGTGATGTACAATTTTACTATACATGCGCATTTACTACACATCTCTCTGAACACCAACTTGTTTCTCACTTTTAAAAATGTTTTTGTTTTTCCATTCTTCCTTGCAAAGTAGCTAACTTTAAAAAGTGAGAAGTAAGTGTTTGTATTCAGGGATTTGGGTGACCTTGTGCAGGAAGCACAGAAAGTTAACATGCAGGAACAACAAGGAATTAGGAAGGCAAATGTTAAGAGTAAGAAAATCTTGCTGAAATTATATTAGACTTTGGGAAGACCAAATGTGGAACAATGTGCACAGTTTTGGTACTTAATGCAAAGAAGCACATACTTGCAAGGAAGGTTCACTGGATGGGAACATAGGACAGTCTTCCGAGGACAGTTACAAAAAAAAGGCCTATATTCTCAGGAGTTCAGTGGAATGAGGAATGATATTGTTGAAACATATAGATTTTGAGAGGGCTGGACAGGGTACATATTGAAAGGTTGCTTCCCCATCTGAAGAGACTGGAACTTGGGGATATATTGTCAACATAAGGAGTACCCATTTCTGACAAGTTAAGAATATCTTCACCTGGTGGGCAATGAACCTTTAGAATTCTCTACTCCAGACACTGTTGATACTTAGTTGTTAAGAGTATTCATGTTCTACATGTTCCCACAATATCGCCACCATAATGCAATGCAAATTGCCTTTCACAAAAACATGAGGCCATTCAACCCCTTGAACTTGCTTCACCATTCATTATGATCATGGGTGATCATCGAGCCCAATACCTTAATACCACCCCTTTCCCAATATTCCTTGATCCTGTTAGTCACAATAATGGTATCTATCTCCTCCCTGAAAACACAATGTTTTGGCCTCAGTGACAGTAACTCATCACTTTCTGGGTGAAGAAATTTCTCATCTCAGATTTAAAGGGTTTACCTCTAAGCCTTGAACTATGACCCCTGATTTGGGAACATCCTTCCTGCATCTAATCAGTCTAGTCCTGTTAGAATTGTGTAGGTTTTTATGAGATCCCCTCTTCTTATGCTTTTAAACTCTCATGAATACAATCCTAAGCAACTCAATCTCCCCTCATATGCCAGTCTTGCCAGCTCAGGAATTAATTTGGTAAATCTGCATAGCACTCCCTCAACAGCAAGAACATCATTCTTCAGATCAGGAGACCAAAACTGCACATAATACTCAGATGTGGCCTCACCAATGCCCTGTAAAAACTGCAGCAAGACATCCTTATTCAGGTGCTTGAATCCTCTCAGTATGAAGGCCAACATACAATTTGCCTTCTTTACTGCCTGCTGCATCTGCACACTAACTTTCTGTCACTGGTGCACAAGGACGTCCAAGTTTTGTTGAACATTCCCCTCACAATTTACAGTCAGTCATTCATATAATAATGTGCCTTCCTATTTTTGTTACCAAAAATGGATAATCTCACATTTCCCAACATGATATTGTACCTATGTATTTGCCTACTTATTCAGCCTGTCCAAATCATACTGCTACACCTATGTATTGTCACAACTCACCCTTCCCTACAGCTTTGTGTCATCTACAAATTTTCAGAAATTACATTTCTTTCCCTCATCTAAATTATTAACATATATTGTGAATAGCTGAGGTCCCAGTACCAATTCCTGTGGTAACCCACTAGTTACTGCTGTCATTCAGAAAAAGACAAATTTCTTCAGACTCTTCTTTTCCTATCTATTAACCAATTTTCTATGAGTCTCAATTGCAATTAACACCATTTAATGATACCATGGAAAAAAATAAAGCTTTCCTGAATTTCATTTGACATCAAGGGTCGAGAAGACTTTCACAATGTTACAAAACATCAGATAGCAAACAATGTTCTTATATAAATTACTTCATCTTCCTTCATCTTTAACCCATTTCAGCTATGATTTTTTAACTTTCTTCCCCATTCCTCCACCCTCTCAAAACAACTCTTTTGAGATTCACAAAGCACTTCAGTCTGGCTTCTACTGTACACATAAGCAAAACTCTCCTGGCCACAATCATAAATGGTATCATCTGCACTGGCATAACTTACTACCCCTGGTTGTCTGCTTATGTGCCTCTGACACCACACAATACCTTACAATTCGTTCCTCAACCTCATCATTACCTCATTATCAGACTGCTTGCCAAAATCAAATAATGAATATTCTGATTTTCTTTGGCAAAGTATCAGGAAGTCTGACATTTCTGCTCCTACCACAAAAATTCATTTCCTTTTAAATGGCACCATCTTCTCACCGACTTGTTCAGACCAGACAATGTAAATTTTCATATCCTATTACACCCACAGCAGATCCTCTTAACAAGAAGTCCAGTTATTTCCATACCTGAAACATTACCATTCTCCAGCCCTGCCTCAGCCTCACTGAAGCTACCACATTTACTCATGTTTTTGTCATTTCCGAATTCAGTTTCCTCAATACTCTTTGTTGGTTTTGCACCCTTCATCCAGCATAATTTTTGACATGTCCAGGATTTACCATGCACAGGATTCAATTGGCTAACGTGAGTTTTCGACTCAGTTTACCCCTCATTAATATGAAATGGGTCACATTCTCTTCAATATAAAGAACTTATTTTTCAAATCCCTCCACCATCTCATCTATCCTATCTTTAATACCTACACTAACTTTCTATCCCTTTATTTTGCCTTTGGCATTTTTAATCTCACATTGGGAATGGGGCTGTCAACTATATCAGCTATACTTTCTGAATTTGCTTAGCTAAATCTTTAGCCTCCTTTGAAAATCTTCAGTCTTCTTATCTATGAAAATCTTCACAAGATGTAACTTTTCAACCAATCTTTTAGTCACCTGGGCTGCACTCCAACAACCATGGCATGTCATTAATTTCTTTAATTATTTTCTCTTATCACCCATCCCACTGTAAAAAGAATCTTGAGATGTTTGCTAAATTTAATTCACTATAGATTCTGTTGACTAAACTTTTAAGTAAAATTTATTAACTTGTTCTTGGAAGTTGGTGTCGCTGGCAAAAGCATTCTTAAGCTGTAGTTTGAACTGGCATTCAGGAGGTAGTTAAGATTCAACATTTCAATTTAAATTTTCATTGGACTAGTAATCCAGAAAGGAGAAAGTAGGACTGCAGATGTTGGAGATCAGAATCAAACAGTGTGGTTCTGGAAAAGCACAGCTAGTCAGGTAGTACACAAGGAGCAGGAGAGTTGACCTTTTGAGCATAAGCTCGAGCATAAGAGCTTATGCTCAAAACATCAACTTTCCTGCTCCTCAGGTGCTGCCTGACTAGTTGTGTTTTTCCAGCACCACACATTTTGACAAGTAATCCAGAGACCCAACTAAAGTTCTGGGGACTCAAATTAAAGTCTCACTAATACTCACGTAAAATCCATTTGGTTCACCAATGTTCTTTGGGAAAGGGAACTACTGTGCTTGCTTGGCCTGACTAGCAAGTGACTCCAGAACGGCTACTTCCTATCTACCCTGGTCATGTCCCTCCTCAGCCTTCTCTGCTCCATAGAAAACAACCCAAGACTATCCAGCTTCTCTTCATAGCTAAGGTGCTCAATCTTGGTGAATCTCATTTGCACTCTCTCCAGTGCAATCACATCCTTCCTACAGTGTGATACCAGAACTGCACACAGTACTCCAGCTGAGTACTAGCCAAAGTTCTTTACAGCTCCAACATAATCTCCCTGCTTTTATAATCTATGCCATCATTGATAAAAGCAAGTGTCCTGTATGCCTTAACCACCCCAAAATCCCTCTTTCCTATGAGCTTCCCAGTGAGCTGCCATTCATTAAAAAAGTAACAAGACAAGGGCGCGCACAAAGTGCATCACCTCACTTTTCAGGATTAAATTCCATTTTATACTCATCTACCCACTTGACCAACCAGTCCACATACTCCTGTAATCCAAGATCTTCTTCTTAAGTGTTGACCACCCAGCCAATATTTATGTTATCCACAAACCTTCTCATAACTCCCCCCATATTTTCAAGCATATTGTTTGTACATTTTTAATTCATGAAGAATAAGGGATCTAGTACTGATACTTGGTATACATCACAGCACAATGGACTTCAGTAACATAAATAGTCTCTTACCACCACCCTCTGTCTCCTGCCACAATTTTGGATCCAACTTAACTTGCCAAATTACCTGGGTCCCATGTGCATTTACCTTTTTTAATCAGCCTCCCATGTGAAACTTTGTCAAAGATTCTGCTGAATGCATATAAACTACATCAACTGTACTACCCTCATCTATACACTTGGACCTCCTTGAAAAATTCAATCAACCTCCCTCTGAAAAGCCATGCTGACTAACCCTGATCAAAACTGTCTTCTCCATGTGGACAAAGTTAAAAATCACTCAACACCAGGTTATAGTCCAACAGGTTTATTTGGAAGCACTAGCTTTCGGAGTGCTGCTCCTTCATCAGGTGGTTGTGGAGATTAATTCTCTGCTTCAGAACTTTCTCCAATACCACATGTGAGACACTCTGGCCAGATCCTGTCTTATTTTAATAAAATTTATCTTCCCACAATCCAAAACCATTTCTTGCAGACTTTCTTTTTCATTTTCCATTACAAACTTAAACTGGATTGTATTTACTATCACTAAAGTGCTCCCCTACTGCCACCTTGTTCTAGTTTCAGTGTCCAGTTTTGTTTCCCAGAATTAGGTCCTGCACTGCACTGCACTGTCCGTTACACATGTTCTTGTAAAAAAAACTTCTGTATTTCAAAAAAATCCTCTCTATCTAAACACTTTACACTACAGCTATCCAAATTAATGTTGGAGAAGTTGAAATCTCTTATATTATTATTACCTTATTACTACTATTTTTATACACCTCAGTGAATTCTCTATCACCACTGATTGTTTGTAGGCCAATAAGACACTCCCACAAATGTCTGCCCCCATTTTATTTTAAAGTCTCATTTGAAGACCCTTGCAAGATACTGTTTCTCCCTCTGTTTTTCCACCCTTCCCCACCTTGCCTGAAGATTCTATAACCTGGAATGTTGAGTTGCATTGGTGAGGGATAAAATGTCGAGTAATAGGGTAGGGGAATAGGTCTGGGTGGGTTACTCTTCGGGCTGTCAGCATGGACTTGTTGGGCCAAATGGCCTGTTTCCACACTGTAGGGATTCTATTCTAGAGGCCATCCAGCCTCACCTTACTCCTTTCAAATTTGACAGAACTGAACTCCCTCTGTCTTGGTTTCCTTATACACTTAGTTGTATCAACTGCCAGAAATGAAGCAAAGAAATGAAACTGGATAGACCATGTGGCATCAACTACAGTACCAGAAATGACCACACAAACACAACTCTGCACTCTCTTCCTTTTTAACATGCAGGGGCTAATGCTAACATTGCAGGTTAGTCAAGCAACAGTCTCACACGGTCATACCCAGAAAACGTCATCGCCATCTCTGTATCGATCTGGTCCACCAGTAAGGTAAACCCAGCAGAGGTGATGACACTTTAGGAAGGAATCTTTCCTCGGAATCCTCAACATTAATACCTGACTACACAAAGTCGCATGGCAACATGGGCAAGGAAATAGCTGATCACCATGAACAGCTTCCCTTCAGCTGATGAGTCAGTTCTCATCCCTGTTGAACAGGAAGCACCGAATGTAGCAAGGGTGCAGAATGTACTTCAATGTCCACTACCTAGAGTGGCTCAGTAGCACCACTACTCACCACAGTGGTTAAGACCTACAGAACATGGTTGCTAGAGTGAGTCTGTGACAGATGGTGAGAGAACCAACAAGAAGGAAAATCATACTTGATCTCATCCTCACCAATCTACCTGTGACAGATGCACCTGTCTATGGTGGTATAACTAAGAGGGACCACCACACAGTCCTGTGGAAATAAAGTCCTGCTTTCACATTGAGAATATCTTCTGTCATGTTATTGGAAGGCTAATGGAATGTTGGCCCTTATTTCAAGGGGTATGAGTATGAGTAGAGAAGTTTTACTGCAACTGTATAATGTGCTGATGAGACCACATCTGAGGAACTGAGAGCAACTGTGTTCCCCTTATTTCAGGAAAGATGCTGTTTCATTGGAGGCAACTTCACTAGGATGATCCCAGGTATGGGACTCTACTCATTGGAATTGAAACATATAGGGTTCTTAAGGGGCATGAAAATGTGTTGCTGAAGAAGGGCTTATGCCCGAAACGTCGATTCTCCTGTTCCTTGGATGCTGCCTGACCTGCTGCGCTTTTCCAGCAACACATTTTCAGCTCTGATCTCCAACATCTGCAGTCCTCACTTTCTCCCCTTCTTAAGGGGCTTGACAAGGTAAATTCTGAGAGGACGTTTCCATTCTGGGAGAAAATGCACACAAAGGCACAGTCTCAGAATAAAGGGATGCCAATTTAAGACTGAGATAAAGAAAAATTTCATCTTTCAGCTGGTGGAGAGTTGTGGAACTCCTTGTCACAGAATGTTGTGGGTGCAGAGTCCTTTTATATATTTAAGGCTAAAATAGATTCTTGGTCAGGAGGGGAATCAACTG
Organism: Chiloscyllium plagiosum; assembly: GCF_004010195.1. Lineage (NCBI taxonomy): Eukaryota > Metazoa > Chordata > Chondrichthyes > Orectolobiformes > Hemiscylliidae > Chiloscyllium > Chiloscyllium plagiosum. Next base: position 62,362,088 of record NC_057710.1, on the reverse strand, counting down.
TTATGGAGAAAAGGCAGGAAACTGGACTTAAGGAACGGCTGAATGGACCACTGTTGTTCCTATTTCTCAAGACTGGACATCCATGACGTGGTGCGGACCATAAGGAGCTGTTGATACAATATGCAGTCTCATGGTCTGGTATATCATCAACTCTACTACTTCCATTAAACTAGAAAATGAACCCTAGTTCAATGAAGAATACAGGAGGGCATGCCAGGCATTAGTAAAAATGGCTCATGAACTTACAAAGCTGGACTACGTGCATGTCAAACAGCACATGCAGCAAATGATTGAGCTAAGGGATTCCTCAACCAATGGATTAAATTTAGGTTCTGTGGTCCTGGTACATCAAGTCATGAGTAGTGATGGAAAATTAAACATCTCACTAGAAGAGAAGACTCCACAAACATCCCAAATGTCAAAAATAATAGGGAAGCCCAGCACATCGATGAAAAAGGTAACACTTAAACCTTCATGACAATCTTCAGCCAAAAGTGTCATGTGGATGATCCATCTTAGCCTCTTTCAGGAGATCCCCAGAATCACGGTCCACTTGATTGGAAAATTTACAAATTTTCATTTCTTCCACCACTAATGTTCAGTAGCAGCAACATATGACAGCTATAAAATGCACTGCATAAATTCTCCAAGGCTCCTTAGTCGGCACCTTCCAAACCCACAACCACCAGAAGGGAAAGGGCAACAGGTACTTGGGAACACCATCATCACTGCAGCCACTCACCATCCTGACTTGGATATGCATTGCCATTCAATGTTGCTGCATCAAAATCCCAGAACAATTTAGTAAGTCTTCTGACACTGAAGAAGGCAGCTCACTACTCAAGGCGAAAGTGAGGTTTGCAGATGCTGGAGATTAGAGTCAAGAGTGTGATGGTGGAAAAGCACAGCAGGTCAGGCAGCATCCGAGGAGCAGGAGAATCAACGTTTTGGGCAAAGCTCTTCATCAGGAAAATGATGAAGGGCTTTTCCTGAAATGTCGATTCTCTTGCTCTCGGAATCTGCCTGACCTGCAGTGCTTTTCCAGCACCACACTCTCGAGCTCACCACTCAGGGAAACTAGGGATGGGCAATAAATGCTGGCTAGCCAGCACTCATGTCTCACGAGTATATTTTTAAAAAAGGATTACATTAGTTGAAGATGACAGCTCACCACCACATTCTCAAGGACAACTAGAAATGGACAATAAATGCTGGCTCAGCAGCAACACCCACATCGCAAGCATGAATAAAAGATAAGGCAAGCTTAGAATCAAAGATCAGCTAGACTGGATAATACTGAAGGTTTCTTTCCCTAAAAGGACTGAGTGAATCCGTTTTTTTTTTAATGACATACTAATACGTTTCCAGTTCTCTTTTATGAATTTCAAAATTCCATAACTATAAGGGTTTGAACTCATTTTCTCTAGGTTATTAGTTACATTAGCACTAGACTGCTTGTTTCTTATTAGCAAAGTGCATAAAGAGTCATTAGTTTCATGTTCATGGCATGATTACTGATGGAAGATTTTCAGGAACAGATGAGATGAACCTGCTCAGAACATTAACACTACTTTTACAACCACCACTACTCATAGTAATATTACATCAAATTTCATATCTAGAAAATACTACCATGGATTGCACATGGATAAAGAATTGTTAGTTTCAATTTAGTTCTTGAATAAAGACATAATGTTTCCTACAGAATTGGTCACAAAAGAGTTAGTACAGGTAAACAAAAGATGGCCAAGTATGGAAACACCAATAGATACTGGAATTAAGCCATATCCACATGTTGAAGTAGGGAAGTTTTAATCAGTTTCACCTTACATGCAAGTACTTGGTGCTGACCCTTATGTCAAATGGAAGAGCACACAAAATCCAAAACATGGGAGTTTAAGAAAAAATGTTAAAAAGATAGAAGTCCAGAAAGTTGGCATTACAACAAAGTGCCCACGATTAAAAAGTGATAAAATGCAATGGTTATTTTAGACTGTTCTCAGAATTTGGCACTATCTTACCTTCTGTATTGCTGTCAAAAGATGCATTCTTTTTAATTTGTTGATGGAGTGGGTTAACTGATTCTAGTTTCCTGCCATCTTCCCCATTGTAACAAGGTCCATACCCTTCAAAGTGAGCTCTATCATGCAGACTTGCATTACTATTTTTGTTATTGAAACGATGAATAAAAGGTGCAGCGCAGGACGTTGTTAAGTCCATTTTTGGGGAGGACCTGCCAGACAGATTATGGCAGCGCTCTTCATCTAAATAAACAAAAACATTATTTTCTTTCTGATTTTCCAATATCGGGGAGAACTCAATTGAAGAATCTCCGCTGGTTTTGAGTGGTGGCGAGTTCCCACTTCGTTTTCTAGTTCGAGCAATTTCAGCAAATGAGGTTACACGCCTTGGTGGTGATCTCTGGGATGTTCCTGTATGACTGTCACTTAGCTTGCCTGGACAGCTATACATGCGTTCCAATGAGCCCAACCTAGGGGATGGGCTCTTATCTAAGTTACGATCATAGCTCCTTGATCTTTGCCTGCCGGAAGTATTTGAAGCAACATTCACATACACTTGACCTTCAATGAGATCTTCAGTGGCCTCCGGTGCTGGTTTCTCTTGAAAACATTGATCAATGTCATTCTTATCTTCTGGTTGCCGGAAGAGGTAATACTCTGTAGGTTGACTTGGACTTATACTCTTTGCGTGATCTTCTGAGCAGCTTGTTATTGAAGACCCTGCAGGGCTTGGTGTTGACTGAGAAGATAGGTCACAAGTTACTAATTTGTAATAATTTTGTGTGGCAACAACTAGTCTTGCTTGACTTTGAAAACATGCAGTATAATCTGAATTTTCAGAAGAACAGGGCAAGTTTTCACATGGTAGGTGGTAAGAATTACAGTTGTCATCAACAGCTGGTGAACACTGCTGGTGGCACAGACAGGTTTGCATGGCATTATCAGCATTGTGAATATCACATGAATTCTTTGGCTCACTAGGTGATGAATGAAGGTCCAAATAGAATGCACCCATTTCTGAGTGACTGCAATATGAAGAATCATGCGACATGTTATCTGAACTTAGGTTAGACTTTGACTGGTTTTTCATTTTATTGTAGATTGCAGTAAAGTTGACCAGTACGCCATCTGAGCTGTTACATGAGGAGTCACTGTTGTAAGTCATATGCTGATTATCTATCTCAGACTGATCAGAAAAAACACAACTTCTGCTTTGCTGGATATCTAAGCTAGAGCAACTGCACTTTCTGCTGTCTAGTAAATCTTGTTTACTGAACACTCCATCTTGGGTGTTCTCCAACCCTTGGTTGCAATCAAAGAATAAGGTTGATGTGCTATCATGAGCACAGTTGCATATCGATAGCTCTATTAGGTCAGCTGATGCTGGTCTTGATGTGATGGTTCTATTTGACTTCTTAGCATCACATTTATGGGTTTGTTCCTCTTGACTTTCAATAATTCCTTGCCTAATATTGGAGCTCCATTGTTTTGTGCTGGTTTCAGCACCATGGAGGTGAAATGGCTGTTCGTGAAGAACAAATGGTGAATTATTAATGTTGCTGTTCTGTGGATGAAAGGAACTGTGTTTGGAGTTTTCCTGCTCATTATTTTCATTCAAAATTAATGAATTGTGCAGTTCACTCGTGTTGGTTTCTTTTGAGTCTGGTAGTCTACCTTCAGTTTCATGTGGTACCCCAGGAGGTAAACAAGAAGCCTGAATTAAACTGCTGTATAGTAATGTGTCCTTTTGAAGCAGGTCCCTTTCTGGCAGTGATGTAGTTCTTGTGATTCCCAAATCGGTATGGTAGAATGGGTTGGGTCTTTTGCCCATGCTACAGCACTTTCTGTCTGGGACCTGGCAATGAACGAGGGGAATGTGATGCACAATCAATGTTTCCCCTGTCAGTTTGGGTGGGCTATCCATGATGTCTCGGGTTATCATTCAAACTGGACAAAACGTTGAGAATCCCCTTTGGCCACATTGGTCGCCTGCAACATGCAGCTCATGCTGTGCTCAGAAACCTGGAAAACACAAGGGTGAGGGGCAGGGAGAAGAAACACAGAATTTTATAATACTTATTACAAAAGGCTTGCCAGTAACTGCTTAAGTCATAAAATTACTCTCTTCCTGTTCTAAGGATGCTATAAGGACTCTAAATTATAGCTATGGCAAATTATTTCACCGTGTTCAGTACTATAAAAGCTAAAGACGTGACCTCCATTTGAAGGGCTAAGTCCAAAGATAACCAGTGGAAACAGGGAGCAAATGTTTAGACTTTGGAACAGCCGTAAGAGTTAGTATTAATTCAATCAAAAATTTAATTTTGAAACTATCATTGTAAAATGCAGTATATGACTGATTTGAGACAGAACATACAGTGAGTGTGGCATGCGTTTGAGGAATACTTTTGACCATGGCTCTGAAACTTTCTATTCAGAGGTTGCCTTTTTCACAATTAGGGGCATAGTGCAAAATCGCAATGTTGCTGCATTAGTAATCCAAAGGCTTACTACACTACACTACACTACACTAACACCTTCCACCCCAACCTCAAATTCACCTGGACAGTCTCGGACTCCTCCCTCCCCTTCCTAGACCTTTCTGTTTCTATCTCAGGCGACCGAATCAACACGGACATCTACTACAAACCAACCGACTCCCACAGCTACCTGGACTACACCTCCTCCCATCCTGCCCCCTGTAAAAACGCCATCCCATTCTCCCAATTCCTTCGTCTCTGCTGCATCTGCTCCCAGGAGGACCAGTTCAAAATACGTACAACACAGATGGCCCCCTTCTTCAAGGACCGCAATTTCCCCCCCAACGTGGTCGACGGTGTTTAGGGTTATACAGAAGGTGTAAGGCATAGCTCCAAAGCAGGTATTAACAACAGAACAGAGGACAGCACTGACAGACAGGAAAACAAGTTACACATCAACCAAGTGTATCTCTCAAGGTCTGAAGTTGTTGAATTCTTTGTTGAATTTGGAAGACTAAAATTTCTAATCGGAAAATGAGGGGTCATTTCCCAGCTTGTTTTGGGCTCAATTTTGTTAGCCATTCTTTTATGTGGTTCGTTGTCAAACATATTCCATGCAGATAATCTCTTGTCGTTAGAATCAGAGACCTGTACAGCACAGACAGACCCTTCGGTCCAACTCGTCCAGACCAACCAGATATCCTAACTGAATCTAGTTCCATTTGCCAGCATTTGGCCCATATCCTTCTAAACCCTTCCTATTCGTATACCCATCCAGATGCCTTTTAAATGCTAATAGAAAGTGAGAACTGCTGATGCTGGAGATCAGAGTCAAGAGTGTGGCTCTGGAGCTGCCCGAATAAATGCATGAAATGTCTATTCTCTTGCTCCTCGGATGCTACCTGGCCTGCTGTGCTTTTCCAGCACCACACTCCTATCACATTTCCAACGCCCCTCCTCCAAGTCCCTCCTCCCTACCTTTTATCTTCTCCTGCTGAACGCTCTCTGCTCATTCCTGAAGTAGGGCCTGTGCCCGAAACGTCGAATCTCCTGTTCCCTGGATGCTGCCTGACCTGCTGTGCTGTTCCAGCAATAAAGTTTCAACTTTGATCTCCAGCATCTGCAGACCTCACTTTCTAATCCAAAGGCTTGTTTATTGGTCCAGATTCATGAATCTTTGTAACTGAGAAAATCTAAAACAATTGGGCAAATTTGGAACAAAAAGTTAACATAATTAATGATGATCACAAAACTGCTAGTTCTTCATGAAGAGAACCCTTCTGGTTTACTAATAGCAATAGAGCAGGGATCCTCAACCAAATGTCAGCAGATCCCAGGTATACCCCAGCAACTGACTCTTTTACCAAGATCCAGTCTTTCAAATCATTTCACTGTTGATATCCAAATGTCAAAGTAGTCAGGGCACAATGTTTTATCTTCCAATCTCAGGTTACTGATTGATGAGTGGCAGGTAACACTTTAGTTCCAGACTCCACACAGGATGCGAGAAACCAGAAATTGCTGCTTAGTTTGTGGGTTATGATAATTGGTTATGTACTGTTTTGAGAAGGAATTAGCATTCACTCTCAAGAGCTGAGTTCATAATGAACAATTGAAAGCAGGCACTACATCAGTCCTCTCATCGCCCCAGTGACAAACTACCAATCACACACAGATCATCTAATAACCTCATAGTGACAAACCACTAAGATCTGTAACAATCTAGCTTGGGCATAACTGAGCTCAATAAACACACTGAACATGATATTCATTGGTGTTTGTTGAACAAGGCTCCAAATCTTAACAGAACCATTGCATAATAACAACAATACATTTCACATTTGAAAGTAAAACAGAAATAATACGTGTTGCAGTTGTGTAACTGAATATTCCATAGTAAATACTGTCACGTCACAGGGCTTTGGAATTTTTATAACACTGGTGAGAGGTCTTAGAACAAGAAAGGGTGAAATCTCCTCCTTTAGCAAAGGAATGTTGGACCAAAATATGACACCAGACCCACAGCAATGAGGTCAACTCTGAGCTACCCTCTGAAATTGTCCAGAATACAACATCTCAAGAGTTGTTGTGGTTCTGTTTGCCGAGCTGGGAATTTGTGTTGCAGACGTTTCGTCCCCTGTCTAGGTGACATCCTCAGTGCTTGGGAGCCTCCTGTGAAGCGCTTCTGTGATCTTTCCTCCGGCATTTGTAGTGGTTTGAATCTGCCTGGACCCAATATACCGACCACTGCAACGGACAGCTGGCACTGACAACCGGAAGCGGCAGATTCAAACCACTACAAATGCTGGAGGAAAGATCACAGAAGCGCTTCACAGGAGGCTCCCAAGCACTGAGGATGTCACCTAGACAGGGGACGAAACGTCTGCAACACAAATTCCCAGCTCGGCAAACAGAACCACAACAACGAGCACCTGAGCTACAAATCTTCTCGCAAACTTTGAATCTCAAGAGTAGTTAGAGATTGGCAATAAATTCTAGCCTTACCAGTAATACCCACATTTTAGTACTAGAACTAGTACTAGAATCCCTACAGTATGGAAACAGGTTATTTTGGCCCAACAAGTCCACACCGACCCTCCGAAGAATAACCCACCCAGACCCATTTCCCTATTGCTTTACATGTACCCTTAACTATTGCACCTAACCTACACATCGCTGAACACAATGGGCAGTTTAGCATGGCCAACTCACCTAACCTGCACGTCTTTGGATTGTGGGAGGAAACCGGAGCACCCAGAGGAAGCCCATGCAAACACGGGGAGAATGGCAACTGTCTGTGTGGAGTTTGCACAAAGGTTGGAATCAAACTCGGGTCCCTGGCATTGTGAGGCAGCAGTACTAACCACTGAGCCACTATGCCGCCCTTTTATTTTGTGATCAAAATAAAATTTGACACTAATTATAGATTATCTCTAGTCATGATCAATGTTCGTCAGGATTGATGGCTCCCTGGTACAAGAAAACTGTTGTTAAACTTCAAAGATTTGTTGGCAGACGGGAGGATGTGAGCTATAGGGAGAGGCTGAATATGCTGGAGTTTTTCACATCGAGCATTGGAGGCTGAAGGGAGACCTTAGGTTTATAAAGTTATGAAGGGCATGGATAGTTAATAGCCAAGGTCTTTTCCTTAGGGTAGGGGAGTCCAAAATTAGACCGCATCGGCTTAAGGTTAATAGCCAAGATCTTTTTCCCTAGGGTCGGGGAGTCCAAAATTAGACCTCATAGCTTAAGGTGAGAAGGGAAAGATTTATGTATGGAATGAGCTTCCAGAGGAGATGATGGAGGCAAGTACAATTATAACATTTAAAAGGCATCTGGATGGGTACATGAATTGGAAGGGTTTAGAGGGTTATGGGCCAAATGCTGGCAAATGGAACTAAATCAGTTTAGGCTATCTGGCCAGCATGGGCAAGTCTGTTACCATGTTGTATAACTCTACAACTCTATGACTAGTTCATCTTTTTCAGGCTGTTCAATTTCATATCTGAATTGAATCGAATTGAATCAGCTTTATTGTCACATGTACTCAAATGAGTACAAAGTGTACAAATTACCGCTTACGGCGCCATTTTAGGTTCAAAGGTCCCGAGGTAGAGCTTCTTCATTTGCAGTTCTTAAAAAAATAGAGAAGTAAGAAGATTGCAGATTTTGGTAATAAAATTATAAAATGGAGAAAGAGAAAAAAGTTCAGAACAACAGATCTTTCAACCCAGTCCATGCTGGCACCTATCCTCCAGTCTGCACTAGGCCTCAACTCCAGACCATGAAGGGCTTCACCTCAGTGTTCATAAGGTGGGGAAATTGCTCTGGAATCACCTCAAGATTGGAAGTTCACACTGAGGCCATGTCAGTCCAAAAGAATGCCATGTATATCCGGAAGACCATAACGCCATGCTGGGCCGCTGGGAGATCGTCATGCCAGGCCGAGAGGACACCATGCCAAGCCGAGAGGACTCCTGGGATAACAATGATGTGAGCAGCATTTAAGGAAAATCGTCCTGCAGCCAAAATGCCTATGATAGAGTTTACACACCAGTGTTTTTTCACGTGCCCACTGGTCTCCTAATTGCTTTCTTAATTACTCCCTACATGTTTTATTAACGTACCAGGGCCTCATTGATTTGTTCCCTTTTTGCCTGCTGAATGTTTCTCTTTTCCTTCTTATATCGTCCTGAATGTTCCTGAACATCTGAGGTTCTCTGAGTTTGTTGCAGCTATATTTCACCTTAAAAGAGAATACGTTGGGTCTGTATCCTTTCCCAGTTGTCTATTGAACTCCAGGTATTGCCATATTCCAGATGTTCAGAACAGACAAAGTCACCTCACACCCAGCACATGCATGTGTCACTGACGGGTAGATATTATACTTATTGGTCCATAGAATGGGCTGGAGTTTGCTAATTTCCCAGCATTCCTTACTTCATAGTGCACCATGTCCACCTGAAATACTGTACTTGAGGTACTTTTTTAAAAAAAACTTAGCTTGAGGATGGAAGAAAAATTGCACAAAATTTAATTATCGATTTTGGAAAATCAAAAGAATGTCTAACAAGACATCTCTAAACATCACAAAAATAGCCTACTGAATATTATTTAAAAGATGCAGCGTATACAGATTTTCACTTACATAAATAAACTCAAAAGAAATAAAATAGCAAATCTGATACAAATGCTGCAGAATTGTGTTCAGGTGTACCCTAAATACTTTGCATTAAACATGGACCTTAAGGGCTCTTGCAGCACTGTAGTATAATAGGTTCTAAGCCGCTGGTCTCGAACTTTCAAACTAGCTTCCTTAGACTAAGAACTGTTATTTCTTAACAGCTCAAAACTACTTCCCTTTCTCAGGAACAATTGTTTTACATATCCAACTTCAGCCAAGACTTCTGCCAAAGTGAAACTAAAAAGATTTTTTTCTCCCCCAGTAATTTCCAAATCAATCTGTGACCTTCAAAACTAAAAGCCTAATGCATGACTGATTACTTTGTCTTCTTGTTAAATAGTCTCTTATGGAAACAAAATTCCACAACATGCCAGGAAGTCACGCTGTTTTTTTTTAATAAACATCGACCATGACCATAGTAATACCCACAAGTTAATCATTAATTTCTTCAGACACAAAGACCAAAACCCATATGCCACCAATTCAAATTCAAACTCACTAAGGTACTAACAAAATGATAATAGCAACATATTGGCATTATACACACAATTAATTACTCAGTAATCATATTTTACATTAGATCATGGTCTCAACACCATTTATTCTCTTTCAAATGTGCTCTCAATAAAGCTTCCACTATGATATTTTCTTTTCCAGGCACATGAACTATTTTCAAATTATATGGTTGGAGAATTAATTTCCACTAAAACAATCCTAAGTTCTTGCTCCAAACCTTTTCCAAGAAAATTAAAGGATTGTGGCCTGTATAAATAAGTTCCTTCCTAGTTAGTACGTAATTCTGAAAATGATGTAGGGCCATCAGAAGTCTCCTTTTCCACTGTAAAATTTTTTAGCTGAAATGTGGTCAGTTTGTTGAAAAATAGTGACCAGAATATTCAATTCCAATCTCAAGCACCTAGCAGTAAAACAACCCCCTCCTGTCACTACAGCTAGTTTGAACAGCTAAAACTGCTACAGCTATCAGCACAGCTTTCAAATTTTCAAAACCACTTTGACGTTCTTGCCTTCATTCAAATTCTCTGCCTTCCTTCAACAACCATTAAAGTTGAGCAAGAACAGTGCTCAAGTCTGTGATAGAATCCACTCAAACCAACAAAGAGTAAAATTTCATAGTTTTCCTAGGCAAAGAATAATCCAAAATAGCCCTTAGTTTCAACTGCTCGAGGTCTACTTAATCTTGTCCCACAACATTGCCTAAATAAATCACCTTTGCCTTGGTGGATTCACTCTCAGTCAAATTTATAAACAAACTGGTATTGTGTAGCCAAACAGCTCAATCAAATGGCGTAAATGTTCTTCCCAAATTTGGCTGATAACAACAAATTATTGATGCAAACAGCAGTTACATAGTCCTTCAATTAATTTACTGGAGAATTAGTGGACTTTTTTTCTTCTGTTCTCTATAGGATGTGGACATCATTGGCTGGCCAGCATTTATTGCCCATCCCTAATTGCCCTTAAGATGGTGGTGAGCTGCCTCCTTGACCAATACAGTCTACATCCTGTAGGTAGACCACAACGTCATTAGTGAGGGAATTCCAGGATTTTGATCCTGCAACAGTGAAGGAACAGCAATATATTTCCAAGTCAGAATGGTGAGTGGGTTGCAGAGGTACTTGCAGATGGTGGTGTTCCCACCTACTGCCCTTGTCCTTCTAGACAAAAATGGAGAGAGTTTAGAAGGTGCTGTCGCAGGATCTTTTGATGAATTTCTGCAGTGCATCTAGCAGAAAGTGCACACTGCTGCTGAGTTTTGGTAGTGGAGGGAATGGATGCTTGGATGTGGTGTCAATCAAGCAGGCTGCTTTGTTCTGGGTGGTGTCAAGTTCCAAGTGTTGTTAGAGTGCACTCAGCCAGGCAAGTAGAGGTATACCATCACACTACTGACATGTGCCTTGCAGATGCTGGACAGGCTTTAGGGAGTCAGGAGATGGGTTACTCACATTTGACCTGCTCTTGCAACCATTGATATATAAGTATATATAGACTCACACGCATACACAGAACTAGCCATTTGGATACAGAACTGGCTCAAAAAGGTACAAGATAGACGGTGGTGGTGAAGGGTTGCTTTTCAGACTGGAGGACTGTAACCAGCAATATCCCACAAGGATCGGCGCGGAGTCCACTGCTTTTGGTCATTTATGTAAATAATTTGGATGTGAACATAAGCGGTTTAGTTAGTAAGTTTGCAGATGATACCAAAATTGGAGGTGTAGTGGATAGTGAAGAAGGTTACCTCAGAGTACAATGGGTTCTTGATCAGATGGGCCAATGGGCTGTGGAGTGGCAGATGGAGTTTAATTTAAATAAATGTGAGTTGCTACATTTTGGAAAGGCAAATCAAAGCACAACTTATATACTTAATGGTAAAGTCCTGAGGAGTGTTGCCGAGCAAAGAGACCTTCTAATGCATGTTCATAGTTCCTTGAAAGTGGAGTGCCAGTGGAGGATAGTGGAGAAGGTGTTTGGTATGTTTGCCTTTACTGGTCAGTGCATTGAGTTGGGAGGTCATGTTGCGGCTGTACACAACATTGGTTAGGCCACAATTGGAATACTGTGTGCACTTCTGGTCTCCCTGCTATAGGAAGGATGCTGTGAAACTTGAAAGGGTGCAGAAAGGATTTACAAGGATGTTGCCAGGATTGGAAGGTTTGAGTTATAGGGAGAGGCTGAATCGACTGGCCTATAATCCCTGGAGCGTCAGAATCTGAGGGGTGACCTTATAGAGGTTTATAAAATCATGAGGGGCATGGATACGGTGAATAGCCAAGGTCTTTTCCCCAGCATGGGGAAGTCCAAAGCTAGAGGGCATAGGTTTAAGTTAAGAGGGGAAAAATTTAAAAGGGTCCAAAGGGACAGCTTTTTCAGACAGAGGGTGCTGCGTGTATGGAATGGGCTGTCAGAGGAAGTAGTGGAAACTGGTACAATTAAACATTTAAAAGGCATCTGGGTAGGCACGTAAAAAGGGTTTAGAGGGATATGGGCCAAATGAGACAAGATTAATTTATGATATCTGGTCAGCATAGATGAGTTGGACCAAAGGGCTGTAGGCTCAGAGTATGACTCTCGGTACACCTTTTCACTGAAATCAAGACCCAGGATTAAACAGGGCCAGAATGACACATAATGGGCAAGTAATATTAAAAAGACAAGCTTTAAGGCTTGTGGTAGCGGGGTAACTGGATATCCAGAGATAATCAGTATTTTCTATCAAAGAAGATGTGTTAATCATATCAGCCTTTCACCTTTTGTAGTTAAGTTTTCAAAGCTTGACTGAATTTCTAAGTCATCTCCTGTTTCACAGACTCCTCTTTTTCCCACCTAATTCTTTGGGCCCCAAGATCTACCCACAGCATAGTCCAGATTGTTTCACTTGTCACATTTCAGTGTCATCTACCTCTATCCTTAGAGACAGAAATATTTTAACAGTCATTTTACTTTTTCATTTTGTGGGAGAGTGGGCATCGCTGGCTGGCCAGCATTTATTGCCCATCCCTAGTTGACCTTGAGAAGTTGGTGAACTGCCTTCTGAAACCGTTGCAGTCAACCTGCTGTGGGTTGACCTACAATGCCATTATGGTGGTGGTAATTGCAAGATTTTGACCCAATGACAGTGAAATCAGGTCAATTCCTTCTATCAGAATTTGTTTCAATACTCGCACTACAGCTTCTCCATTTACCATGTCACCCTTTACACCAGCTATGTATAATGAGGTAGGTTTTAAATATCTATGTACATCTCCAATTACTATCTTATCTTCCAAAAGAGGTAATGAAGGAGAAGTAGAATTATCTGCCAGCATCAGTAACTTGCTCAAGTGTTTCTTGACAATTTTATAGGCTTACGTCCTTCATCTGAAGCATCAGATAATACCTCCACTGACAAAACACAGATAAAACACTGACAACTCCAGTGATCTGATTTTCCCTGTCAGTATTTCGAAAGTAAAATTTCATAAGCCCTGAACCATCTCCTCTCTTACTACATTCTAAGGAAGCATATTCTCTTTGTACTCCAGCTACAGCTTTCAAACTACATCTTTTCCTGAAGATTCCTTAGACTGGTCAGGTACGTTTTGGCGCTCCTCCCACTTTTGGCGCCGATCATTTGGCCCTGCCGTTTTGGCTCTAAACTGTTTTGGCGCTCATTACTTTGGCGCTGAGCTGTCAATTCAAAACTTTGACAAGTTCCCAGGTCGTAGAACCATTGGTCCTGCTAAATTTTAACTCAGAGTCTTACAAATAGATGGAGAGATAATTGATGCATTGGTTTGAATTTTCAAATAGTGTTTAGTTGCAGAGGGAACTTTTAGATTGGAAAGTATCAAATATACTTTCCGTGGGCGGCACGGTGGCACAGTGGTTAGCACTGCTGCCTCACAGCGCCAGAGACCCGAGTTCATAACAAATTTATTCAAAAAAACGAGAGAAGCAGAAAAGCAGGAAACTACAGCCATAGGAAAAGTGGTCGTAGCTGTTACAAAGGACTTGGATAAGTTCAAGTTCAAGTTAATCAAGCAGAACCAAGAGAACGCCAATTTAACTAACTTATGGATTCTTGAAGTAGTCAGTGGATGTATTGTACTTAGATTTCCAGAAGGCAGTTAAAAAAAAGTGCCACATAAAACATGATGGTGTAAAATAAAAACTTACGGTGTAGGGGCTAACACATTGGCATAGACAGAAGATTGGCTACAATTGTTCTGTCATAGGCTCAGTGCTGGGGCCTCAACTTTCCAATTTAAATAAAATTTATAATGAAGGGAGTGAAGGTAGCTAGATTGGCTGATGATGCAAAGGTAGATAGGATAGACAATTGTAAAGAGGTAAAAACAATGACTGCAGATGCTGGAAACCACATTCTGGATCAGTGGTGCTGGAAGAGCACAGCAGTTCAGGCAGCATTCAAGTAGCAGCGAAATCGACGTTTCGGGCAAAAGCCCTTCATCAGGAATAAAGGCAGTGAGCCTGAAGCGTGGAGAGATAAGCTAGAGGAGGGTGGGGGTGGGGAGAAAGTAGCATAGAGTACAATGG